>NC_141144.1:57136672-57494172 GCF_053477565.2 Lygodium microphyllum | reverse complement strand
AGGCAATGATCGATGCATTGATTCCCATGGATGTCGATACTTCTGATCCGCTTAGAGAGGAAGCATCCATACCATTATATGATGGGTGCCGAGTATCTCGCCTAAAGACAGTGCTTGCACTCTTAAGTGTGCAAGCAAAATACGGGTGGAGCGATGCAAGTGTGACCGAGTTGTTCAAGTACCTTGTACATATACTTCGTTGATTTTTTTTTCGGCACTATTATTAAAAACATTTGTGCTTTTTCAAGGTGTTTATGATTTTTTTCAGGTTATGGAGATATCATATATTACCACCTACAAATACCTTCTTGTGCATCTTGTAGATGAAGTGGAGATTGCTAGACCTGTCCATACGCGATGGATGTTCTTCTTGGGGCGCTTCATGAAAACCCTGAAAGGCTTTGTGCGACAACGAGCTCAATCAGAAGGTAGCATGGCTGAAGGTTGGTTGGTGTCTGAGGCGCTAGTGCATATTTCACAATGGCTACCAATGGTGGATCCAAACAACAAAATGCTATTGTCACCACTGAAGGACGATGATAGACTGACTAGAGATGTGGTGGTTGGAAATGGGATAGAAAAAAGAATGGATGCTACAATGGAGGAGAATGTGAATCGCTCTTGTATGTTGCACCATGTCTCTATGGAGACATGGCTCGTCAAGTACCAGATTGCTAGGCAAGATCGAGAGGAAGCACAATCTGAATTTCGACGTAGTATGCATCATCGACTGATTCGATATCCTGAGGGCATGGAGGAGATGCCGCAGTTCATGTCAACGCAATGGTCGCATGGAGCTTTGACCGCAGTGTCTCGCGAAGGGACAGAGGTCTCAATGGAGGAGTGGGAATTATCAAGGGGATGTAGTCCAAAGGTGATGAGGTGTTTAGGATTTGTCGTATCTATATTTTATATGCGACATCTAATTTAGGTGTTTCAATGTACAATAAAAAATATATAGTGCAGTGTGGTCACGCAAGCGACATTTTTGTGTGGAGTATATTGACAAAATGCGCTCCACAATGGACTGTGGTATCATGGCAAGGTTTGAGTAAGAGAGCCGACGACGAGCAACGGATCCAAACACGGTTATAGATTAGATGGAGTATTTTGGGAACTTGCAAAGTATTGTTACAATGGATTACCGTAGCTTCTCCATGATACTATTCGATGTGCAGTGGTTCAAAGTGGTACTTGAAGGAGCTAGAGCAACAGTTTGACAAGGTCCATCTCGATTTCTCGAAATAGATTCCGAAAAAAAATGGACGGATTTGCACGACACCTTTGTGTTGCCGGCCCATTATGAACAGGTGCATGGACTCATTTGTTTGTTAATTGTATTACGACATGGTACATGTCACAATAGTTTAATCTCTCTTGTAGGTGTTTGTGAACAAGTAATCTTCTATCCAAACCCCCGATAACCTCGATGGTGGTATGTTATATCTTCAGCTCCCCGAAGTGCGAGAGTATATGATCAAAGCGATGTTCTGAGCATAGATGAAGACAATATGCAAATAGAGGGGTCGATATTGCAAGGGGTGGATGCCACCGAAAGCTTGGAGCTAGCATCGGCTAACAATGATGGAAATACAGGAGTCTAAGAACTCTTTAAGAATGAGGTGGACTCATCTTTTTGTGGTGACATGTCTATCGACCTTCTAGTGTATGCGGAGTTGTGTTAGGAGATTGACATGGGACCATATGATACTTCATACTTGGAGCATCCACTTACTCAATTCGTTGACCAATCGCTTATAAGGGTACATAAGATATACATTTTAAGTGAGATCTTTTTTTTTGGTTTTATGTTACTATGCTTTAATTTAAATTGATTATTTTAACATCATTTTTTGTTTGTACAAATGACATTTTTAGGATGAGTCGAGGGATAAGTGATGAGGAGTTGTAGGATATCTTCACGCACATATCTCCATACCAAATCACGAGATTCAGAGACATGACAGACCAGGAGCTGTCTCAGACATCATCAAGCCGCTCTGCTAGATCTACTTCAATGCGATCGGATGCTTCAGCTTCGAGCAAACGATCATGCTTTAGGGTCAGGGGATGTTGCAGAGATACGGAGGCATAAAAGGAACATTTGATTTTCCTGAGATTGTTAAGAAAAAGGGAAAGAAGAAAGAATCTAAATTTCACATTTTTGAAAAATTCTTCCCATTTGGTCCAACAATACAATTTCCTATTCTCGTTGATAGGTGCTATGAGGCACTTCCTTTGTATGCTTACATGTCACTATGTTGGGATTATGTGGAGAAGCTAACTACATCTTTCATAAAGAATCCCATGAATCTAGCAACAACAGCATATCTTATGCCTTTTGTATTATAGTTACTAGATTATATCAATGCTTCACTCAATTCATGCATCAAGGATATATATTCAAAGTAATACTACATGTTGTCTAGCAACCAAGCATTTATACACCATGAGAAATGTTAGAATATTAGTTGATTGTCCTACCAAAATGTGCATTGAGCTTTCAAAAATGACAAATATGGAATCACATAATATTATGAAGAATACCCCTTATGTTGAGAAACTTCAACAATTAAGAGATCAATGGTGGCTAGCATTTGGTTCTCCACCAAAACCCCAACAAGGGGTTCCTAAGACAAGCTCTCCAAGAGTACCATGGCAGGTATTCACATATAAGCTTACCTTCTCTTTTTGTGAAGATTAGTGTGATGCTCTTTCTTTTTTTCTATACTTACTATTTTGATATTTCTTTTGTAGAGATTTATGTCATACATTGGAGAAAAATGTGCATCTAAAAATTGCCATTTGATTGCTAAATCCCAATAAATATTTGATAGTTGGATCAAAATCATAAATAGATAATTTAGAGGTGAGCTTATATCCAAGGAGGAAAGTTTGAGAAAGAAGGAAAGGCAACCTTCTCTTGTTGCACTTCGTTGCCTTATGGGTCTAAAGGATGGAGACATCCTTATAGTACAAGAGGAGATCAATAAAGGTCATATACTTTTTCTTAGAAACAAATGGGATAAAATAGATATGATTGACATGGAAACAAGGGCTAAGAAAATCAAGTAAGATAGGGTCCTAAAGGAGAAATTAGTCATTCTTTTCAATGCCTCAGTTCTAGAAAGTAGCGTTGTGATGAAGACTTTGGAAGAGCTTGTTGATGTCTATGATACCAATGATGAAGTCTACACAAAGATTTTAGGCATTTGCAATGATTGGGTATCAAAGAAGCTCACACATGGAGCTGATGCAGGGTCCCTACCAAAGGAAGAAAAATATATTGTAAACTTCCTAATTGGAAAAAGAAAAATCCTCTTCAATCCCCCACTATTTTTCCTTGGCATATATATGTTGTCGAATCCAATCTAGAAACCTTTGATCTTATATATAATGTTTACAAAGATCCAATTGCCATTGGGATTATTGTTCTAGATGCAACACATGGAATTGAGGAATGAAATGGGACTCTATAAAGTTTGGAAAGGTTGTATCCACTCTACTACAAACGACGTGTGAACCTAAACAATTCATGTTGTTATCATTTTTTTATTGAAAGAAAATGGCAACTTTGAAAAATGCTCTTGAAATCATTTCTTGCAAGTATCACATGCTAGTTGGTAGTGTTAACTTCCTACCAATGGATAGAACCTTTGCTTTTGGATCTATAGATCCATTTGTGGTTTTGACATTAGTGATCATGCTTGGGAAAGTTACTATATGTATATCCTCTACATCACGTGTATTCAAGGCCTATTTATAAATATCCTTATCTATGATTTTTTCTTGAATAAAACATAACCCTTCTCTATTCAATTTATAAATAACCCCTTTATATTACATGCTTCTATATGTAAAAATATATATAAATATATTATTTTAAAAATACATTATTTTAAACCCATGTGATAAACACATATATTCATGAGTAACTTACCTGAGTGATCATAAAAAAAAGCTTCATCAATTTTCACTGATATATAAACAATGTTAACAAGTCTTCCATTTTGGACTTTGAAGACTTGGACAAGGAATGCAATGATGAAGACCTTGAAGAAGACCAAAGGACTGCAAATGCCATTTTGAGAAAGAAAAGAAAAGTTATGGGGACTACAATCAAAGCATTCAATGATGTTCACGAGGTTGTATTTGATGTATATGCAAGTGGACCTACACCTAAGGTGGCATTAGTAAATCATAGGAAGACTATTGGAGTGGTTTGCAACACTCAAGAGCAAAGAGAGGTTGAAGCACAATTGTGGAGAGTCCATGAGAGTGCCAAAAAATTTTCAAATGCCCAAGAGGTTCCTTCTACTAAAGTTCAAGTTCTTGAAGTACCACCCAAGGGCATAGAAGAATTAATCCAAGATATAGCAAGTCTAATTATGAAAGAGAAATTAAAGGCTACCATAGGTGTTTAAACTTTATTCCTTCTCCTTTCATCAAGGAAGACACATTGATGCAATATTGGTTTTTTTCTTGAGAAGCTGCCTCATTAGCATTTGCGATATTTTCTTTCTTTGGTGATATTGCTTAAATGAACTATGTCTTTAGTTTTTGTAATTTTTTGCAAAAGGTACCAAGCATGTTTGGTTTAAAAAGTCTATGTAAGTAAATATTTTACTAAAATAGTATTAAAGAGCTCATTAAAATTTATCATCCTTTGTAAAGATAACTATTTAAATGAGATATTGTAATCTAGTGTGTAAGAATCCTTATCACAATGAAAAGTTTGAGCTAGCTACGCAAATTTTAATATCTTATATGTATTGTGTAATAATCTTCATGTTAGTTTTGGTTAGATTTGTTTACATGGTCTAATCTCTTATCTCTTATAATCTCTTTTACTACATCACTAGTGTATATCTATGCATATACCTTAGTATAAGAGAGCCAACAATATATATTGCACACCCCAAAAAAGTTTCATTGCACTCCTCAAATGTGTTTTACCTCACTAGCAAATATTACAATAAATATTTCACCTCCAATGTGTCTTAAATTGAGATGTGTATATGGAATATTAAGATAAAAAGCTTGTTACAATTCATAGGTTTAAATATCTATGGGATATAACTAATTTCAAAAATAGAATGGTTAGTCCTTAAGAAGAAACTATAAAAACTTTATCCAAATAGAGTATACCTTATCTCAATTAAATTATCATCTGTCACTTATACGTGACAGTAGTTTTGATCACATGGTCAAATGTATCATGTTTAAATTTTCTTTTGATAATTAGGACTACTAAACACCTTATTTGCACATGCCATTTTGAAGGCCTTTTTAGAATCTAAGTATATTTAACATTATAATGATAAGATAATTTTTGCAACTAGTTGCAATGCTCTATTGTTAGTAGTCTAAGTATACTTATAATTAGCAATAAAAAGTAGATATAAAAAAGATGACTTTATTAGAATAGATTTTACGTCAAAGAAATCATCATATATGTTCTCTTCACCTCATGATATTCCTCTTGGTTAGATTTTTCCACATAGTCAAATTTCTCTTTTCTTAAGATATCATTTATTAACTAGTATCTATGTATGCATTTTTCAATATGAAGCTAAATTGCTTTAGTGTTCTATACCACCTTATAGCTCAAACATTAAATAGAATGATAAGGAATTAAATGAATCTAATGTGCTTCTTTTTCTTCTATATTATAACTTCAACTAAGAAATCTATGGTTGAATATTTAATAGATTCAACAACAATAGAGCTGCATGATGGTGTGATTGATGTGTCATTGATAAGAAATGCAACACAATTATGTGTAATACTTGATCTCATTGGTCTTCTTTTACAATGATGCTTTGCTAAGTCTAAAAAGTTCCAAAGTCTTTAAACAAGAAAGCAATGGCTTATTTTTCGACCGGGATGTATGCAGTTTCTTGAAGCCTTATTTGCAAGATTCCAAGAGGGAGTTTGATCAACAAATTTAGATAAGAATATCATAGAGTTTATTAAGTGCTTGGAGATCCATGAAAGATGAAAGTATTCTTTCTTCATGGTTTGGGACCAAGAACAATGTCATAGACATCCACTCAAAATCATATATAGGCTAGATATGATGGGAGTAGAAGTAATGTTCAAACCTCTGAAGTATATATGGGATCAACATGGAGATGTTTGTCAGCATATCAAGACTATTCTCATAGATGACAACCCTTACAAAGGATATCCAAATCCTATTGAGAAGTGCATTTATCCAAAAAAATTTGATATGGCTATGAAATATATGCTTGTTAGAATTTTAAAGTGTTTTATATAGTTACCTTAGTGTTTTTAAACACCACCAATATCAATGAGAGAATCTACTTAATGTTTTTTATTCTTTCAATAACATTAGTTAATTGTGTTGAAATTGCTTATAAAGTGATTTAAGTCTAGTTTTATACTTTATATCTTAGCCAACAACTAAGTCTTAATTAATAATAAAATTTGTCTATTTTTTAAAAAACACAAACCATTGGTTAAAGGCTAAATCTTTGGTCTTAGAAAAATCATAAAGTTCTAGCTTGGTATATAAATCTTCATTCTATGATATGAAAGTTCATTTAGTTATTGAAAGTGTTAGGCTAGTTGATTTTGGCCAAAGCCAATATCCATCTTGTCCACATATTGTTAAGATAGATGAAACTTTTGAACAAAAAATATTTATATATACATATACATACAAAAAACACAAATGGGGTGAGCAATTATTTATCATACTTGTGTTTGTTGGTTTACATATAAAAAAAAGAACCATCACATCATAGGTTATCCAAACTTATTACTATATGGTATCAGATCAAGTTATTAAGCCACATCTAGTTAGTGGTTACTATTTTAAGGTCTTAGTTCATGAAAGTTATACATGTCACTTTAAATGATGCTATATCTAAAAGAAAAAATTTATATTATAATATCTTCAAATTCATAAAATTTGGCCATGATAACTTATCTTCGTATGATGTTTGAGGCTCTTGTATTCTAAATTCTCACTATACTCCTTCAAACCTTTAAGTTCTTACATTAAACTTGGTGGAAATTTCTTAGATATATCCTAGCTAAGCCTCCTTGATGTTTTCACCACCATACAACATCGCATTTTATTAATATACTAGAAAAGATAGAGTCAAAACCAAATCTCCTAATAGCCACATAGCTTATACTTCATCACTTAATCTCTCAAGATGTGTGCTCTCACATTTGTAACATACAATGTGCCTTTTAAAGACAAAAATAAACATAGTGCTTTTTTTCATTCACAAAAATAAGACATATATAAAAAATGAGACTTGGAAAATTCCCAAGATCTCTAATATGGTGTTCCTTGGGGATCTTGACAATCATAGTCAACAGTTCCTATCCCTCTTGGTCATCACTCATTCCTAATTCTCATGCTATTATTGATATTCATATTTCTCATGCTGACGAGATGGATGAAGTCCTATGACCCCTCAACATTAGCTTCCACCTCTATTCTTTTACCTTTCTTTTCAATCCAATAGACATGGTGTAGATGATTCTAATAAACAATATTCTTTTCCTTATTAGAAAAAAACAAAAAAAAAAGATTATGGGAGAAAAGAACTTCAGTCCCTGCTATATGGATCTACTTTTTAAGAAAAGGTGAAAGTACCCTTAGGAGTAGGGAGAAAAAAAAACAAAATAAAATAATAAAATGTTATAAAAGAAAAGAAAGAAATTCCTTGTCATAATGGGCCCCTCTCTCCAAGAAAAGGTAGCAAACATCCTTAGGTGGGAAGTTGGCTATGAAAAGGTGGTGACATCCTATAGTCCATACCAATTGACTCATTAGTTAATATCTCTAGGATGCAGTTCCAAAGCCACCTCTTTTGGTGCATTGTGTCATATGATTCCACAGTAGGTTTGACTCCTACCATAGAAGGAATATTATTACACACATTCTAAGGTCATGATCTATTAGCTACCTCCCTAGATATACCCTTCATTAGCAAACACTATTCATCATCATCAACAAACCCGAGCTTATCTTCATTGACAACCCCTTGAGCGATGTGAGCTTTTGTCCTAACTGAATGGGGATGTAAGTATGGGCTGCCCTCTGTATCTATTAATTAAGCATGAGATAGAGGGTGGGATGAGTGACCAATCTTTTTTCCTTCAATTCAAATAAGATGTGAGATGTGTGGAATGGAGCATTAAATGCATAGGATGGGCCTCTCATTGCACAAAGCATGATATGTTCTGTGCATGGTACTATAAGGCTCCCTCACATTCCTTTCTCGAACCGTATGTTAGCACAAGGCAAGATACACTACTACACTATCAGCTATGTACAAGACATACAAAAGTCACATAAGTGACAATGAGGAATACATCATTGGGTTTCATGAACTGGTTGCCCTCTTGTATCTATCAATCGAGCATGAGATAAAGGGGAACTAAGTGTGAGTCGTTTTTTCCTTCAATCAACAAAGAGGCAAGGATTGAGGGATGTTACGATAAGTGGCTATCAAGTATGTTCTCATTTTCCCCTGCATACATGTAATGGGCCTCTGCTACCACCACGTAACACATCACTTTGTTCTATGCATTGCATTATGAGGCTCCCTATCCTTTCTTCTTGCACCTATGCCAGTTGGATTGGGATGCATGGATACACCATCAATTGTGCATGTTGGCGTACTTCATCTAAGCCTTTCTATGTTATCAAATTCTAAACCGGGCGTAAGATATGGGTCCTTCAATATTTGTTGAGAAATGTGAATAGTTGGGTTGTGCCACTAATCTCTCATTTCAACACGAGTGCTTGGTAAGATTGAGGGCAATGTATTTCTGCAATCATAACTTACTAGCTTTTATCAATAATGCTACCTCCCTAAGTACTATTGTATGGTCCTTACCATATATACATGTGTTGTGCTGAGTCGTGGTGCCTCTTATAGTTGACTATGATTTATTATTTTTTCCATTGGAACGCGCTCAATGGCCATTGACTCTACATATTGACTTGATAGCCCTGTCATGCACTTCAGCTCTGATATTTTTTCTTTTGATTGCATTCTATTCTACCTTAGGGATCTTCTCGAATTGACTTTTGATTCATCTTGTGTTGCATTTTTTGATGTTTCTCCATGTGAACCCATCCCTTTCACATCTGAGTTGTGTTTTGACTAGACAACCATGTGTAGCTCCTCACCTAGATATTTTTCCTTTTCATGACACTTTGTTCCGGTGGATGGATCTCTTGATATTAACTGTTATGCACTCGTGCATATGCCTTTTTGGATTATTTTCCATGTGAAAGTACTTTTATGGGATCGAGATCATGATTTTAATTATCCATCCCTTCACTTTTTTTTTTCGTACTTGATGTTTGATTTGTCTAAATTTTATTTTTTGCACTTTTGGACATGCCAACCTCTTATGTTCCTATGCGAATGCCTATTTTTCATCTCATGTCATATGTCATTGTGTCCGTGACGTGTTGCATCTACATATCCATGTTCTCGTGTACCATTTTGATTCCTTTCACACAAAGTTTTTTTTTTACCATACCCTTCATGTGTGCATGTGATATGAGGGGGGAATGGCTAACCATTGATTAATATTTTTTTAAATTACAAAAATTTAACAAAAAATAAAAAAACCCACCACCATCCTCTTGTTTTTTTTACTCGTGCCCCCATCTCTTCTTTTTCTTCTTCATCTTTTAATATTTTAAAATTTCTTTTAAAAAATAATACTTATTTCTTTTCTGGTCTCCCCCTCCCTCTCTCTCCCCGTAACCATTCCCCTTTCTCTCCTTCCTTTCTTCTCTCTCCCTTACCCTTTCCCTACGTCTCCTCTCCCCTCCCCCTCTCGCCCCTAGTCCATCTTCTCTCGTCCTCTCTCCCTTACCCTTCCCTACGTCTCCTCTCCCCTCCCCCTCTCGCCCCTAGTCCATCTTCTCTCCTTCTTCCTTCTCTCCCTCCTCCTGCTCCTCCTCCTTCTTCACCATCTCCTTCCCACCAGCTCCCTTCGCCTCCTCTTTTTCGAAGTTGTCGAGCCACCGTCGTCTTTTCCTCCTTTTCGTCCTCTCCCTTCATTCGAAGTTGTCGAGCCACCGTCGTCGTCCACAGCCAAAATTGATGAAGCACCAGGTCATCGTCGAAAGTCACCAATAGTTGTTGCCGTTGGTGCCGTCACCGTCGAAACCACCACAACGCCACCCGCCACCCGCCACCCACCGCCCATCACGATGGCGGCATCGCCCATCGCAACCTTGCTAGCCATCTGCCATAGTTGTCAACCTTTGCGACCCCACCAGCGGTCACCACCCAAACTACCACACTGCCGCCCGCCCGTCGATGATGTCGTCGCCCATAGCAGCCCCACCAGCCATCTGCCGTAGATACTGCTCCTCCTCCTCTCCATCCTCCTCCTCCTCCTCCTCCTTCCCCAACTCCTATTTTCCTCCCTCCCCTCCCTACCCTACCCTTCCCGGCTCCTGAATTTCCAAAAAATTTAATTATTTGTTAAATAACAAACAAAACCACCACCCGTCTCTTAGCCCCCCCTCCCATGTAGTCACCCCCGTGTTCCAACCCACCACACCAACACCAATGTGGACCTCCCTGCTCATTTCACCTCTACCCGAACCCACAAATCCACCCCCAATCCCAACCTTGTTCTCACACCGGTATGTGCTTGCTTGTTTTTCGTGGTTACTGACCATTTATCCGCAAAATTTGGATTGTCATGGTTTGTGATTGTCGTTCACGCGCGTGGATGCAAGCATTGTTTCAATCGTGCCACACGGCTCATTGGGCTCATTGTTGTTGTTCACGTGTAGCATTGTGCAGTATAGTGAATCTGAGTTCCTGCCTTCCCACTCATAAGAATTTGAAGTTAAGAAAAAAAAAAGACTAAACAAAACACAAATAAACAAATAAATTAAAAAAATAGCTAAAATTTTTAGGACAGCCAATATCATCAAAAAATTGAGACAAAAGAAAAAGTTTAAAAAACCTAATAAACACATGAAATTTTTCTTAAAATTTTGAAAAAATAATCAAAGAACTCCTTAAAAATTGTGAAATTTTTTATAAAAATCCCATTTTAAAATTATAAATCTTTTACTATGTTTTCTCTATCCATTGATTTATTTAATTATATGTATGTATGTATGTAACAAGAAACAAAACCAATTAAATTTTGATAAATTTTAAGAAAAAATTATATATGCAAAAAACATGCTATCTTTTTGTTTTTTTCTTACACTACAAATTTACAGATGGGTGGATTGCCTTCATATTTTTATTTGAGGATGTGATTGTTGATTTTTAGTGTGCGTAGTCATATTAGGGTCTATACACACACCCTATAAGTAACATTTTTAATGTTTATTCTGTGCCCAAAAAACCACATTTAATTCTTGGGACGAACCTAGCTAATCACCATTTCCATGTGCATCTGCAACCAACACACACAATTAAAATCAAATAAAATAAACCTATTGTTCACATTGTATACACTTTGTATGCTATATACACACATTTCTAATTTGTAATAAATAAAACTAGTCATCACTCATGCATGCGTTGAATAAGAAGTACTCCACACACAATATGTTTTAAGAACAAATTTGCATTTAGAGACCCTTTGAGTTTATGATTGAAGTTCAAGCTACATTTAATACACCGTGTACACTTAATCAATTTTAAATGGGCAAAAGTAATTGTTGTTTTCTTTTGTAAGGATTATCACCTAATTAAAAAATTCACCCATTGGTAATAATTTTCTAAAATTTTATCAAAAATGAAATATGAATCTAATCACTTCTCACTTATCACTAATTCAATGAATGCACTACTATGTGGGAGTGTTGGTGATGATGTACACCTGTTGACACAATCAATTCATTCTTGGTTCAATAGTGTTGATGTATTGTGATTTTTTGGTTTTTAGTATTTTAAGGGTCATGATATTGAAGTGAGGGGTATTGTATGTATGTTTTGTTTTTTTTACTACCTGCTATTGGATTTTCTAAGTGCCTGCGTATTGCATATCATAAAGCTTTAGATCACATGAGTGGGTAGGCCATATAAAAAAATTTGTAGGATGTGGTTTGGTTGGGGTGGTCAGTGGCCTTGTATACGAGCTGATAATTTGTTGATCTCTTATCTATTTTTGTTATATTGTTTTGTAGGTATTTTTTCTAGCTGTGTGGTGTGCGTATCTTGTTATCATTTAAATAATACATGAACTCATCCAATATATTCCTTTGGTCTATAGAGACTATTCTCCACTATTGAAATTATACATTATTATTAAGACAAACCTTTCCAATTTTGTGGCTCTTTCATTGCCATTGATTCTAGATGATCATACTCTATGTGGTAAGTTCTTATCTGCTTAAAGCAAGTGGGTTGGTTCTTTTTGAGATACCATGACACCCAAACTCTTAAGGAAGGCTTTATCTCTTCCTTAACCACGGAGAGGGTTTTCCAACATCTGTTAGCTCTTAGCTAATGAGAACTTTCTTAAGTGTTGTAGAAACCAACCCACACCATCTTGGATCCCAAGAAGATTCTTACCACCTCACGTGTCTCAGCAGTAATGGTCTATGATCCATTTTGGAAGCTATTGTGTCAATTGATTTAGGACAAGTTAATGCCTACCAAGACTCAATCCAATTATTTGTCTAAGGAATTGTTCGTTACCTCCCAAATGGTGCTTAAATGTGTGGTCATTGATCGGAGTTTATATCTTTGTACAAAAACAGATCAACATTTTATTAAGGTCGCTAAGCGTAATGTGACTAATGTCACATAGGGTTATATTTGTACGCTTTTTTTATATAATCTGCCTCTACCAAGGAGATTCCACCACCTTTTGAAAACCCTCAACAAGTGGTTTCTCCTCTTCCTATATAGAAGATCTTGAAACCATCCCTGAAGATAATGATTCTCTTCCGCCTCTGGTGATTCAAAGGAAGTGCTTAAACATGTAGCTAAAACTGTTCTAGTTCCAATTCCTCTACTATCAATCCTTGCTAGATCGCAAAGTGCTCTTCCTACATGCCTAACACCTACAAACTTGTTATTAGCACACATAGATGGTAATATAGAGATATCACTTCCTTCTCTACACCACTTGGTAGTAGAAGATGCCATTCCTTTCTTGTATAAGGATATTCAAAGCTCTATAGAGATATCACTTACTACTTGTATTTAATAGTTATATTTTTCTTTTTATGAGGAGATGCAACTATCCAATAAGGTGTTATATAAGGCCGTTGCAAAGCTTGCCTCCACTAAAGAAAACCTATCTAATCTATTCAAACAAATGGAGCATTAAACTAAATTGTTAGAAGCCCAAAAAAGTGGAGATATCATCTTTGCAAGCCCAATTAACTAAAGCAAAAACTCAAGTAGCTATTGTTATTGAGGAAAAATATTATCTTTCTAATGAAAACCAAGAGTTCAAAGCTTTAATTGATGCCTAGAGTTACAGTTAGCAAACTCCACAATTGATAGTCAAAATACCAAGATCAAGGAGTTGAAAGAATAGTTGGTTTAGTTACACTTTGTTTCACCAAGTCCTAGTGTATCCCTAGTGCCTTCTTTATTAGCTACAAACTTGGTTACTCTCCGATGTAGTATGATTTTATGTCTGTTATTTCAAGCCAAGGTAAAGAGGTGAGACGACAGTAAGGAATTATTGAAGGCACCATATGGTGCATAGAAACACCAAGGACCAAGGGAAAAGTGGTAGGAAATGGGGGATCGATGTGACAAAGAAAAGGAATAGTTGTATAATGAAAGACCCAAAGCAGACTAGAAACCTTGAAGAAACTCGTCACGATCTTGGGAAGGTCCCTCTAAAACACAAAGTGATAGGAAATCCATAGCTGCATCACCAATATCGTCTTCCTTTGAAAGGGATGTGAGGTATGAGGGAACCACTAGAGGAGATGGTGGGGGGATGGGATAGAAGCTATGGAAAAAATGGTACACAATCAGGAATGGGTGCAGCTATAGAAAGATGCCTCAGAAGACCCTACAAAAAGGAAGGGGAATAGAGTGTAGATATTCCCCTCTCCAGGTAACCTATCACAAAAGTGGTTTTCCTCTAGTACTTTTCCTTAAGGTTTGAGGCCTTCCCACAATGAGGACACATGGGATATCATCTAGGCTTCCCCACAAACGTTGTATCAACATTAGAAGATGACTCTAACTTCTTACTTTTTCCTTTCTTCTACTTGACTTGTCCTATATCTATAGATAAAACTGCATAAGCATGGCCATGTGTATGAGCTCCACAAGAATCTATCTCCTGTGGTGCGCAACTTGCTCAAGCACCAATGAAACTAGCTCCTCCCAGGTGAGAATCTCCTAGCTACAATGACAAACTTACATTAGTTGTAATTAGAGCTACATACTCTCCTCTCCAACATCATTCTTCTCCCATCTATCACACACACTTTACAACCATAAATAAGGATAAGACTTTTGCCTTATTTTTCAACACTCCCTCTCAAGCTCAGAATGAGCTTGCAAAGGTAATATTCCAAGTGCACTCCTGAAATAGTGAAAGTTATATTTACCTAATGCTTTGGTAAAGATATCAGCAACTTGGTCATTTTTTTTGACATGGACCAAGTCAATCTCACCATCAATGACTTTTTCTCTAATGAAGTGATAGTGCACTTCTATGTGTTTTGTCCTTGCATGGTAGACTCGGTTCTTTGCCAACGTAATGCTGCTAACATTGTCACAATACATAATGACTCCACCATCAATCTCTATCCCCATGTCATGTAAGATCAATCTCAGCCATGTCTACTCGCATGCTGCCAATGCAATGCCTCTATACTCTACTTTAGTGCTTGATAGAGCAACTATAGGTTGCTTCTTACTGCTCCAACTTACCATGAATAAACCAAATGAGAATACATAGCCACTAGTAAATCTTCTATCCATAGAGCTACCTGCCCTATCTGCATGAGTATCCAAACAATGTAGTCTTGATTCCTTTTTCATAAAACAAGCCATAGCCAACTGTCTTCTTCACATATCTAAGAACTCTTCTCACTACATCCACATGTGATTTGCATGGTTTCTGCATAAACAGACTTATCAATCCAACAACATAACTCAATTCTAGTCTTGTAATGGTCAAGTAGATAAGATACCAACCATCTTTCTAAACATAGTGACATCCTCAACATAAGATCCATCATCCATCAACTTAACATTTTGATCCAATGGTTTATCAACCAGTTTGCATCCTGTAATGCCATATTTTTCCAACATCTCCAATGCATATTGCCTTTGTATCAGCCACATATACCATGAGGGGTGTCAATAACTGCAATACCCAAGAAGTATCTCAACAAACCAAGGTCCTTTATATTAAACTCTTTATGTAACCCATGCTTGACTTTGGTAATCTCCTTCTCAAATGTACCTTTAATAATGAGGTCATCAACATAGATGACAACAACAACCATACCATCTTCTGTATGCCTCACATAAAGTGAATCATCAGCTTTGCTATGTTGAAATCCCATACTGTATAAGAATTTGTTGATTCTATCACACCATGCTCTTGGTGCTTGCTTCGGTCCATATAAAGCCTTCTTCAACTTGCATACATAATGTGGGTATTTTGGATTTACGTAGCCCTCTAGCTGATCCATGTACACTTCCTCTTCTAAGTTGCCATTCAAAAATGCATTTTTCGCATCCATTTGATAAAGCTTCCAACCATAGATAGAAGCCAAGGCAATCACTAATCTCACAACTGTCATTTTTGCTACTGGACTGAATGTTTCTTCATAGTCCAAGCCATAAGTTTGTGCATATCCTTTTGCAACTAGCCTTTGCTTTATACCTCTCAAGAGAACCATTCAACTTACATTTGACCTTATAAATCCATTTACATCCAATGGCTTTCTTTCCATGAGGTAATTTCACCAAATCCCAAGTCTTGTTTTTCCTTAGTGCATCCATCTCTTCATCCATTGCTTGTCTCCACTCTTTGCTCTCTACCGCTTCTTCAAAGCAAGTAGGCTCCACATGTTGTACATAAGAAACCATGTATGCATAATGCATCTTCATGAACCCATTAAAAATCAATCTATCAATTGGATACCTTACCCTTTCTGACCTTCTGAATTGAGGTGCACTACCATGTGTCTCAATTGATCTAGTGTGTGGTGGAACATACTTTCCTGCACTTCTAGTGCCAGGTGTTTTAACATGCAGAATGCCATACTCATCATCTATAGATTCATCTTCTGAACTTTCAATCATAGGTCTTTTTCCTTTCGCAACTTCTGCACTCCTTTGTGCACTTCTCAATCTACCACTCCATGGACTGTAACTGCGACTGCTTTCCACATTCTCTTGAGGTCCTGAAGCATCTTCCACATGCTGATTTTCAACCTTGTTGTTTGCTGAAATTTTCCTTCCATAGCCATCATCATCACTGCTTTCATTGGAATCAATATCCACTGCAATTTTGGGCTTGTACCATGATTCATTTTCATTGAATTTGACATCCTTGCTTATGTATACTTCCTTACTCACTGGATCATAGCATTTGTATCCCTTCTTCTCATCAGGATATACAAGAAAAATGCATTTTACAGCCTGCATTTTATAGCCTTTGGTTCCATCTTCTTTCTCAAATCATCAGGAACATGAACTTAGCAAACACATCCAAAGACTCTAAAGTATGCAACAATGGGTGTCCTGCCATACATTTGCTCATATGGTGACATAGTATGAGTCAAGGTTGTAGGTGTTTTATTCATAATGTGAACTGCAATATGCACTACTTGTGCCCAATATGACAATGGCATGTTCATTTGGTTCATCATTGCCCTTGCAACCTTTGCAATGATCCAATTCTTCCTATTAGCCACACCATTTTGCTAAGGTGTGTACTTGCATGTCAATTGCCTTTTGATACCATGATCTCTTAAGAAGTCACAAAACTCATATGACATGTACTCTCCACCATTATATGACCTCAAACATTTTATGTAGCACCCCAACTGCTTTTCACCCATAGATTTAAATTCCAAAAACTTTTCAAATGCTTCATTTTTATGCTGCATAAAGCACACCCAAGTCATTGTACTAAAATCATCAATGAAGGTGATATAGAATCTACATCTTCCGCTCATGGAAACATTCTAACATGGGCCCCAAATATCTGAGTGTACCATTTCCAAAGGATAGCTGCTTATTCTCCCCCTCTTTGGAAATGGCAATTTGGATTGCTCGCCAAATTGGCAAGCCTCATATACATTATCAAAATTCACATATCCAAAATGCGGTAGACCACGGACTATCTGTCTCGATTGCATTTTCTTCAATCTTTGCAAAATGACATGACCAATCCTTCTATGCCATAATTCCACATCCTTATCTTGCCCATGTCCTTTCTCTACATACATAGAGTTTTGAATCACTAGAGTGCCTACATCCAAAGAAAATAATCTCCCTTTCTTTCTACCATGAGCAATCACCCTGCCAGGTCTTCCATTATGGAACTCCTCAATGAAACATCCAAACTTATTGAATCTTACCTATAATCCTTGATATCGATGCTAAGTTCTTAGTTATTGTGGGCACATAAAGTACATCCCCTAGCTTATTCTCAATTCCATCTTTGGTAACAAGTGGCACACTACCAATATGAGTGATTTTATGTAAAGTATCATCACCAATGGCAACATACTCCTCATTCTGCATCTGCTTCTTGCTATCAAACCACTCAGCATGACGAGTCATGTGGTTTGTAGCTCCTGAATCTAAAATCCAGTCATTCTCACAAAGAGAGTGAATCATGCTCCCAAGCACATGCTCCATAGCAAATAGGTGACCTCTAGGCGATCCACCTCTAGGTCCATAACTTGTACCACCATAAGTGCCTGCATAGTGGTCATATTGGGTCCTTCCACAATCCCTAGACATGGCATTCTATTTCTAATAATAATCCCTCTCAAAATGACCAAACTGCCCACAATAATGACAAGTGCGATCTCTCTGTGAAGGACTAGACCATCCTCTACCTCTAGGAAAAGATCTCCCCCTGCCTCTATGCATGAAGTTACCACGACCAAAGTTACCTCTTCCACGAGCAAAACCATAATTACTACGACCAAGGGAACAGCCTCTAGCTCTAGATGAGCTGCCACGACCTCTCTAGTAATAGAAAAGACTGTCTCCACCTGCATTTTTGCCACTACTAGATGCATTCAATCCCAACTTGATTTCTTCTATAAGTAGCAATCAAATAAGCTCCTCAAAGTTAGGCATAGAGCCTCCTCTAAAATAGAGGTATCCAAATATTTGAAAGCTGGTCCAAGTCTATTTAGTGTCACTGACACTAAATAATCATCATCAACCGGTGCATTAATGGATGCAAGGTCTTCTGCAATTTGTTGGATTTCTGCCACATAGTCACTGATACTGCAATTGCCTCTCCATGCACCATGTAATCTCTGCTTGATTTGTATCTTACGAGCCTCTTTACATGTTCCATACATTTTTTCTATGATTTCCCATGCCTCCTTACAAGTACTTCCCTTTTTTATATGAGGAATCAAGGCTTATGAAATACATATAGAGATCCAATGTAAAACCTTCTTGTTTTTCCCTGTCCAATACTTGTATGCTTTCTTTTTCTCTTTAGTTGGATGTTCAGGAACTTCTCGAAATTCATCATCACATGTTATGAGGTCCCATGACCTCTACCCATCAAAAAATTCTCCATCTTGTAAGACCAAACACTATAGTTGTCTTTGGTCAATTTGTCTCCCACAATCTGAGTAATTGTGCCGTATCAGACATTATGGCTGCTGAAAATTTAGAAAAACCAACAATACAACTTGTCCACAAACGATATTCAACAACATGCCCCAATCCGGAACATCAATGGTCCGATCCGAAACCAAAAAGCATAAAAAATAGTCCATTAATGCATGTAGAAATAGCTTCCAGTAATATGATCGTCATAAATGTGTCCAAAATCTATCATATACATCCATCCATGATTTCAACATATCATACATTTAGTTCCTAGCAAGAAACATCCAATTCAGATCTCAAACGATGTCCGTATGACCCAAAATGCATCAAAACACGGGTCTAAAATTGACCATTTTTCATGCAATTTTTCTACAGTTTTTTATGCCAAGCTATAAGTACAGATCAAGTTAAAGCTACAAAAATTTTTATGGATCTTTTTTTGCAATTTTTTGGACTCCAAAAAGGCTAGTTCACCTCTTGCTTTACTCATATGGGGTGGTGTAAATAGGCTTAGGCTTATTCCGGAAGAATGATCATACAAGATCCTGTTTGGAAGATTCGTGAGCATTATTTGATATTGGCACTGAGCATTGCTCAAAATGGAGAAAAATAAGTGTTTTTCTTGGACATGGGGTGGCCTGAAGGTCTATCACTGTGCAGGGGAAGCAATGCTCTTCGAGTTAAACAACCAGGGCCAGAAATGACTTTCTCTATTCTCAAAGAGGACACAGAAGTGATTTTAGAGGATATTAAGCTAACTCCAAGTGGATTGGTTGCAGTAAATTTGGGTGTTTTTCTAGGATGTTATGCGCTGTTTGAATGGGAAAAAACGCTTCAATTGCTAGGGTTGATTTGCATAGGCCAGGTGCTGTATTCTCGGCTTAGCTCCTACGAGAGTGCAGATGATGTCAAAGATGATCTACGGACTCTCCTCCTACTCCTGACCCAACTCTGAAGGAAGGGGTCTATGCTTAGCTAGTTGTCCAGGTATCCACGCAATTCAAGGAGCAGCAGGAGACCTTAGCAATAGAAGAAACAACTTCTGCAAGGTCAAATGTGGGAAACACACAATAACAATAGCATGTAGCTGTTGGATGGACTGGTACTGACGATGGCCCCAAACTTCAAAATCACTAAAACGTTTAATAAAAAATGAAGGCGGCTTACAAATGATTTTCTTCCAAAACGGCCCCTTTTGTAGGCAGTTATTCTACTGCCCTCTCTTTGAGCAACTCACAGGGCGCTTTCTATAGTGGCTTCGACTCAGCTCCCCAACTACTCTTCACATGATAAGGCTGCTTTAAGCCCACTTATCTCTCGACTATGCTCCACATTTGGCATGCAACCTCCTGATGATTTGCAGTAGACTACCCCCCCCCCCCCCCCAACAATCTCCAGCTTATCTCTCTGCTCTCTGATACCAACTGACAAACTTACATTAGTTGTAATTGGAGCTACTCTCCTCTCCAACATCATTCTTCTCCCATCTATCACACACACTTTACAACCATAAAATAAGGATAAGGATTTTTCCTTATTTTTCAACATACAAGAAGCAAGAATATTGGTGCAGAATACATCATATGTTTGTGATGGAAGATATGAGATAGGTGTCACATCTAGGTCCTCCGAAGAAATGTCTATAATTACCAAGGAATGAAAGCTGATTCTGAATCTTCTCCATCCTATGGATGTGATCCCTCATTGTAGGGGAATCTACAATAGAGAGCTGACATAGCTTCAACTCAAGAGATAATCGATGCCTAAATATTTGGATCCAGAAGAGAGATACCAATCTCCTCCAAATCTCTGCAAGGGTGCACATACATCGAGTGTGCATGAGCAAAGAATCTGTACAACTCAATAAGAGAACAGAGTAGGCTTTGACATTCAACTGATCCCATAAAGTTTCCAAATCTATAGTCATACCATCATGAGAATCCATGGTAGGTTGGGATACAGGGATTGTAATAAAATCCCAAAGGTCACAATTGTCGAGGAGACACTCCATGTGGCACGACCATAGAGGGTAGTTCATCCCATCTAGCTTGTCGGACGTGGAGAGAGATGGTAGTACCTACTCATGAGATGCCATCAATGTTGATCAGGGACTAGAAGCCCCAGAAGAATATAACAAGAAAGAGTAATAAGATGGTGGTTGGGGTTTGAAAGATCCCAAACCACATGATTCCCTATAGCATACTCATCTGCCCTATATATGTTTCAATACAATACCTACAAGAAAACAAAAGAAGATACTACCAATGGAATAAAGGTGACCAATCAGAGGTGTCCTCGAGATAATTAGGGTTTCCCAGGCCATTGTACAAAAGAAAATTGACTGAGGCAAGATAGACAAGGAGTATTTGATAAAGGGAATACACAATGCTAGGTAGAGAAAGGGAGCAATAAATGCACATGAAAACAAGTCTTCAATCTATAATTGTAGCCAATCCGCGGGTTGTAATGTACCAAGAGTGCCCAAAAATTGTGTACTTGCAATAAATGCAAATTTGCCCTATTGTTGGCTTGAAAAAGAGACCACCTAGCACCAAAAAGAACTCACTCTTGTCAATAAAGACCACCTAGTATGGAAATGCAACAAAGAAAGAAATTGGTCCACCTATAAAAAGGCCACCAATAGAGAAGAGGTGCCACCCAACTTGCAAATGTGCTACTTAGGAGGACCAATGACCTACTTGCATAACACGTAGAGTTATAGGGGATTCCTCCACAAAAAACATAGGTAATATAGGGCCTAGTTTTGTAGCATGTGTGCTAGGGGCTACCTACAAAAAATGTAGGTTTGTCTTCGTATCGCCCAGCCAATGGAATGGATGCCTAGCATATTTAACACTGCCCAAGTACAGTAATGGTGTCGCCCAGCCTAGTAGAAGCCACCTAGGAGCAAAATGCACATCTTCCCTATTAAACACAGCCTAAAAACATGTTGGAAAGAGGATGTCCTACCATCTTTGACTCCAAACACAAGGTCTATAGCACATGGGGATGACACCTAGCAAGTTTTGTCGTGAACAACATGCTCCTCTTTGAGATCTCGAGCTCCGACGCATGATTGTGATACCATGTGAGAGTGCATAACAAAAAGAGGAAAGTGAACGTAGAGAGAAGAAGAAGACAGAGAATGTAGAAGAGAGAATGAATAATGTGACTGCAATAGTTGAAGGTACAAGGCTACAACAGTCGGACCCAATACATAGCTATACATGTCAGTTTGGGTGCTAGACAATATAGGAAGGGGATGAGAGAACGAGAAGGTTTTTCTAATCATGAAGGATCAATGATGGATAATGGATAGGGAAGGCTACTTATATATAGGTAAAAAAGAGAAAAAATCCTAAATGTGGTCAAACCCCTAAAAACTAGCCAAAAGTGCACAAAAAGAAATGCACTAATGTGCCCTCCATCTAAAGTATCTAAAATAAAATAACACACAAAGACAATGTCAAAGCTCCTAATGTCTTTGTCTGACTCAGATTGTTGAGGCTCACAAGCAGGAGATGACCACACAAGACACACATGACTGCTAATAGTTGAAACCTTTGATTTAAGTACCATGTGAATCATCACCATCATGAATTCCTCTAATGTTGTCTCTGCTCCTCCCTCTTATTGATAGAAGCCTACATTGTTATCTTAACTAACATTCAACATGGGTATCTTTTTGTGATTTAGGTTTCTTAAATGATGAATTGGGTCAATGTTTTGAACCTTCTGCATTTGACCTAGAACTTAACTCTTCAATGTTTCACTTGTGCTTCTAAAATTTCATAGGAATTCTCACTTGGTACTAATTGTAGTCCTACTTCCATCTTTATTTATAACTTATCCTTTGCAGATTGTGGCTAGATACAAAGCCTTTCAACACCATATTCTATAAAATTTTGATGAGTTTCTCAACAAAACAAGGTTTAGCCATCCATTATGAAGAGCATTCATAGGTTTTGCATTATAGATGAAGCAACAAATTGGTGTTTTTTTCCTTGTGTATCTTATTTATGGATTAGGAAAAGAGGGTAAAAATACCATATAGATAACCAAACAACAAAAGGGTTTTGGACCATTGGGCACTTCTTATTTAATTTTCTTAAATGTAAGAACTATGAAGAGGAGCCCCTAACCATCACCTAAGCATACCACATGTAACATGCATGCACACACACACACACACACACACTCTCTCTCTCTCTCTCTCTCTCTCTCTCTCTCTCTCTCTCTCTCTCTCTCTCTCTCTCTCTCTCTCTCTCCCTCCCTCTCTCTCTCTCTCTCAAAACTAATCTATGGGTCTATCCAACATTTTTCCCCATACTATCATGCGCACTTTTGGATTAAGGTATTAAATTCATAATAATTTATTTTCTACTATAAAAATCATTGAATTTTTTCATGACTGCACGTGTATATATTTAGGTGGTCACATGAGCATTTGAGGTTACTCGTCGCAAAATCTTTCAGTCACATTCTAGAGATCCTACAACTTTGAGTTTGATAATGATAGAGATCTATTGAGTAGGGTGTTTTAGATAGTTATCTTAGATATAATAACAATGCTTGAACCATGATTAGCATGCATTCTATGGGCTTGAATGTTGATATAGGTAAGAAATTATGGTGCATATGAGCCATGATGTAATACATTTGGTAAAAGAGTGTTTTCCTACCCTTAACATAAAATCCTTTGTACACTCTTATAAGTTACAAAGTGTCCTTGGTATGCATTTTTGTCCATCTCTCTCTCTCTCTCTCTCTCTCTCTCTCTCTCTCTCTCTCTCTCTCTCTCTCTCTCCCACATAATTAGATTAGAACATACATCTATGTAGTACACATTATACTTCATTTTCCATATTTCATCTTCAAGTAATATGAAACCATAATATATTTTATAAATCCAAGCAACAGGATATCATACTTCATCTTTAGTACACCAATTTCATATGTAACAAGTATGTAATTGATATTAAGTAATTTACTAAATTGTCTCTACTTTTCATGATTAGGTCTTATCTAATATACATCTTTCTTTTCTAATAGTTTTACATTTAAAACCATATGCTTTGCAATATAAATTACTTTGAAAGGAGTTTCCATTTGGCTACAAAATTACAATACCCATGCTTCTAAAAATCTCTATCTCTATCACTTTTGGATGTTGTGTATGTGGAGCAACTCCATCTACATTGTAAGAGCTCCAATGCCACCTACCTATTTTTCCTCAAAGAATAGAGGAGCAAAGAAATACTTCTGCTCACATAGTCAATATGGCCTTTATAACAGAGATTATGAGAGAAGTAAAGAGCTACTAGACTTGGAAGAAGCACTTGTTGATCCAACATGGAGAGTAACTATGCAAGCTCAATATGACAAAATAATGCAAAATGATACTTGGGAGATATTGGATGGCTAGAAAAGAGGAAGATTATTGGCACCAAGTGGGTTTGGAAGGTGAAATACAATGCTGGTGGTAGCTTAAAAAAGTACAAAGCTAGATTAGTTGCACATGTATTTTCACATATTAAAGGATTTTATTTTCAAGAATCATTTGCTCCAACTACTAGAATGACCACTATTTGCATAATACTTGTAGTGGGTACTCATAAGATGTGGCTCGTTTACCAAATGGATGTCAAATCAATTCTCTTGAATGGTAACTTCAAGGAGGAGGTTTATTGGCTTAGCTACCAGATTTTGAGGCCCTCCATTCTAAGAACAAAGTTTATAAGCTAATGAAGGCATTGTATGGGTAGAAACACTACAAAATACATACCTCATATTGACATTCAAAATGATGCAAATGTTCATTTAAAAAATTACCCCTCTTCATCGTTAAAAGCATCTCTATAAAACCGTCGCTATATGCATCGCTTTTGCGACGTATATAGTGATTTTTTGTGCTATATATTGTAATACCAATAGCGACGCATGCAGTAAATTAGCAATGCTAATAGCGACAATTACAAAGAAAAAAAATTGTGACAGGGCAGCTTGACATATAGCACCATGTATTGTATAATATTCTACAAATGAATTACATGTTGGGTACACAATGGTTGTCAAGATGAGCACAAAATGTACTTGAACTCACAAGACTGATACATAGAATAAGTACAAGATCACTAATGAAAACTCATGGAATTATCACAAGGTACAAAGGATAATAAGTACATCTAAGGAATAGTACATGGACAATGCCTGCATAGTTCACAAGACTAAAAAAGAAGAGGGTGTGCACTCCACGAATCCAAGTGTGAGCTACGAATCCTTGCCATCAGAAAGCTCATCCCAACGCAAAGGAGCATCGAACAGACTGCAAAATGAATAACTACGCATCAGTCCACCATACATAATGTATTAAAAAAAATTTGTAACTATAGACAATAAAGATGATTGACTTATTGGACCCTACCATGTGTTTATAGTCTATCCATTAGTGCAGTGAGGCCATGTCTCTCTACATATCGATTCTCCAAGCTAGTGGGATCGCGGTTTTTGATGGAGTGCTGCAAAGACACCAAAATACAATTGTTAGTAACACGATTGTCAGTACAAGTGATATTGCAAATAAGAAAGTGATAAGAACAAAAGAAAAACTTACAAAGTCCTCCAAATAATTCCTATGGCTGCTACCCCCCAAATGATGCAGGACCTAGGCCTCTAATCGAGCCCTCCTGCCTACCGTTGTGCTATCATCAATATCTTGGAGAATTTGTAGCCTCCTCCCTGAGTCTTCGCCAATCATTTGCATCTAGCCACTCAAGCTTTGAGGTGCCACTCTTAAGTACCTTGAGTGTGTTCTATCATCTATGTGACATGTATGCACACATGCACTCCATCATCCACCTAGTGGAAAACCTCTCTACCGTAGCACATACTGGAAACTCCTCATGCAAGGATGCCACTATATAGTCTTTGCTCTCCTTGAGTTTATTCTTTCAATCATCCAAGACATTGTGCCAAAAAACTTGTTGACACAACTCATGTAAGACATCACCCTCCTTCCCTCATCATTCATGATTACATCTCCTGTCCTCATATCTACGAGGTATCCATACCCCTCTAGGGTACGTCTAAGGTATGTCCTCTCCCACCTACAACCACACTCTTGGGCATAACCATGAGACCCTTGTACATCTGGTGTATCCACGGGGTTAGTATCTCTCAAAGTAGTACCCATAGGGGTGCCACCTACAGACAATTGAGCAAAAGCTAGAGTCATTGGAGTAGATGTCCCCACATGTGTGATAAATCCTGGAGGTGACATGCCTCCACCATAATGATGAGATGGAGACACTGCATTGGTACCTTCACAATAGCCCCCTGAGCCACCCTCTTTAGAACATGTACGAGAGCAAGGAGTAGTACCCCTATTTGGAGCCGATCGCAAGCTCACAACAACCACATTTTGGTAGCACCCCCCAAAAGCACTACCTCTATCCAAGCCCAGTCTCGAGCATCGACCTCGTCTACTAGAAATTGAAGCATCAAAGTGTGCCAAAGTAGATCTCACGTAATGGTCTGATGGTGTCTAAGATAGCTCCTCGTCTGCCATATCTTTGAATTGGGCCATCTGATCTAGAGCCATACGTGTGAATATTTTATGCAACTCCTCGCCCCTCATCCCTTGACTTGTCTTGTCCTCCAAGTATTGTCAAAGGTAACTTGCACATATAAAAATGATGTTAGCGACCTCAATATAAAGATTCAAGTAAAGCATAGTAATATAACTCTGAAAAAAATGATGCTACTTAAAGTGCATATTCCAAAGTATCCTTATAAGTGATTCATCAATGAATTGAGTAGGCGGATGTAGCAAGTTTGACCTAGCCTATGGTCCCATGTCAATCTCTTGGCACAACTCCACGTATACTAGAAGGTCTAGATAGCACCATAGAAGGAGTCCACTTTGCTCTCAAAGAATACTTGGCCTCCTATCTTTCTGTCATTGTTACCCGAATCCTCCTTCTCTACATGCTCCAAGCCCTCTTCAACCTCCATCCCTTGCAATATTGACCCCTCCACCTGCATACTCTCCTCATCTATATTTGGAACATTACATTCATCATACACTCTCACACTCTGAGGAGCTGAAGGTACAACATACCACCATCAAGGTTGTTGGGGGTTTGGATAGAAAATTACATGTTCAAATAACATATAAGAGTGATTCAATATTTGTGACTGTTATGTGTCGTGCATTTTAAAAAAAAATTATACACTTGTTCACAATGGGCTGGCAAGATAAACGTGTCGTACAAATCCGCCCATCTTTTCTAAAAATTCATTTCCAAAAGTCCAGATGGACCTTGTCGAACGGTTGCCCTAGCTCCTTCCAATACAACTTTGAACCATTGTACATCGAATATGATCATGGAGAAGCTATGGCAATCCATTGAGATAACACTTAGCAAGTTTTCAAAATACTCCATCTTATCTATAATGGTTTTTGGATCCATGGCTTGCTGTCGGCTCTCTTGCTCAAACTTTGCCATGATACCATAATTCATTGTGGAGTGCATTTTGTTGATGTGCTTGATGTACAAATGTCGTCGACGTGATCATGATGCACTGTATATTTTTTAATGTACATTGAAATAGTTATATTAGTTGTCACATATCAAATCTAGATATGATAGCTTATAAAACATGCCGTCACCTTTTCGGAATACATCCCCTTGAGATTTTTGACTTCTCAGTAAAGACCTCTACCTCTTCATGAGAAGTTGTGATCAAAGCTCCATGTAACCATCACATAGACATAAACTGCGACATCTCCTCCATGCCCTCAGGATATCAAATCGGTCAATGGCGTGTACTACGTTAAAATTGGGATTGTGCTTCTTCTCAATCTTTCTTGGCCTGCTCCTTGAGAAAGTTACTATATGTATATTCTCTATATCACATGTGTTCAAGACCTATTTATAAATATCCTTATTTGTGAATTTTTCTTGAATAAAACATAACTCTTTTCTATTTGATCTGTAAATAGTCCCTTTTATATTACACCCTTCTATATGTAAAAAATGTATAAAAATGGTATTTTAAAAATACATTATTTTGAACCCACGTGATACACACATATATTTCATGAGTAACTTACTCGAGGCCTACTTATACCTAGCGAGCCACATCTCCATGGATGCACGATGCAACATACAAAAATGATTCACTTTGTCCTCCATTGCAACATTTATCATTTTTCTACCCTATTTTCAACCACCACATCTTCGGTCAGAGTCTATCATCATCCTTTAGCGAGCATAACATACTGTTGTCTCAATCCACCATTGGTAGCCACTGTGAAATATGCACTTATGCCTCTAATACCAGTCAAACAAACCTTCAGCCATGCTACCTTCTAGTTGAGCTCGTTGTTGCACAAAGCTTCTCAAGGTTTTCATGAAGCACTCCAAGGTTTTCATGAATTCAATAGAGAATGTCTTGATCTCCTTCTGTGATATCCATTGTATTAAATTCAACAACCTGTAAATTGCCTCGCATATTTCTAGAGCGAGGCATCCCACGATCGCAATCACTAGTACAGACTACCACAAATGAAGAAGCATTACGAACATCAACTTAACATTAAATAGCAAAATATGTAGGCCACTTACAATTGAGGCTAGTACAAACTTGATATATCATATGTCAATCATGGGATTTTAGCCCTGATAGTTGGTCATCTTTAGAAAAATCGGATCGGAGGGAATGTATCATACCTGTCGGGGTGTGGATAGACCTAATAATTTACTTCACAATGCACTCTTCTTTAGTGGACAAAACCCAAGGAGTGTGAGGTAGTTGCAAGACACCATCAGTGCTCTGACTGTGGCCAAAGCATCTCCATCTTATCCACCTCCTTCAAATTCATTTGTGCCCCTGCAACATCTCTCTTTCTTTTGATGTGGTCCTATAATAAGCTACCCACATTCTTGAAAATATGCATGGGATCCAATAAGTGGTTGATCTGTAAGTGGGTCCAATACGAAAACTAGTAGAAAATTGAAAATCGTTGCATTCTACTTGGATCTAACTTTGTGTGGACCATTTTCAACTTGTATTATCTTTGGGCATTCATTCTTGCTAGAGGTTATCTAAGAAAACCTTCACTTAGTTTATAACCCTCCGATAAGAAAGCGGCATATCCTTGATATACCATGTTCTTCATGGTTCATGACTTTCACGAGTCCACCAACTCTGGTCCACACAATGGACATGCATGATAACCTAAGGTAACCAGACTTGTCCTAGCATCCCTATTTAGTCAACACATAAACTTGAACTAGTTATGTTAGATATCACCAATGAGAACAGAAGCCTACTTACCTGAGTACTCCTCAAATCTCAAAAAGTCATGCATGATCCACATGGAAACGGCTCATATATTGGCAGACTATCCATGCGCATAAATCCGTTAATATTCATTGGACTCCATCTTTGGATCTATTATGCATATGCCACATTGTCAAGCTCACCATGCCTAACGTATAAAACATGTGAGATATATATAATATAAGTGAAAAGTATCCATAAACTTTCTGAGGGATAGTTTGCCCTTGCAAGTCTTGTCGATACCTGTGAGCACCACACTTTGGACATGTCTCCACAGTCCCATATTCTTCTCGAAACATGATGCAATCATTGATACATGCATAGATATTGTTGTAGTCCATGTGAAGCTTTTGTAAAACATGTCACGTTGTCGTGACGCTATGCGTTCACCACTGCAAATTTGAGGGTGAAGTTTTTCGCAAAGAATTTGAAAACATTAGTCAATATCATTAGGGATTTATTTTCCGTTGTGTGTATCTTTTGTGTTTGCATTTGCATGACGCATAAGCACTTGTAGTTAAGCTAGGTGCAATTTCTTCAATGCATTCATAATTTTTTGTGTGGGAGCATCGTTTGATTGCTTGCATTGCATGGATCCACATATCTATACATTGGATTCTTGTGTACATAGAGATCCATTTTATGAGGCCGATAATGTAGAAGAGGAAAACAAATTGTGAAGATTCAAGATTGTACTCACTATGTTGGAGTTGGAAGAACTAATGTGCTTATTATGCGGGTTTGTATTTGGATTTCTATCTATATGTTTTCAGATTATTGTTTGAACCTGACAAAATTTCCATAACATGAGTTGTCTATAACGTGTCGAGTTCTGGCATGTCTATGGAGATTACAACGTCAATTATAGTAGGGTCTATAGACTGAAAGCCCCGCTTGTATTTTGCTTGAAGAGCTTGCATGTATCTGAAGAAGGGCTACTATCTTGGGAGTAAAACTACAAGCTGACCAACATGTTTATGGAACCTGCAACATCAAATTTTCTATGCAAGTTTATTGAGACACTAAAAGAGTCTTAATTAATTAGGAACATAAGCGTGAAAGAAGAAACAACTGATTTAGTGTCACTACCTGGGATTGAAATATGGTAATCCAAGGTTTAGAGAATATGCAAAGAAGTTATAGGAGCACAGAATATGTTTGGAGAAGTGGAATAATTCTAGTATGGTGATGTTAGAGGAGGGGAGTTGGTCAGCAGGTCGTCATCATGCTCGTGTAATGAATGACGGAAGAGACACCTAAGAGGAGAAAAAAAAAGCCTCGAACAATGAGAAAAATATGACGCTTTTATTGATGACCTTTTTGAAGCTTTTTCGAGGAGGAGGTTCGTTATAAAAGTGATGATAAAGGAAGGAAGATGGGGTGTGGAATTACGAAGACCAGCAACAAAGGAGACGGCCGAAGTTGATAATTGCAACGAGGAGATGAAGGGGATCTGAGAGCAGTGACGGAGGACAAGCGACAATGGGAAAGTTGACGACGACATGAAGTTAATGAAGAGGAAGTCAAGCAGCAGCGACAAAATGACATGAACGTGAAGAAGGATGAAGCCGTGAGGAATTAGAAGGAGAAGCCGTGAGCTGACGGAGGATGAGGACAAGGACGAGATGACGCAGAAAAGGAGATGACAGAGAAGGACGAGCTGGACGAGGAAGAAGAAGACGCAAATCGAACGGAGGAACAACGATGATGACGAAAAGGCGACAATGGAGGCTTCGTCTTCTTCAGCAAACATGAAGCTAAGGGTGGAAGCATCAACAAGTGCCGAAGCATGGTGAAGCTGACAACGTCAACAAATCGAAGAGTTCATGAGCTTCGAAAGGCCTACTGGTCTAAGCTTGTACACTATCGAAGGAGAACACCACCGTCGAGAAGAATTTTAAAAAAATCAGAAGGAGAACATGCTTTAGGAGCTGTATTTTGTGCTGCGAGGACAAACAAAGACTGTAAGCGATGTTTGATATGTGGCGGCTTATTCTGATCGGAAGAGGGTAGGAACAACGACGAGCCCATCGCAAGTTGCTGACGACGCGTTTCTGATTATCCTTAAGATGTCCTCGCAGACTGTAAGCGATGTTTGATATGTGGCGGCTTATTCTGATCGGAAGAGGGTAGGAACAACGACGAGCCCATCGCAAGTTGCTGACGACGCGTTTCTGATTATCCTTAAGAAGTCTCTGTCGCTAAGGTTGAGCTACTTCGGAGCGTTGGACGGTCTTCGTTAACCTCCATAACATCGGATTCATGACTGCTTATGATGGCGTTTTGGATGATGTCATGTGGTCTTGCATCATTACATCAAAACCTTAGCATACGAGCCAACTGAAGCTTTCCCATGAAAATTTAGAGCTAGCGCACGCGGAAAATTTCGAATCAGGACATAGAACCGAAGAAGTATAATTCCACTTTATCTCGCCAGTATTTCATTTCTTAGGGTGTTTTGTATGCCAAGAAATCTACTACTCTTAAATCTTCATTCTCCAAGGATTTATGTGATAGAGTTGCTTCCTTGTACCATCAGAGGCTTCAGAGACAGTAATCACTTTTTATAATGCATATCTAAGATATATAAAGCTTTCTTGTGATCAAACTCGAAAATTTTCTTATGAATGGATTCATTGATCTTCTTCTATTCTATTTCTTGAGTGTAGCAATCAAGAGATCTATGTGCGAGAACAAAATCTTTGTATTCTTACTTCTCCTTATCATGCCGACACATGAAATCATTCGAAAGAGAATTCTAATCATTTTTTCACTCCATGTACTTATCTTGGTTTAAGTGTTCTTCATCATCCTTTGCTTCCATCTCGCAAAGCGTTCCTGTGACGAGCGACTTCACCAACTCTGGCGTATATTCCATGTAACACCTGGTGAACCCGACGTGAAAGTGTCGCTTTTGATTGTCGAGATGGGAGACTCTTTGAATGCTCCACCCACTTCATCATTAAGTGCTTCTTTCTTTTCGACTGATGAGATGAATAATTTCTTGCAAACTCTTTCTTCAGCCATTATGATGTAGAATCAGCAAAATGCAATTATCTATGTAGCAGTAGCAACAGTTATATTAGCAACAATTGGATCAACAATGAATGTTGCATCAAGAACAAGAGCATACGCATGGTGCAACCAAGGTAATCAAGGCTGTGGTAAGTGAACGCAAATTATTTGATGCCCAAATGTTTCAGCTTATCTTAAAACATTTGAAAGCTAGATGCGCTTCTTTGGAGTTCTTACCAACTGGAGCAATTATTTCTTACGGCTTGTCACACTCGCATTGCGAGTTAGAGTGACTGGTTTATTTGTGAAAGAATCAAATTAGAATGTCTTCAAGATGACACTCAAAGATGAATATTTCCTAGAGGATTATGGTATTACTATGTGGAAGACGTTCAGAGAATGGGTCTATCAGCCCAACAAGGACTTGTTGCTTCCGAGTTATTGCAAGAGTTTGAAGAGCGTTACAACTAGTTGGATGCACTTGAGAAAAGAGCCCTAAACTCGGAGAAAGTGGAGTTATTCTTACAGACGACCGATCCTACACTTCAAGATGAGTTGGGAGAGCTTTTTGAAGACCATATGCAGCCTATGGGATTGAAGATAGATTTGCAAGATGTTGTTGATGCGGTTTCCACAGTGACAAAGAGGTAGAGATTGAAGGCTTGCTTACTGAACAATATGCAAATACCTCTAGTGATGTCTTCTCATATGTCGACTTCTCCTACTTCTCCTGTTGCTCCATCCACTTCTTCTCCTATTTCTCATCTTATGCCTATGCATATGCCTATTCCTACTGCGGTTGTTAAACCATCTCCCAAACCGAATGTCAAAGACATGGTGGAAGAAATTTCAAAGAACTTAAAAGATCTTCAAATTAAGATGACCGGAAGAGAACAACAACCACTTAACCCAGCTCCAATTTCTACCCCATCCTCTTTTACTCCTATGAATTCTTCCAGAAACGATAGTGTTTGATATTGCATATGGTACGATAGTCCAGACCATGAGCAGAAGGATTGTCAAGACTTTGAAGAGACGAAAAGGCTGAAGTTGGTGGTTTGAAAGGACAAGATTATAGGTTTCGAAGATATAGAGCAAGCACTTAAAACAAATTTTGGCAAAGGAGGTATGAAGAATTTATTGGAGGAATTTCTCTTACATTCTTCTTATGTGAAGGAAGAGGTAGCAAGAGAATTTGCTGTCTATGGTCTTCAATTAGAGCAGTTGTTGAAAGATAAGTCTCCTTTATGGTCTTATGCACTACATGCAGAAAAGAAAGGTAAAGCTTCATCATCCAAACTTTCATTCATAGGAGATGCAATTAGAAAAGGGACTGGATGGAATGATCACGTAGATATCTTCTCTATCTATGCGTACATTGCAAAATCTCAAGGATTTAAAGCACTTGTTGAAGAAAAGCGCAAAAGAGATAATGATCAACGTGAAGAATCAAAGAGGGCAACTAGGAGGAGTGAACCAGTTCTTCAGCCTTCTTCTTTAGGACTGGAGTATGAGTACGGCTGATGTACAGAAGCCAAAAGTACAAGAAGACCATAAGGCCCCAAAGACAAAGGATTCGAAGCTGAAAAAGCAACCTAGATTCAAGTTGCTATCCAACATCAAGACATCCACAGCCTTGAAAAAGGTACTTGAGGATCAAATTCTTAATTATTAAATTGAATTTACACTTGGAAGAAGTCTTGGGGATTGCCAAAAGAGAGTTTCATGATGTTATTATTGACATCATAAAAAGAAAACGGTAAATTATTGAAGAGCCAATGCAGGATATGATCCATTGAGAGGATTTAGCTGTTGCTGAGACTATTCTCTATGGGTTGCAGATTGAGGAGATTGATTCTAAAGAGGAGACTATTGAGGAGTCTACAGATGGAGCTCTATGTATGAGGTCCAAGAAGTCTCTTCATCCTTTACTTCAGCTTGTACAATATGATGAGAATGAAGATGCGTCCAAATTGGTGCCTCGTAGCCATTTTTCTCGAAGTCATTGGGCTCGTGTGACTACAAAAACTGTTGTCAAGCTTGGAAGATAGAGACTCCTTGTGTTGTTCTTTTGGATCATGGCTCCGAGATTAATGTCATAGTGCAAGGTATATATGATAGTGGTAGATAGCCAGTTGATGTGGATCATGTTTGGCGCATGTGTGCGGCCAACAACACTGTAGGAGATTTGTATGTTGCTTGTCCAAACCTGAAGATTTCTATTGGAGATGTGTGTGAGTCTTATCATTTCTTTGTATAGACTCTTGTTCTTATCCTATTATTTTGGGGCAACCATTTATTGCTGAGTCTCGGATGGAGACTAAAGTTCTGGATGATGGGTCTGCCTATACACGGATCTGAAGCAAGGATGGAAAGAGAGCTGTCGAGTTTATGACCGTTTGCATCAATTATCATCAATGAGATAAGGATTCCTTGAGAGATTCCCTTCTTCTACTAAGGAGAGCCGAATTTTTGCTAGGCTTGCAAGATGATGGTGGTATGAGTGAAGAAAAGATCTTGCCTCCTAGCAGCAGTGATTTTTCCTCATGTGTTTATGGTGTATCCATTGAAAGTACTTTGTGTTTTCAGCATATTTCTGATATGCCTAGAGCTGCGAGGCAGTATGTATAAAGAAAAGAAAAAGAATTGATGATTGTAGGTGCTTTGCAAGAAGAAGACCGGATAGATGATCTCTATGATGGCCTTTCATGCTCAGATACCATGGAAGAACTTTCGGTATTGCTAAATGCTAACAATCAAGGTTGTCATATGTCTTACAAGTCCATTCTTTGGCTGTGTATTGCAAAATTGTTGATTTCATGCTCCAAATGAATTTGGGTGTGAGGATTCTTAGCAAAAAGTATTCCTTTGCTGACATATTTTAGCAAAAAGAGTTGGATGTTGTTGTTTATACACAACAAAATTTGTGTTTACTAGGGTATTTTCATCGAGGGGTAAAATTTGTAGGTTGTAGCAATGAAGCCAAATTGCAAACAAAATATAGGACAATTGACAAGAAGATTGACCAGTTTTAGGACCGCTACCTTTGGACAGTGATGAGATGATTAGAAGAGCTGCTATGCAACCTCCTTTGCGAGATCCTGCAGGTATCAGACATAAGTTTTTACCTGAGACATTGAAAGAGATGAAGATTGGGACCGAAGATTTTTTGCTTTCTGAAGAGGTAAGATGTTTAAAAGAGATGTTATACTGACATGAAAAAGCTTTTGCTTTCTTTCCACGTGAGATTGGATGCATTAATTCTAGGGTTGTGCTGCTTATGATTATTTTTACCATTTTGCATGTCCCTTGGAATCTACGGCCTCTTCCTATGCCAAGGGCTCACTTGCCCAAATTGGTAGAGCTTTTGAATGAGCGGATCGGGATGGGGATTCCAGAGCCATCTTTAGCTCCATATTCCAACAGATGGTTCACAGTTCCTAAGAAGAATGGGACACTTAGATTCATACAGGACCTATAGCCAATAAACAAGGTCACTATTTGAAATGTTGGTGTTGAACCTATTGTGGATAAGTTTATTGAAGCTTTTTCGAATGTGCTATCTATTCACTCGGCGATCTTTATTTTGGATATGATCAGTTCTAGCTTTCCCTTGAGAGCAGAGATTTGACTACAATGAAGACACCCTTAGGCCTTGTCCGAATGTGTATGCTTTCACAAGGAGCTACTAATTATGTTACCCATATGATGAATGGGATGAATAAGGTTCTATGAGATTTTATTCATGATCTTTCTATGCCTTTTATTGATGACTTACCTATCAAGGGTTGTTTGGAGGAAGGAAAAGATGATTCTTTAGATGACCATGCATGTAGATTCTTTGTGGCTTCACATATTAGAGATGTTGAGAGGATTCTTTGCAGACTTGAAGAAGTGAATTCGACATTATCAGGGTTGAAATCTATTTTGGTGCCAAAGAAGTTTTGATTGTTGGATATATGTGTGGATATTATGGGCAGAAAGCCTTTCCTGTGAAGGTTGATGCCATATAGAGAAGATTGTGGAGACTTGCTCTTTTACTTCGGAGGTTCGCAGGTTTCTTGGAGCTTGTGTGTTTTATCTTATTTGGATTCCTCATTTTTCTCATATTGAAGATGATCTCTACCAGATCTTGAGGAAAGGGCAACATTTTTCTTGGGAGATAAAACATACTAAAGCAACGTAGAAACTAAATAAATTTTTGAGAGCTACTCCGACTCTTCGAAAGGCAAATTATGAGTATGGGAGACCTATTGTTCTTATTGTTGATACTAGTCCTATCGGCATTGGATGGGCCATTGGGCCAAGACGATGCAGATGGGAATAGGTATGCTATTTGGTTTGGGGCAAAAGTCCTAAATGAATGGCAATGAAGGTATTCACAAGTTAAAAGAGAGCTCTTGAGAGTTGTCAGGACTCTCAAGAATGATCGAGTGTACTTCATTGGAGCTATTGTGGTGGTCGAAACTGATTGTTTGCCTCTTTTAGATATGATCATGAGTTGTTCTACTCCAGATATTGCCATGCTTAGGTGGATTTGGTACATAAAATCCATGAATCCTGAGTTCAAGCACATAGCAGGTAAAGACAACCCAATAGATAATATGCTTTCACGAGCGAGTTATGATGATATGGTTTTTTCTTGCATTGATGATGCTGATGATGGGGCTTCAGCCATGCATGATGATCATATTTGTCATGTGTTTGGTTTGGAAAGCTTTGATGAGACTTTGTATACATGAGATTATTTGCAAATTGGTTGTTATTTGAGTACTATGTCTAGACTAATGCAGACTTCAAGAAGATTAGAAGAAAAGCTTATGGTTTCTTCTTGTGAAGTGGGCTAATTTGGAAGCATCGACAAAAGCGAGGAGGACATCCATTAAGAGTTGTTTGTGATAGAGCTTCACAGGTGCAGATCATGAAAGAGTTTCATGATAGTCTTTGGGCTGGGCATCGAGCTGTTTGGGTGACCTATTAGAAGATCAAAGAGTACTATTGGTGGAGAGGCATGTATAGAGATATCTCACAGTCTGTTGAGACATGCCCTGATTGTCAGTTGTTCTCTTCAGTCAGGCATAGAGATGAGCTTCATTCTACCTACCTGCTATGTATTCATTACAAGTGGGTTCTTGATTTGATTACTATGCTTGTTGGTTTATGGCAGATGCACTACATTTTTTTGGCATGATAAGATCTCACAAATGAAGTGGAAGAAAGAGCATTAAGAACAAAATCTACTTCAATGGTTTGTAAGTTTCTATTGAAAGATGTTATTTCCAGGTATGGATGTATTGGAAAAGTTATTGCAGATAGAGGTGAGTTGGATGCTAATGAGACTAGGGAGTTTTTCTCTCACCTTGGCATTAAAATTGCTTTGACTTCGGCATAAAATCCAGAAGGAAACGGGAAGATAAAAAGAGGCCATTTGCCGATTGTGAAAGCCTTAGCCGAAGCATGCAGTGGACATGATTGAGAGTGGTCTAGGTTATTGCCTTATGCCTTATGGGTTGATTGTACTATTCAGTGTGACTACAAGATATATGCTAGCTAAGTTGATGTATGGGCAGAAGCTAGTCATGTCTACAAAGACTTACACACTTACTTGGAGTGCTTTACCGTGGCAGTAAGAAGAGATGACTAGAGAAGATTTTTTAGCTCTTCATATTCGTCAGTTGGAAAGAAGACCTGGAGATATAGAGAGAGCAATTCAAAGACTCAAAGAGGCCAAGATTCACAACAAAGACCACTTTGATTGGCAAACACAGATTGAGGCCTAAAGAGATTAAGGAAGGAGATTGGGTGTTGGTCTATGACAACAGTCTAGATAACTAGTATCATGCTATCTGCAAGGTTTCCAAATGATGGTTTGGGCCCTATTTAGTGTAGCATGTCCATGACAATGCTACATATTCCTTGGCAGAACTTGATGGTATGGCCTTGCGAATTCCAATTGCAAGGAAGAGAATCAAACTATTCAAGAGAAGAGATTATGCAACTTATGTAGTTGAGGAGTTGGATGATGCAAATTATGAAGGACTTGAGCCAAGAGATGATGAAGATGAAGATGTGGACATTGCATATGCTTTTATAGAAGATGAAGAGATTGCATTAACCTTTGAGCTTGGCAGATGAGAAAGGGTAGCTATGGCCCATTCGAAGGATGTGCAGGCTTGAAGGCGGCGGATGTCATGATGTTGCGCATCCACCATTACAAATATGAAGGTAAAATTTTTTGCAAAGAATTTGAAAATATTAGTTAGCGTCAGTAGGGATTTATTTTCCATTGTGTATATCTTTTGTGTTTGCATTTGCATGACGCACAAGCAATTGTAGTTAAGCTAGGCACAATGTTTTCAATGCATTCATAAATTTTTGTGTGGGAGAATAGTTTGATTACTTGCATCGCATGGATCCACACATCTATACAGTGAATTCTTGTGTACATAGAGATCCATTTTATGAGGCCGATAATGTAGAAGAGGAAAACAAATTTAGAAGAGTCAAGATTGTACTCACTATGTTGTAGTTGGAAGATCTAGTGTGCTTATTATGTGGGCTTGTATTTGGGTTTCTATCTATATGTTTTTAGATTATTCTTTGAAGTTGATGAAAATTCCATAACATGAGTTGGCTACAATGTGTCAAGTTCTGGCATGTCTGTGGGGATTACAACGCCAATTATGGTAGGGTCTATAGACTGAAAGCCTCGCTTGTATTTTCCTTGAAGAGCTTGCACGTATATGAAGAAGGGCTACTATCTTGGGAGTAAAACTACAAGCTGGCCAACATGTTTATGGAGCTTGCAATGTCAAATTTTCTATGCAAGTTTATTGAGACACTAAAAGAGTGGTAATTAATCAAGAGCATAATCATGAAAGAGGAGGCGATTGATTTAGTGTCACTGTATGGGACTGAAATATGGTAATCCAAGGTTTAGAGAAGATGCAAAAAAGTTACAGGAGTAGAGAATATGTTTGGAGAAGTGGAATAATTCTAGTACAATGATGTTAGAGGAGGCGAGTTGGTCAGTAGGTCGTCATCACGCTCGTGTAATGAATGATGGAAAAGACACCTAAGGGGGGGGCAGGAAAAGCCTCAAACGATGAGAAAAACATGACACTTTTATCGATGACTTTTTAGAAGCTTTTTCGAGGAAGAGTTTTGTTATAAAAGTGATGATAGAGGGAGGAAGATGGGGTGTGAGATAACGAAGACCAGCAACAAAGGAGATGGCCGAAGTCGATAATGGCAATGAGGAGATGAAGGAGAGTTGAGAGCAGTGACAGGGGGAAAGCGACAATGGGAAAGTTGATGACGACACGAAGTTAATGAAGAGGAAGTCAAGCAGTAGCGACAAAATGACATGAACGTGAAGAAGGATGAAACCGTGAGAAAGCAGAAACAAAAGAATCAGAACATGCTTTAGGAACTGTATTTTGTGCCGCCAGGACAAATGAAGGTTGTAAGTGATGTTTGTTTGACGTGTGGTGGCTTATTCTAATCGGAAGAGGGTGGCAACAACGACGAGCCCATCGCAAGTTGTTGACGATGCGTTTCTAATTATCCTTAAGAAGTCTCTATCGCTAAGATTGAGCTACTTTGAGTGTTGGACAGTCTTCGTTAACCTCCATAACATCGGATTCATGACTCCTTATGATGGCATTTTGGACGATGTCATCTGGCCTTGCATCATTACATCAAAACCTTAGCATAAGAGGCAACTGAAGCTTTCCCATGAAAATTTTCGAGGTTTCTTTAGAGTTGCGCACACGGAAAATTTTGGATACAGACATAGAACCGAAAAAGCAGAATTCCACTTTACCTCACCCTCATTTCTTAGGGTGTTTCGTATGCCAAGAAATCTACTAGTCTTAAATCTCCATTCTCTAAGGATTTATGTGATAGAGTTGCTTCCTTGTACCATCAGAGGCTTCAAAGACAGTAATCACTTTTTTAAATGCATATCTAAGATATATAAAGCTCTCTCGCGACCAAACTCGGAAATTTTCTTATGAATGGATTCATTGAACTTCTTATATTCTATTTCTTGAGTGTAGCAATCAAGAGATTTATGTTCGAGAACGAAATCTTTGTATTTCTATTTCTCCTTATCATGTCAACACATGAAATCATTCAAAAGAGAATTCTAAAAATTCTTTCACTCCATGTACTTATCTTGGTCTGAGTGCTCTTCATCATTCTTTGCTTCAATCTCACAAAGCATCCCTACGATGAGTGACTTTACAAACTCCCGTGCATATCCCGTGTGATAGCGCATCATCATGAGACTCGAGCATTGTATTTTTATGTGATAATATATGATACTTTGGTAACCTAGAAAAAAATCATAAAACACCTTGAAAAAGTACAATTATTTTTTGTATTGGAGTTAAAAATATCAATGGAGCATACATAGAATATACATGAACAACTCGGTCACACTCGCATCACTTCACCCATATTTTACTTGCACATATAGGAGCGCAAGCAGCGTCTTCAGGCAAGATACTCGACACCCATCATATAATGATATGGATGCTTTCTCTCTTAGCGGATCAAATGACTTGGCATCCATGGACATCAATGTATCGATCATTACCTCCATATTATGCTCTAAGATTCGAGGAAGGTCCAAAACACTGATTGTCTCCTCTGGCATCGAGGGTGTAGACTAAGTCATTCCTTCCAAGTGGTGGAATGGCTCAGGCACTCTATCCATCACACGGCCAAGAACTTTTCTAACTGGCCGCAATAAGTGCATTCCTCTTTGGGATGAGGCATCACCTCCCTGTATAAATTTTACGATCATGTCTAATGTTTTTTATATGATATTCACTACAAGGAATTGGGCAATTAGCGACGCCGATTAGCGACGGCGGATATCGGCGTCGCTATAGGCATCGCTATTGGCGTCGCTATTTGCGACGCAAATAGTGACGCAAATAGCGACGCCGCAGGGAAAAAAGCGCGGCCGAAACCAGAGCACCGTTTTCATTTTCATTTCTTCGCCTTTTGAGAGCGAGAGCGAGGGAGAGAGCCAAGGCTTTGTGAGAGAAGAAGAGGAAGAGACTTGCTGCTGCCGCCGCCACCGCCATTGCCACTACCGTTGTTCGCGAAGGAGAGGAGGAGCCCTCGTTGCAAAGAGAAGCCACCCACGCTCGCCATATCTCATTGGTGAGTCTCCCTCTCTCTTTCTTTTACTTGTTGAAGGTTTAAATCGTTCTCTTTTTTTTTGTTTAGGAGAGGAAATGAAAGAGAATGAGAGGGAGAGGGAGAGAAAGAGAGGGAGAGGGAGAGGGAGAGAAAGAGAGGGAGAGTGCATTCTCTCTCTCTCTCTCCCTTTTGCTTGTTTAACGTTTAAATTACTTTCTTTTTTGCTTGTTTAGGAGAGGAAACGAGAGAGTAAGAGAGAGAGAGAGGGAGAGGGAGAGGGAGAGGGAGAGGGAAAGAAAGAGAAATAGAGGGAGAGGGAGAGGGAGAGGGAGGGGGAGGAAATAGGAGAGGGAGAGAAAGAGAAAGAGAGGGAGAAGGAGGGAGAGTGCATTCTCTCTCTCCCTCTCCCTTTTGCTTGTTTAATGTTTAAATTACTTTCTTTTTTGCTTGTTTAGGAGAGGAAACGAGAGAGTAAGAGAGAAAGAGAGGGAGAGAGAGAGGGAAAGAAAGAGAAAGAGAAATAGAAATAGAGGGAGAGGGAGAGGGAGGGGGAGGAAATAGGAGAGGGAGAGAAAGAGAAAGAGAGGGAGAATGAGGGAGAGTGCATTCTCTCTCTCCCTCCCCCTTTTGCTTGTTTAATGTTTGAATCACTTTATTTTTTGCTTGTTTAGGAGAGGAAATGAGAGAGAAAGAGAGTGAGAGGGAGAGGAAGGGGAAGGAAATGAGAGAGGGATAGAAAGAGAAAGAGAGGGAGAGTGCATTGTATCTCTCCCTCTCCCTTTTACTTGGAGGATGTTTAAATCACTTTATTTTTTGCTTGTTTAGGGGGAGGGGGAGGGGAAGGAAATGAGAGAGGGAGAGAAAGAGAACGAGAGGGTGAGGGTGAGGGTGAGAGAAAGAGAGGAAGAGAGGGAGAGGGAGAGAAAGAGAGGGAGAGGGAGGGGAAGGAAATTTAAGATAATATACTTATTGATAATGGTATGCAATGTGCTTTGCCATGGGCCACGTACTTCATCAAAATGAACCCAAAATTATTGTTATAGAAGAAGAAACCCTTAAATTGAGTATAGGATAATTTCTCTCAGGTCTTATGACTATGAGTAGAATTGATTGAAATAAATTTTATTACTATAGTTATAAAATTTCATAGATGGCGCGCATTAATTTTAAAATGGATTACTTATACTCAAAGCCGAGATATAACAAATAATTATCTACCGGGACAAACAAATCGTTGAGCATGATACAAGACCGAGATATAACTTCGGAAAATCTCTCGACTACTATATACAATGCAAGGTTTATGGTCAACTTGCAACTTGACGTACATTTCCATAAAGCTATCCATTTAAGCCTCGTTTGCTGTAATGTAGATAAGATGGCAAATGAAGAAGGTCTTATTGTTCAAGACCACGAGACGTATCTTAATCAGAGTGTCCCATGTCCTTGCTCTCAATGCAAGTTGACAATTAGACGAAAACGCCGATTGTCTATAAAACACATACGACAATTTGACGAGTTTCAATCTGAGATTATTGATCAGGCGATTGCAGATTTTCAGCAAACGGTAATTTGAAGTTAGCATTTTTCATGCATTGTACTCTCAAGCTAATTGAAAACCATACACAATAAGATTGGGTCTTGTTGGCAAATTTTGTATCCAGGGGGGTGATGTCTCGACCCAAGGGGGAGTGCACCCTTTGCGGCCAATTAGAAGAGTTCGTGGACGTGCGATGGATGGATTGCAGGAGCCAATCGACCACTCACAAGGCCCATCTATACCGTCAATGCCAGAGGAGACAGACAACCTTCCCGACTTGCCTACAATCTTGGAGCTTGAGATGGAGGCAATGATCGATGCATTGATTCCCATGGATGTTGAGACATCTGACCCGCTTAGAGAGGAAGCATCCATACCATTATATGATGGGTGCCGAGTATCTCAGTTGAAGACATTGCTTGCACTCTTAAGTGTGTAAGCAAAATACGATTGGAGCGATACGAGTGTGACTGAGTTATTCAGGTACCTTGCACACAGACTTCATTGTTTTTTTAAAAAAATAGTATTATTGCAAACATGGATGGATTTTTCAAGGTGTTTTATGATTTTTTCAGGTTATTGAAATATCATATATTGCCACCTGCAAACACCATGCCTGAGTCTCGTGATGATGCATGACATGTTTTACGGAAGCTTGGCATGGACTACAATAACATCCATGCATGTATCAACGAGTACATATTGTTTCGAGATGAATACGAGACTATGGAGACATGTCCAAAGTGTGGTACTCACAGGTATCGATAGGACTTGCAAGGACAGACCATCCCTCAAAAAGTTCTCAAACACTTTCCGCTCATCCCCCGCATAAACCACATGTTTCGCACGTCTGCCATGGCAAGCTTGACAACGTGGCATGTGCAAAATAGGTCCACGGATGGAGTGCAACGAATATCAGCAGATTCGCGCGCATGGAGCCACATTGACTCTACCTTCCCAGGCTTTGCGCGAGAGCCAAGGAATCTTTGGCTCAGTCTCGCCATGGATGGTGTGAACCCATTCGGTCTGCGCTCAACTTCTTACAGTGTGTGGCCTATAGTGCTTGTCAACTACAATATTCCTCCATCACTTTCTACGAAGAAAGGACATCTCATCCTTAGCTTGCTCGTCCCGGGCCGCTACAAAGTAAAAAATATGGACGTATATCTTCGTCCATTAGTCGATGAGCTTAAGATTTTGTGGGAGGAGGGGGTCACGGTGCAAGATATGAGCATGCACGATGGTCGGCGGTCAGCCAACATTCGAGCCATTCTCATGTGGACAATGCATGACTTTCCGGGATTGGGAGAGTGCTCAGGTGAGCAGACCTTTGTTCTCGCTGGTAATATCTATATTTTATTTCATTCAATCAAGTATTCACTAGGTCGTGGATCGCCTTGCAGGTCTCGTTACCTCAGGTTATCATGCATGTCCATTGTGTGGGCCACAGTTAGACTCCCGAAGGTCACGAACCATGAAGAAGATGGTATATCAAGGACACGCCGCTTTCTTCCCGGAGGATCATGAACTCAGGGAAGGTTTTCTTGGACGACCTCCAGTACCTATGAATGCTGCAAGCTGGTACGAGCTGAAAATGGTAAACCCGGAATCACATCCAAATGGAATGCGACGGTTCTCAGTTTTCTACGAGTTGCCATATTGGACCCACTTACAGGTCAACCACTTGTTGGATCCCATGCATATTTTCAAAAATGTGGGCAGCTTGCTATGGGACCACATCACAGGAAAGAGAGACACTATAGGGTCACGAATGGATTTAAAGGAGGTAGGTAAGATGGAGACGCTTTGGCCGCAGTCGAGTGCTGAAGGGGGAGTGCAGCTTCCTCGCGCTTCCTGGGTTTTGTCTACCAAAGAAGAGCGCATTGTGAAGTAAGTAATCAAGTCTATTCGCACTCCGACGGGTATGATGCGTTCTCTCAGGTCCGCATTTTCTAAAGATGACCAAATGTCTGGGCTAAAATCCCATGATTGGCATAAGATATGTCAGGTTTGTGAACAGAATGGATTTTAATTAGCATGGACATTTTGAAATTTGAAAAGTGACCATTATTCTTAATGCTTTCTCATTTGTGGCAGTTTGTCCTACCGATCGCGATCGCGGGATGCCTAACTCCAGAAATTCGCGGGGCCATTTACAAGTTGTCAACTTTGGTGCAATGGATCTCACAGAAAGAGATTAAGACGTCCTCTATTGAATCCGCAAGGCGGGGAGCAGTTGAGACGGTCTATCTCTTTGAGAAATACCTGCCCACTAGCATGCTCATGATACAAGTTCACCTTCTTGTGCATCTTGTGGACGAAGTGGAGATTGCTGGACCTGTCCATACGTGATGGATGTTCTTCTTGGAGCGCTTCATGAAAACCCTGAAAGGCTTTGTGCGACAACGAGCTCGTTCGGAAGGTAGCATGGCGGAAGGTTGGTTGTTGTCAGAGGCGTTAGTGCATATCTCACAATGGCTACCAATGGTGGAACCAGACAATGAAATGCTATGGACGCTGAAGGACGATGACAGGCTGACTAGAGATGTGGTGGTTGAAAATGCAGTAGAAAAAAGAATGGATGCCTCAATGGAAGAGAAGGTGAATCGCTTTTGTATGTTGCACCATGTCTCCATGGAGACGTGGCTCGCCAAGTACCAGATTGCAAGGCAAGATCGAGAGGAAGCGCGAGCTAAATTTCGACGCAGTACGCATCACTGACCGATTCGATATCCCGAAGGCATGGAGGAGATGCCGCGGTTTATGTCAACACGATGGTTACATGGAGCCTTGACCGCAGCATCCAGCGAAGGGACAGAGGTCTCAATGGAGGAGTGGGAGTTCTCGAGGGGATGTAGTCCAAAGGTAATGAGGGGTTTAGAATGTGTCGTATCTAAATTTGCTTGCTACATCTAATTTGAGTGTTTCAATGTGCAGTACAGAAGTCGTAGAATTTTTTGAGAACGAGGCAGACTCGTTCTTTTGTGGTGACATGTCTATCGACCTTCCAGTGTATGCAGAGTTGTATCAGGAGATTAATATGGGACCATAGAATACTTCAATTCGTTGTTTAGATCTTCCATAAAGGTAGATAAGATATGCATTTTAAGAGGGATTTTTCAAAAATGATTTATATTAATGTGCTTTGTATAGTTTAAATTGATTATTCTAACATCATTTTTTATGTGTGCAAGTATCGACATTTTCAGGATGAGTCGAATGATGAGCGATGAGGAGTTTCAAGACATGATGGCACGCATGTCTCCAGATCAGCTCGCGAGATTCAGAGAGATGGCAGATTAGGAGCTGTCTCGTTCTTCGTCAGGGCGCTTTGCTAGATCAGCTTCAGCGCGATCAGATGCTTCAGCTTCAAGCAGATGATCTCGACGCTCGCAACTTGGGCCAGAGGGAGGGACTGCGACTGCAGGAGGATCAGGGGGGTGCTGCTGTGGAGACACGAACGCGGTATCTCCGTCTCGTCGTTCAGCTGGAGCTGCGTCACCTCCAGGATTTGTCACACCTGTGGGGACGTCCACTCCAGTTACTCCGGCTTTTGCGCAGCCGTCGGCAGATGGCACGCCTTTTGGTGGCACCCCCTTTTGTGGCACCCCTTTGAGTGGCACTCCGGGAGAGGGTACCCCCGTCGGTACACCAGATGTACAGGGGTCTCCTGGATATACCCAGGAGCGTGGACGGAGATGGGAGAGGGCCCATCTTAGGCATACTCCTAGGGGTTATGGATACCTAGTGGATGGCAGGTCGGGAGCCATCATCATGAATGATGAGGGGAGGAGGGTGATGGCTCGCATGAGGGAGTTGTGCCAACAAGTTTTTCGGCACAACGTCCTGGATCATTGGAGGAACATACCGGAGGGGGAGCAAGGAGTACATAGTAGCATCCTTGCACGAGGAGTTCCCGGTGCTAGCCGCAGTGGATAGATTCTCTACGGGCTGGATGATGGATTGCATGTGTGCATACATGTCACATAGACGATCCGACGCACGCAAGGCAATCAAGAGTGGGGCTCCAAAGCCCGAGTGGTTAGATGCAGACGACTGGCGCCAACTGAGGGAGGAGGATACAAATTCGCCAGGACGTTGGAGTCAGCAGCGAGAGGCGGCGAGGGCACGAATCGAGGCCGAATCGGTACATCATCTTGGGAGTGGCGGCCACAGGACATATTTGGAGGACTTTGTAAGTTTCTCTTTAGTTTTGCTTATTTGTTTTTTTGAGATATTCTTTGTACTGACAATCATGTTTCTAACAGTTAGCATTTTGTTTTCTTTGGAGCACTCCATTACAAATCGCGATGCACAAGGCCTTGAGACTCGATATGCAGAGAGGCATGGTCTCAGATCATTGATCGACCGATTGTATAGACGCGGCGGCCCAGTAAGGCACTCATATTTCTTGTCCATAGTTACCATGAGATATTTGAATGCATTATTGTATGGTGGATTGATATGTTGTTTCTTTTTCTGCAGAATCCGTTCGATGCTCCTTTGTGGCGGGACGAGCTTTCAGGGGACGAGGATTTGTAGCTCGCCCTTGGATCCTTAGAGCTCACATACCTTTAGTTTTTAGTCGCCCGATCTATGTACACATTTTCTATGTATTAGTGATATTGTTTTATGATTGTACCAATCGCATTTTATGCGATATCATGTATTTATTTCATCTATCAATTTTATGATTTCAGTATACATTCTTTTTGTTTGCAAACGCTTTGTATGCAGCAGTGCAGAAACTATTTTGTATAGCTCTCATACAGCACACAGTACTACAAGCTGCCCTGCCACAATTTTTTTTTTTCTCTGTTACCGTCACTATTTGCATCGCAAATTTACTGCACGCGTCGCTATTGTCGTCGCTATAAGCGTCGCAAATTCTCTATATTCGTCACTATATGCGTCGCTATATTCGTCGCATTTGCGACGTATATAGTGACACATATAGAGACGCATATAGCGGCGCATATAGCGATGATTCTATGGTGTCGTCAATAACGACACTTTTTGCGACAACGGGGGCAAATTTTGTTGTTTGTATTTTTGTCGCTTTAAACGTGGCTATAAGGTCTATATCTTGTAGTGATTCAATTAGTTTGCGAATGCAAGGCATGATCAGTACACTTTTCTTACCGTTCGCTCAAAGTTTGAGATCGCCTCATCAATGATCTCTGTTTGGAACTCGTCAAAGTCTCATATGTGTTCTATAGACAAGCGACGCTTTCATCTAATTGCCATCTTGCATTGAGAGCAAGGACATGGGACATGCTGATTAAGATATGTCTCACGATCATGGATATCATGACCATCATCGTTTTTCATTTTTTCTACACTACGACAAACAATAAGTTTTTTTTCACTTTCACTTTGCTTTTTTTATTTACCTCCCTTCATCCTTCGTTGCTTCTCTCTTCCCCTCTCTTTCTATAAATGTTTCTTTATCCCCCTATCTTCCCTCCCCACTCTCACTTCTTCTCTCTTTTCCTTTCCCTTCCTTCTTTTCTCTATATCTTTCTCTCGTTTCCTCTCCACTCACACTCGACACATCTTGTTAAAATCAAAATCAAAGGTAAAAAATAAAGAACTCATAAAACAAGGCATTAAAAGTCTCTCTCTCCACACCCCTCTTTATGCCTCTCTTTCCCCTCTACCATTCTCTTCCTATCATTTCGTTCTCTCTAATTCTCTCGTTGTTTTTGTTTTTTGCTCTCTATTTCTTATTTTCTCTATCTCTCTTTTTCTCCCTCTTTTTTTTCTCTTTTTCTCCCCTTCTCTTTCTAGCTCTCTCTTTTTGTACCACTCTCCTTCTTCTTTTTACTTCACCCTTTTATCCACCTCTCTCTTGACTCTCTATTTCATATTCTCCCCCCAGTCTTCCTTTCTCTCTTTCTTTCTTTTTTCCTCTCTTTGTTTCTCTCCGCCCCCTCTTTGTTTCTCTCACTCATTCTCCTCATTGTCCCTCTCTTTCTCTCTCTTTCTTTGTTATCTTTCATCCTCTCTCTCTCTCTCTCTCTCTCTCTCTCTTCCAACTTCTCCCCCTCTCATTTACTCTCTCTCTCTCTCAATGCATCTCATTCTCAAGAAAAAAAAACAAAATAAAAGAAGAAAGCATAAGAACAAACCAAGAAGAGGTAATGTACCTACTGCAAAGGCCCGAGGTAGGATTCTTTGTCTCCTCTTTCTCCCTCGTGCACTTCTTTTTCTTCTTTGCATACGACAGCGGCGATGGTGAGAAGCTCTCCTTCTCTCTCTTTCTCTCTTTCTCTCTTCCTCTCCCTCTTCCTTCCAAAGCCACGATCTCTCTCACTCTCTCTTGAACTATTTGTGGCAAAATGCCATGCTCAGGTTTTCGGTGCTTTTTTTTTCTCAGAGTGGTATTGGCGACGCAAATAGCGACTTGCTATTTTTCATAAAAAATGACCATCGCTATACCTCCATTTCCTTGTAGTGAAACAAACCACTACAACATGGTACCAATAGATATAAATTCTTTTTATACTTACACTTCAATAGATGTGCTTAAGATGCTAACTTGTATGTTCACAGGGATGGTGAAAAATTTATCCTGATTATCCTATATATATATACATTTTTTATTACAAGTGACTTTGAAGATATGATACATCATACTTGAAAGAATTTAAGCTCTGATTTTAAATGATAAGCTTAGGCTTACTATATTATTATTTGAGCATTGAGGTTTGGTAAGAGCCTAGTAAGATGTTCATCTCTCTGAAGAAGTATACATGAAAGATCTTGAAAGCATTTGGCATAATTGAGGGTAAGGAGATAGCTATACCTATGGAGGTCAATGTGAAGTTATCCATTGAGGATACATTAGTACTAGCAAACATTAGGAGGTATAAGAGGTTGGTTAGTAGTGTCATCTATTTGTGTAATAATAGGTCAAATATTAGTCTCATTATTGGTGTTTTGAGAAGGTTTTCAAACAAACTACGAGAAAGTATTTGGAAAGTTGGGATATGAGTGCCTAGATATTTAAAGGAAACTCTTGACTATAGTATCGCATATTGTTTTGGAAATTCTCTTGTGGCGAATTGTGACTCATACTGGGCAGGTGATAGTGATTCTAAAAAATCACTTTCCAATTTTATTTATTTATTTTGTTCAGAAAACTTCTCTTGGATCACTAAGAAGCAACCAACAATGACATTAGCATCTACTGAAGTATACAAACTAGCATGTTTTACTATCTATGAAGTAGTATGGTAATTAAGGAGGATCCTACGGCAGATGGGAGTGTAGGATGAAGATCCAATAGTGCTAAGATGTGATAGTTAGGAACCCCTATTTTGGGGTCCGAGGATATTACCTGATAATAATGGAAATATTCCTTGAAATATGGCTTAGATAACTAGGGAAGATTCATAACATGGATGTATAGGCCGACTAGACCACATTCTTGAGCTACAAAAGGAAGATTCCTCCAAAGCCATCGTCAATCTATCTTTCACCTAGTTAGAGTTGTTTTAGTAAGCCTTAAGTTGTCCAATCTAGATTGCTATCTAGGCTTCACAATGGAAGCACATGGGTAAACAGGGTCATCTTTGTATTAGTTTTTTTGGAATTAAAGAAGTTTCTATTCTTCTCATATTTGTTGTTTAGTCTCTACTCCTTGCTTTAATTTGCTCACTACACCATGTAATTTTTACAAGGATTAGGTCCCCACTATGGTACAATGGGGGGGAGTGAAATACCATTGCCCCTACTACACCATGGTGACACTAGTTAGGATTGGGGTGAGCAAGATTAACAAATTTCCCTCTTAGCCCCACAAGAACCCATTCAAAAGGGGGTCCTAATAGGACGTTACTGGGCTTATGTAATTTGATTCATTGGGCAAGATTAAAATGGTGAAAAGTTATTGTGATCATACAGCTTGAGTCCAATAAAATGCATCTTTTTGCCTCTGTTTGACACATTGGGTGAAGCATTGTAGCTCCTCATCCTAGGTGTGACACCCTAGGCAAAGTGTTTTCTGTGACAACCCTCAACCCTTATATGCACAGGGCATGACATGGCTCTAACCCCCTTTACATATAGATCTTTCTTCCTTTTCTATGTAATTGGCATCAACTCTTTAATAAAACATGGGTTACTACCCTCAGGACTATCTCCCACGGGGCCTTTATGACCCCCGAGAGATGGGATCAATTGTGCATGAGCTGCCTGAAGACCCCTCCTCGATCTACACTATCTATCCATGAAGAAGTAAACCCATCTTGCAATTAAAAACCTAGCACCAAAATTTAAACCTAGGTGCTCGAGAAACTGCCATAGGGTGACGGACGTTCGTGGACCCCACTCGCATCACAGTTCTGGACGTGCGTTAACTAATCATGATTGGCGGGTCAAAATCTTTGTAATTCTCACCATGGAAGTGACCAATTGTTGTCATCGATGGTCAAACTGGAGTTGAGGTAGAGATCGAGGAGCCCCCATCATTTCGTTTCTTTTCCTCTTGCCGCACAACCTTTGCCTCGACTCTGCACCGCGTACTCCATCTCTACCTCAGGAATATCTCCCATGAAGTATTTGTCTATCTTTGCTCCATCTTCGCCCTTGCCCCCCACTCAAGACTATCTCCATGCCATCTCCGACAAGGTGATGCCCCAACTCAAGACTCCTAGCAGTCATTAGCACTCTGCGACTCGTGGCTGGGTTTACTCTCCAATGGGGTGATGCCCCTGTTCAAGACTAGCCCGAGGTCATCGGTGCTCTACGGCTTGGCTCGAGGCTGGGTTTACTCTACGATGGGGTGAAGCCCCTACTCAAGTCTAGCCCAAGGTCATCGGTGATTTGCGGCTCAAGGCTAGGTTCGGACCTGGTTCACCCAAGCTCGACCTCTGGTGTTCGTCCAAGCTTGAAAATCGCTCGAGGTCACACGCTATCTACGTGAGGTTACACGCTCCTTCTGAGAAACTACCGGAGGTCACACGCTCATAGATTAAACTTGATGTATTGAGATTAAACTTGCATGATTATGTATTTTAAGGTTCAACAACCATAAATAGTAAACATACGCATGGAAAACCTAACATCTGAAACCCTAAACCCAATATTTATACATTGAGAATGATCAATATAAACAATGTGTAAAGTAGTGTAGTTTTTTTGCAAGGCAACACATGTTTATATATGTGTTTTGAGAGATATGAATGGTGGATACCATCACTTTGAAATATGAAATTTACTTCACGTTTACCTTTATGTTGGCATATAGTAAAATTATACTTGTATGACCCTTTGTCAATTGCACAACCATAAAGAAAAAAAATACACAACAACAAAACAACTAAAATCCTAAAGTAAATATATATGTGTTGAAAGATTATTCCAAAGAATGTGTAAAATACAGTATGGTTTAGTATGGTAACTTATTGTATATACATATTTAAGGGGAGATATTGATGGTTAATACAATCATCTTCAAGTTGATAGTTATTTAATGATGTGTTTATGTTGACATATACCAAAATTATACTTGTATGATAATGTGTTCAAGATTGAACAAGCATAAACAGGGGAAATAAACTAGTTGATGAAACACCCAGAACTTGAAGTCAATATAAATGCATAAAAATATTGGCCCAAAGAATGGGCAAGACTCTATATTGTTTTCATTCGATAACATATGATATATACAGTTTTTTAAGAGATGTCATCTGTAAACTTTTTGAACCTAGATTGTGTAAAACATAAAGAGTCATTCACCTAACATCATGACTTGGTACAATGCATCAACTATACAATCTTGACGCATTATGTTTTTGTTTGGAAGAACATTTATTTGATTTACTACATCAAGTTCATTTATAATTCACCTATGTTTTGAGGCATTCAATGAAATATATTTCAACTAATCAAGTTATTTACATTAGTCATGTATGTTTTGGTTCAAAGATTCAAAGTTGTTATGTTATGGTTCAAAGTATAAACTTACTATGTTTTACTTTTTTGCAAATTCAAAACTCTTTGAATGTGATCTTGCTATGTTTATGAGTTGTTGCTATAGGATGAACAACTTAAAGAATGTAGCCACTTCAACAAGAAAAGTAATTTGTAGAAAGAGGTATGAAAGCTATAGAAGATATGTAAGCAATGTTTGTTTGAATAGCACACAATATTACTATAAGTTGTGTAGCTTTTACCTTGTTCACTTGAAAGTTTATGTGCCTAGAAGTAAACCCAGAATTGAAAGTATTCATTCCAAGGATGGTAAAGTAGTCGAACATGAGTGTGTCATGGATTATGATTATTGTTTATGATAGTTGTTTTTTGGGATTTAACATTGATTCCTCTCGTCTTTTGTGCTTGGTCTTTGGTTTTGTTGGGGTTTTAGGGTTGATCGTTCGCTTATCTTGTGTAACATGAATCGTGACGTTTGTTCAGGTTTAGGGTTGATGGGCACTTTGTTATGGCACCATGCACAAGGGGTCAATCCTCGCAGGCTCGGCCCCAACAATGGGACCCTCGACGCACATGATCAAAGAGGATTGTAAGTTTCATTTATCTTTCAATTTCTACTTTTAATGAATTGTATTGATTTATAATGATTTCATAAGGGGTGCCTCCATTTTTCTTTTGTAGATGACATTATCTTCTCAGTCTACCTATGAAAGCCACGACGAGCATGTTCCACCTCTGCCACACAATGATGGTGCCATCTTCGAGAATCACTCACCGGTAAGAGTTTTGCAATACCATACATAGTGTTTGATTGCATTATGGTGCTCTCTACGATTTTGGCATTATGATGTGGTGGCCACTCACTACGCATGTGCTTGCTTAGGGACAAGCACCATATGTGGAGATCACTCTCCCTGATGGCTCTCAAGTCTGGCAATGTCGTGCTGATATCCTTTGCCCAAAGAGACATGTGAACATGAAGAGGAGGGTAAGCATGGTCGTCCACTTGAGGGATGAGCATGGCATCCATATAGATATTCCTCGTGCGGAGAAAGACTTGTCACCCTATCTGTACCACACACACTCATGTCATTGTTGATGCATGGCTTCGCCAGGCCGAGACTCATTTTGAAAACTTGGAGAGAAAATTAGAGCTAGTCCACAAGAAGTATGAGAGAGGGCAACTGGCAAGAGCAAGACACTTATGGGACTTGCTAAAGGAGGAGTGTACCATGACCCAAGAAGAGTTCATAGCAACTTGTGAAAAGAGTTATGGGCCATTACGATTCAAAGAAAGAGCATTGCATCCAACACACACAAAAGCGTATTGTCGAGGGATATGATAAGCATGTGAGTCTCTAATCTTTATTCTCTTATGAGCAATGCAATATATTGGTATAATTATCTCAAATTTATTTCAAGGTATGTTTAAAAATGACTTGGGTGTGGCATAGAGAGAGCCCCACACTAGAGAGCAGAGGGATTGGAAAATGGTGATATTGATGGGGCTACTTGTGGTGAGGGTGATGCCATCGACCATCACCATGAGTCAAAAGTAAAGGAGCAAAACTTACACATGGAGGTAGAAGTCTTGTTGCAGCATGGTTCTACCACTAGTGATGAAGACATGGCTCCCTAGGTTAGTATTTATTGTTGATGCTTATGGATAATTTTGAGAAATATGTGGCTTATGAGACTTGAATCGTGGCTTGTGGCATATTGGGATTGCAGGTCGATAGGATAAAGCTATTCACATCCCTTCTTCTCTCACCTAAATCACCTGCACCTAGGCCCATCACCATCTCCTCCCCTCATGGGAATATTAGCACAGTATTACATTGCACGTATACGATTGGCAATGGCGTAATAAATGTTACAAAGATTGGGTCTCCTGTCAAGAAAAGGAGCCAAAAACATGTCACATCAAGGTATGTTCATATCTGTTGGTATGCTTGTCATTGCGTATATTAGTTCTATGTGAAAGCATAATGGAGAATTTGCATTTTTGATGCCAGGAGGCATATTTCACAGTGGATTCGGTACCACAGTGGATTCCGTGAGGTTTTACGGTGGATTTCGTAAACTTTGTTGACCTGGGCTCATACACAAAGTGGATTCTCTGTGCGAGAAGTTGATGGGGACGCCTATCCTTTTTGCGCATTTCATTAATTTAGTGTGTACATGGTTGATTCCATAGCGGGTGATTCTGCAAAATACATATTAAATTAATAAACATTTATGAGTTTAGAGTGCACACTCGTGATAAATTAAGGTTAGGATTGATTTCTAACCAGTTGATTTATTTATATAGCTGAAGACTACTAGGTATTCACTTTTGTCGGTTTAATTGTATTATTTTACTAACGATTGTGAATGCTTCAGTTGATGTGTAGAGATAGCAGCAGTGGCTAAGGAAAGCATTGGAGGATAGCGTGTATTCGAGTTATCACTTATATTTTGATGGGCGCATACCTTAGGCATGGCACCAATATTTTGTCGTGCCTATTTATTAAGGCGTTGGATATTTATTTATTATTTTGTATGCGCATGGGTGCACAATTATGATATTTGTATTTGGACATTGTATTGGGTATTTGCCTAACTCTTTGGGCGCCCATCCATTAGCTTTATTTCTATTTTGTGCTAAAGCAAACTCAAAAGCCAAAAGCGTGCTATTTTGTAATTTGGGCTATTATTTGAGCTTGAAGATGATTAATACATAAAATACAATACAATATTGGGGAATATGGGAATTTCCCATAAGTTTGGGACACATGGTCAAATATTTGGATTTGTCATAACTTGAACACAATAACTCCAAATCAAACGCTCTATAGCTCAATAGATTCCATTTTTCAAGCTCTATCCAATGATAGGTCACATCATATGGTTTTGAGAAACTTATGGGCATGTTATCCGTGTCCCATCTTTTTAGTATTCAAAAAATGGGAATTGGGAGATTCCTAAACTCACTAATGTTGTGTTATACATGCTTTGTGGAGCACTCACACAAGGCATGGGGGGAGATTGCACCCAATTGGTCTCTTGTTCATGTCCTGCATGCTTTCTACCTTGAGTTTTGTGCAAAAAGTAGAGTTCTTTTGTTCTTGGGGACCTTTCGGCGTTCACTACGCGAGCATACAACATCCGATCTGTGCACCAATGGTATCAGAGCGAAGCTAAGATCGAGAGCTTCCAATCGCTACCCATCTTGCGCGAAGGCAGAGCTCCTAGAACGATCGAGCTCTACAGTCAGTCTCATCGCGAACGGTCGATATGGGTGGATTCCTGGTAGTCAAGAACCTCTGTCTACAGCCTCTGATCGCGAAGGACCGGCCTGAGGAAGTGGAGGACCACGTCAACATCTCCTTCTATCACGTCGTTTTCTCAGAGATCAAATATAAGTTTCATATTTTTCATAAAGCTTAAAAGCTTAAAAAACTAAGCTTTTAAAAAGCTTAGCTTATTATTTTTGAAATTGGCAGCATCAGGAGAGGATCGCCGTAATTTTCGCGCTGAAAAACGCCCCCCCCCTAAAATTCGACGTTCGTTTGACAGATTAAGCTTCAAGCTTAATCCCATAAGTCATAAGTCACACAAATCTTTAAAGTTCATCAAGTACAATAAGTTTTGTTACTCTGCAAGTCACGAAGGTCTAACAAGTTCCCAAAAGTCAGAACTGACTTGTGCCAAAAACTCCCATAACGACTGTTCCTTCGCAGAAGCACTGAACTACAAAGTTGTTCCCTGGAACTCTGTTCGCATACGCAGACTTGCTGAACCAGTTTCAGTACACGCAAAAGGCCATACACAGATTTTACGAAGATTTCAAATCCCACAACCGCAAAAGTCGAAGACCGTGAAAGCCAAACAAAAATCTATAAGCCTTGTACACCCGACTTTGAGTACGCTGTCGAAGGGTTTTGGAAAGCAAAGTCGCAACCACAGAAGTCCTTGTTTAATTTCAGGATAGAAGATCATTCAAGTGTGACATTACAACCAGGGTCTCTGTTCGATCCAACAAGAAAAAAGATCCCATAAACAGGACTTAATTGAGCACCTTGCAAGATCCCATAAACAGGACTTAATTGAGCACCTTGCACACCTTCCCGACCATGAAAACTATCATGCAAAGATCCCATTGTTGCAAACTCAGAAGAAAAGATACATAAGTTCTCATCAATGCAGTATCCAACAAGCTCCGCGTTATTCTCATACTTTAACCTTGAGATCCTGTCTTGCCATTTATTGCTGGATGGTTCAGTAAAATTGGAGGCTTTTCCTCCACTAACATCAAAGACCTATCCACAATAATTGTCAGAAGACAAATCCAACACCAACCTATGCCACACTTTACAATTCTAAGATGCACTTGAGACATGAATCCTGAATACTTTGTCACTCCAAGCTATAGCATCAGATACGATTTTGATCATTTCTTGCACATACAGGCCAGTAATTTTTAGGCATTAGCTTAAATTGAATCAAAGTAGATCCTCCACGTGATTGATGATGGTCAAAGCCAAGAAACAAATTTTGTCCAGTCCATCAGATGCATTTAAAATAAGCTCACAAAGAAAAATATATTTGTTGTTGTTCAGAGATTTAATGATAATATCCATTAGACACGATACTTCAGCCTGGAATTCAAATTTCTCTGCCATGGATCTGAAGCTCTTCCAGATATGGATTCAGATTCGCTTTTTGCAATTTTAGCATCTGTCTTTCTGCTCGATGATTCACTAATACGCTATCTGCCAAGCTTGACTAGGCTACATTTGCTGCTACAACAACGAGCATGCACGGTTTATGCCCAGAAGGCTTTCTCTTCCCGTTTTGCATCCTCAATCCAATCACACAGTACAGTCTTGGTGAATCCAATCTTTAACACATCAATTGACTGCTTAACGTTATCTCAGTGAACTCGAACATCCCTTTGTAGCTCTTCGATTGTCTCAATGTTGTAAGCCAAAACATCAAGAAATGATATCCCCATAATCTTAGCAACCCCTGTACAGAATCACTTTGTCTACGAGCAAAGCTGAGACTAAAGATGCGTGTCCTTCCATAGTTGTAACAAACCTATAGTCCTGTTTGATGCTTCCGTCCTTCAGACAGTGCCTTTGCCACCAGTGCGGACTGCACTAGCCATCTTCATCAACTTCTCCCTGTCCATCTCTCAAACAGCCATGGTCATATAAGTGTCCACTCCACGAGACTGTAAAACTTTTCACGTGGCGGGACTGACAGACACATGCTGGTACGTAGATGAAAATGAAGCTATGGCATACTCTAGATGTCTTACAAGGGTTCCTGGCTTGACTTGAAGCAGGGCTATACCTTTTCTGTTGCCGCTGCTGTTTTCTTTGTCATCGATGCTTCATCACTACCTCGACTCTGATGCTTCGTTTCCTACTGTCATTCTTCTTCTGCCGTCTATCCGAGAAGCTGATCAAACACCGAAACATCCTCCAGCATTGAAACGTCAATTGTCATCTCAACGACAGCCAACCAGATGGAGCACATGAAAATATCTGCAAATTTTCGTGACAGAGTAACTGTTCTAGGTAAGGTCGATCACAAAGCTTTGATTTTTTTTGATGCTTCAATTGTCTCCTCCAAGTTTTAGAAATCCAGTCCAGCAGTTCCCAGAGAAAAAACGAATTCCGCCGTCCTGAGTACCTCCCAATTTGCAGAGCTTTTTTTTCGATGATTCCTCTTCCTCTCCAGCTTTTCCCTTTAATTCTCTCCTGCGCCACCCAAATTGGCGAGCCCCTTTCCCCTGCGTGTCGACTCCTTCTCTCCTCCGAATTCTGCGCTGTATTATCCTCCTTCTCTCCCTCCAAAACACTTTTCAAAAACAAAAGCTTCTCTTTTTCCCCCAAAAAGCACGGCTCCTTTTCCCTTTTAGCATCCGAGTATATATTAGACATACAGACATAAGCCACTGGATTCTTCTTATTTAATTGCAATGCATGTTCGAAGGCCTGCCTTCCGAGTTCCACATTGCCCCACTTCTGACAAGCACCCAAAACAGTAAGCCACAACACAAGGTTAGCTGAATATGGCATCTTCTTTATAACTGCTACTGCCTCGCCTAATAGGCCTGCACGAACAAGGAGATCAACCATGCAAGTGAGGTGCTCCACCGTTGGAATGAGGCCATAGTCTTTGCTCATGCTTTCAAAGTAGATTTGTGCCTTACCCAGTTGACCTGTGTGACTGCATGCTTTAAGCACACTACTGAATGTTATCAAGTTTGGTTTTATGCCTTGTGCCCTCATTTTGTCGAATATATAAAATACATCTTCAGCCTTTCCAAGTTGTGCATATCCTGTGATTAGAGCACTCCAACAGATTACATCTTGCTCTGGAAGTGCATCAAACACATCTTGTGCTTTTGTCGGCAAGCCTAATTTCATATACATATCAATCAACGTAGAACCTACATAAATATCCTTTTTCAGAAATCCTTCCCTAACAACATCAGAATGTAATCCTTGGCCCCTGTTTATAGCTCCAGCCATGCCACAAGCTTTTAAGGTGCAGACAAGTGTGATACTATCCAAAGAGATATCCTCCTCATGCATTTGTTTGAATAATTGTAATGTCTTGTCTCCTTGATCCTGTTCAACATAGACTGAAAGCAACCCTTCATACTCGCTACTATACTCATACGCAGAGAATAAATGCAATCACAACAACTAAGTGTGTATAAAGTATTAAATCGCACACACAACTTTCGGGTGGTTTTCATACCTCGAATGCGTAGCAATACGACATCCACCCCCTCTAATCCTGCGCATCCTCCGGATGGGCCAACTACCCATGATCATTATCATCAAGATCCACAAACAAATCAATCTCTTCATTATGCATTTCCGATAGATCAACAAGATTATCAGCCATATCATCTGTCTCTTCCATTAGAGTTTCTTGTTGTTGCTCTTCTCTTGAAAATTCTTCCAATGCATAATCCTCATCATCTCTTTTCTTGAAAATCTTGATTCTTTTTCCAGCAATAGGCACTCTAAGCACTGTCCCATCCAATTCAGTCAGCACATATGTTGCATTATCAAAGACATGTCTGACTATGTATGGCCCAAACCATCTTTTCACCATCTTCCGAAGTACAGTATGCTGATTTTCAAGACTGCTATCAAAGACCAATACCCAATCTCCTTCTTCCATTGCTCTAGGCCGCAAGCGATGCCTGCTGTCAAACCTGTCCTTATTCCTTAATCTAGCAACCTTCAACCTGTCAATAGCTAGCTAAATATCCTTAGGTCTCCTCTCCAACTGTCGAATCCGAAGAGCTAAGAGCTCCTCTCTTGTCAAATCCTCCTGCCAAGGTAAAACTGACCAAGTCAAAGCACAAGTCTCAATCGGCATAACAGGTTTCTGACCATACATCAACTCTGCAGGCATATATCCTGTGGTAACACTATGAGTCGTACGATCAGCCCATAAAGCAAATGGTAGAAGTCTCGGCGATTCTCCAATCCGTCCTCTGCATGCTTTGGCTAATGCTTTCACTATCGGCGGATGCCCTCTTTCACTCTTTCCATTTCCCTCTGGATTATATACTGTAGTTAGAGCCAACTTGATTCCTAGCTGAGAGAAAAACTCCCTAGCTTCATCTGCATCCAATTCACCACGATCCGCAGTGATCTTACCCACACAACCATACCTGCAGAAAATTTCCTCCAATAAGAACTTACACACTGCACTAGTGGTCTTCGTTCTCAAAGATCTGCCCTCAACATGATTGGTAAGATCCTCTCTAGCCAAAACAATGTACCTCATCTGCCATAGACCCATAGGCATGGTAACCAAATCAACTACCCACTTGTAATGAATGCATAGCGGATAGGTCGGATGAAGCTCATCTCTATGGCGCACTACTGAATACATCTGGCAGTCTCTGCAAGTCTCAACAAAGTGAGAAACATCTCTATACATGCCTTTCCACCAAAATTTCTCCCTGATTTTCTCATAAGTAGCCCATACTCCTCTATGACCAGCCCAAGGACTCTCATGAAACTCCCTCATCACCTGTAACTGTGTCTCTCTATCGCAGACAACCCGCAAAGGTAATCCGCCTCTTTTCTTCGGATGCTTCCAAAGAAATCCGTCCTTGAGAAAATAACCATAGGCTTTCCTTCTAATCTTCTTGAACTCTTCATCTGTCCATTCATCTCTTTTGCTTAGTGTACTAAGGTACCTGCCAATCTGCAACCAATCTCCAACATAAAGTTCTTCTGTAAAAGCCATAATATCAAAGACATGACAAACATGATCAACCATAGTGGCTGAAATTTCTACATCATCCTCTTCTGCAAGTAGAGTCTCCTCATCATCATATCTGGCTGCATGTCCTGAATAAATCGAAGAGTACCATTCTTCTTTGGAACTGTAAACCACCTGTTTGAGTATGGTGCAGATGAAGGCTCAAGGATTCCCATCCTGATTTTCTCATTCAATAAATAAATCAGCTTTGGCAAGTGTGCTTTAGGCACTGGAATAGGTCGGAGATTCCATGGAATATGAGGAATAGTAAAAATGACCATAGGAGCAACAATATCAGGATTCACACATCCAATCTCATGTGGCAAAAAAGCAAATCCCCTTCCATGACGCTCAAGCATCTCTTGAAAGCATTGCTTCTCTATGGGTAACAAGAAATCACCATTTCCAATTTTCAATTCAGCAAGTGTCTCTGCTGAAAATTTATGACCAATATGCTCTGGATTCCTCAAAATTTGCTGTTTAGCAGCCCTCTCTATTTGCTGATCACTGTCAGGTGGAAGCGGTACAGCAACCGGCTTCACCTTCTTATCCACAGTTTTATATTTCGTGTCAACCCTGGCTTCATTATGCTCTTCTGCATTACATAAACCTTGCTGTAAATCAGTAATTCTGCACTCCAATGGCTGAATATTCTCAGCCCTCTGCTCTATGGACTGCATAGGAACAGCCCTAAACTCTGAATGCTGAAATATTTCAGCAGTAAACTCTGTTGGCTGAAAATTTTCAGGCCTCTGTCTCTCTGAAAGCTGATCATAACCAGCTGGAAACTCTATTTGCTGAATTTCTTCAGCACTCAACACTTTTTGCTGAGTTACCTCAGCCTCTGACTCAATCTGTGACATAAAATCTGCAATTTCATGAAACATGTCCAAGGATTGCACTAATATATTACCATGACAATTCAGCATATCAGTTTTCAGCATATCTCCCATCTCTGTCATCGTATCTGCACAAATCACACTGTCATACATACCATCTATGTGCTCATCATCCTCCAAAATTCCTACATTTTTTAAATTTTTCTCCTTCCTGCATATATACTGCCTGGCAGCTCTAGGCAACCTAGAAGTCTTCTGATAACTCATTAAACTGTTTGCTTAAATCCCAATATAACCGGAGGAGAAAACACTGCTGCTGCCAGGAGGCGAGAACTCCAATCTCCTCTCCTCTATACCACCGTCGTCTCGCGAGACGGCGGTACCTAATGAAAACCCGAATCCCTCACAGTGGGTAAGGGTGCATCTCTGAGAGTATCCCTGTTTCTAACATGGTTCACACATACAGTCATAAACTGAACTGCTCTCATACCATCTTTACTGCAAATCCGTGCATAAGCAGATCCATCATCCATGACCTTTGTTTCCATGCGCATCTCTGTAATGAATGGCTGTCCAAGAATTATGGGATACGAGCATGAATTCTGCACAAAGAAATGAAAATCCTCCTCTACATCACCAATAGAAACCCTGACACTAGGGCAAGCAGCATATAAATCACCTGCAGTGTTATTGGCGGCTCTCATACGCCACCCATGCTCTACATCCATAGGCCATCTGTTACTCTCATAAACTCCACGAACTATGAGATTAATCTCTGAACCATGATCAACCAATGCAACATAAGGCACCTGTTTCTCTCCAATCTTTACCATCGTCTCTGTAGTTGCCCTAGCCCAATGGCTCCGCGAGAAGTGACTACGCGGTATCAAAACAGGCTCATCAATTTCAGCATAATGCATAGGCTGAACCCTCTTCTCTACCTGCGGCAAAACAGAAGCATTATCAACCATAACCTCATCATCATCATCATCCAACTCTCCAATCAAAACTCCCTGTGTATCAGTGGTAGACAATGCATGTCTTTTCCTCTTCAGGACCTCCTGAAACTAATCCTGAAACTCTCTTTTTGAGATGCCCAAAATCTCAGAAATAGTGAAAGTCACCTCACTGCCAAGTATCTTATCATTAAAGATTTTCTTCATGTCTGTAGATGTCTCAATATCGGACATCAATCTGAATCTTGGCTGCTTTCTCTCTCTAGGCTCTTGCCTCTTTTCTCTCTTTTGAGCATCCTCCATCTGTCGATCTGGCCCTGGTCTTGAAGACGGTCCTGCAGTAGGTGGAGTAACAAACTCACCCCCTCTAGTCTTCTTAGCTGCACTTGGATTTTCTTCATCCCTCTTACGCTTCTCCTCAACAAATACATCTGCACCATGAGATTTAGCCAAATAAGCATAAATAGAATACCTGTCAACAGGCGAGTCCCAACCTGTCTCTGATCTGATGCTAGAGCCTGCACTAGTCAAAACAGTTTGCTGAATTTTCCCCTTGTTTGCAGACTCCATAGCATAAGTCCATAGTGCGGACTGAGTCTCTGATCCCTTCTCAATCTGTACTCCATATGCAGAAGCATCACCTCTAGCCGTCACATAACAAGTACGCGCAGCCATGTCCTCCACTAACTTCTTCATTCCACCTTTACCAAAGTTGGTAGCAAGTGGAGCTCCTGTCTCAGTCAACCAAATCTTACCATCTTGCCCCCAATATACCAAATTCTGCCTCCTTGCATCTTGGAAAGAGTCACAATCCCTGCAATGCTGATGCTCCGTACTATCACACCAAATACATCTCCGATCTCTCCTAGGTGCACTAGGAGCACTCCTAGGTGCAGTAAGAGCACTAGAAGAAGTAGTAGGCACAGTTAAAGCAAACTGCTCCTTCAACTTTCCCACCAACTCCGCTTTAACTGACTCAAGTGTCAAATCTGTGATGCCTTTGATTATATCATCAAGAGAGGTAGGCACCGATGGAGTGGATGGTTTTGGAGCAGAAGGTGTAGGCATCGGTCGTGGAACAGGAGGAATAGGTGGAGTGGAAATAGTAGGCACTGGCATAGGCCAAGAAACTAGCTGAGGAGGAGAAGAAATAACAGGGATAGAAGTAGGCATAGGAGCAGATGATGATGTAGGTGTCATGGAACCATTCTGTAGGCGAGTCTTCCATATCCTCCTCTTGGTCAAAGTCGAGACTGCATCATGAGCATCCTGCCAATCAGTTTTAAGACCCATAGGCTTCGTGCAATCTTCAAGAAGCTCACCCAATTCTTCTTGAAGAGCAGGATCTGCAGCTTGCAAGAAAAGCTCAACTTCTTCAACATCCAATGCTCTTTGTTCAATAGCATCAAGCTGACTATACCTCTCTTCGAATTCTCGAATCAACTCCGAAGCAGCAAGACCTTTGTTTGGCATGTAGACCCACTCTCGGAATGACCGCCGAGTAGCCATACCAAAGTCCTCAAGGAAGTATTCTTCTTTTAGAGCCTTCTTAAAATCTTGCCAATGCGTATTTTGAATAAAAAGATCAGTCACCTTTGTTCTCAAAGCAGGTGTGACAAGACGAAGGAAGTACTTACTCATAAGTCCAGCAGGAACTCCAAAAAACCCCATCTTGATCTCATATGTCTTTAAATATGCTGAAACATTACGCCCGTCAAATAGCTTATTCTCACTCTCAACTGCTTCAATAGCCTTAGTCGCGCTATTTGCATTCTCCTGCTCCGAATAGAGTTGCCTTTGCTGAGACAACTGTTGTTGATGCAATTGTTGTTGCTGCTGCATATACATTTGTGTTTGCTGATTTTGGAGCTGCATATACATGGACATATTCTGTAAAATCTGTTTTAGATCCTCCGTTGAAGTACTTGACGCAGCAGTCATAGATGGAGCTGAAGTAGAGGCAGCTGGAGTTGTAGAGGAAGCTGAAATAGAGGCTGAAGTGTCTCCCATCCTGAAATTTTTGCGACACTTTCACGTCGGGTTCACCAAAGATGTCGAAGGGTTTTGGAAAGCAAAGTTGCAACCACAGAAGTCCTTGTTTAATTTCAGGATAGAAGATCATTCAAGTGTGACATTACAACCAGGGTCTCTGTTCGATCCAACAAGGAAAAAGATCCCATAAACAGGACTTAATTGAGCACCTTGCAAGATCCCATAAACAGGACTTAATTGAGCACCTTGCAAGATCCCATAAATAGGACTTAATTGAGCACCTTGCACACCTTCCCGACCATGAAAAATATCATGCAAAGATCCCATTGTTGCAAACTCAGAAGCAAAGATACATAAGTTCTCATCAATGCAGTATCCAACAAGCTCCACGTTATTCTCATACTTTAACCTTGAGATCCTGTCTTGCCATTTATTGCTGAATGGTTCAGTAAAATTGGAGGCTTTTCCTCCACTAACATCAAAGACCTGTCCACAATAATTGTCAGAAGACAAATCCAACACCAACCTATGCCACACTTTACAATTCTAAGATGCACTTGAGACATGAATCCTGAATACTTTGTCACTCCAAGCTATAGCATCAGATACGATTTTGATCATTTCTTGCACATACAGGCTAGTAATTTTTAGGCATTATCTTAAATTGAATCAAAGTAGATCCTCCACGTGATTGATGATGGTCAAAGCCAAGAAACAAATTTTGTCCAGTCCATCAGATGCATTTAAAATAAGCTCACAAAGAAAAATATATTTGTTGTTGTTCAGAGATTTAATGATAATATCCATTAGACACGATACTTCAGCCTAGAATTCAAATTTCTCTGCCATGGATCTGAAGCTCTTCCAGATATGGATTCAGATTCGCTTTTTGCAATTTCAGCATTTGTCTTTCTGCTCGATGATTCACTAATACGCTATCTGCCAAGCTTGACTAGGCTACATTTGCTGCTACAACAGCGAGCATGCACGGTTTATGCCCAGAAGGCTTTCTCTTCCCGTTTTGCATCCTCAATCCAATCACACAGTACAGTCTTGGTGAATCCAATCTTTAACACATCAATTGACTGCTTAACGTTATCTTAGTGAACTCGAACATCCCTTTGTAGCTCTTCGATTGTCTCAATGTTGTAAGCCAAAACATCAAGAAATGATATCCCCATAATCTTAGCAACCCCTGTACAGAATCACTTTGTCTACGAGCAAAGCTGACACTAAAGATGCATGTCCTTCCATAGTTGTAACAAACCTATAGTCCTGTTTGATGCTTCCGTCCTTCAGACAGTGCCTTTGCCACCAGTGCGGACTACACTAGCCATCTTCATCAACTTCTCCCTGTCCATCTCTCAAACAGCCATGGTCATATAAGTGTCCACTCCACGAGACTGTAAAACTTTTCACGTGGCGGGACTGACAGACACATGCTGGTACGCAGATGAAAATGAAGCTATGGCATACTCTAGATGTCTTACAAGGGTTCCTGGCTTGACTTGAAGCAGGGCTATACCTTTTCTGCTGCCGCTGCTGTTTTCTTTGTCATCGATGCTTCATCACTACCTCGACTCTGATGCTTCGTTTCCTACTGTCATTCTTCTTCTGCTGTCTATCCGAGAAGCTGATCAAACACCGAAACATCCTCCAGCATTGAAACGTCAATTGTCATCTCAACGACAACCAACCAGATGGAGCACATGAAAATATCTACAAATTTTCGTGACAGAGTAACTGTTCTAGGTAAGGTCGATCACAAAGCTTTGATTTTTTTTTATGCTTCAATTGTCTCCTCCAAGTTTTAGAAATCCAGTCCAGCAGTTCCCAGAGAAAAAACGAATTCCGCCGTCCTGAGTACCTCCCAATTTGCAGAGCTTTTTTTTCGATGATTCCTCTTCCTCTCCAGCTTTTCCCTTTAATTCTCTCCTGCGCCACCCAAATTGGCGAGCCCCTTTCCCCTGCGTGTCGACTCCTTCTCTCCTCCGAATTCTGCGACGTATTATCCTCCTTCTCTCCCTCCAAAACACTTTTCAAAAACAAAAGCTTCTCTTTTTCCCCCAAAAAGCACGGCTCCTTTTCCCTTTCAGCATCCGAGTATATATTAGACATACAGACATAAGCCACTGGATTCTTCTTATTCAATTGCAATGCATGTTCAAAGGCCTGCCTTCCGAGTTCCACATTGCCCCACTTCTAACAAGCACCCAAAACAGTAAGCCACAACACAAGGTTAGCTGAATATGGCATCTTCTTTATAACTGCTACTGCCTCGCCTAATAGGCCTGCACGAACAAGGAGATCAACCATGCAAGTGAGGTGCTCCACCGTTGGAATGAGGCCATAGTCTTTGCTCATGCTTTCAAAGTAGATTTGTGCCTTACCCAATTGACCTGTGTGACTGCATGCTTTAAGCACACTACTGAATGTTATCAAGTTTGGTTTTATGCCTTGTGCCCTCATTTTGTCGAATATATAAAATACATCTTCAGCCTTTCCAAGTTGTGCATATCCTGTGATTAGAGCACTCCAACAGATTACATCTTGCTCTGGAAGTGCATCAAACACATCTTGTGCTTTTGTCGGCAAGCCTAATTTCATATACATATCAATCAACGCAGAACCTACATAAATATCCTTTTTCAGAAATCCTTCCCTAACAACATCAGAATGTAATCCTTGGCCCCTGTTTATAGCTCCAGCCATGCCACAAGCTTTTAAGGTGCAGACAAGTGTGATACTATCCAAAGAGATATCCTCCTCATGCATTTGTTTGAATAATTGTAATGTCTTGTCTCCTTGATCCTGTTCAATATAGACTGAAAGCAACCCTTCATACTCGCTAGTATACTCATACGCAGAGAATAAATGTAATCACAACAACTAAGTGTGCATAAAGTATTAAATCGCACACACAACTTTCGGGTGGTTTTCATACCTTGAATGCGCAGCAATACGACAACGCTCATCCCGCTAATTGGATTTTGAGAGTGTGAGGCCTTTTGAATTTTTACAGGATGACGGAACAAAATATGGATGATTTAATGGCTGAAGGCGATCTTCCTGAATCTACCATGGAACAAAAGTTGGATTTAATTATGATACAGTTGGACGAAGAACGAAGAGCGCGGCAAGCCTTGCAAGTTCAATTGGCCAATTTACAAAGATCAACTACCGACAAAGATGGACCACAACCCGAAGATCTTATCCGACAAACCATCGATGCGACTCTCGAAGCTCAATCCATCTGCAAAGAAACAAAGATAAGTAAAAGAAATTTCAAATTCCATACTTTCAATGGCACTCGAGGGTAAAACTATTCTTGCATTTATCAATCAGTTTGATGATTACTTTCATGAAGAGGCATACGCTGAAAAAGATAAAATCAAGTGAGTCACTAATCATTTAGTGGATAGAGCATCTCTTTGGTGGACCGTGGTTTGTAAGAGCATAGATTGTCCCACTACCTAGGAGAGTTTCAAAAAGAAGTTTATGCAGAATTTTCTTCCCCCTCAATTCCATGAAAAAGCCATAAGCAATGGGACCTTCTTCAGCAAAGAGATCGTGAGCCTATTTTCCAATACACCGAACGCTTTTGGAATGCCTTACTCCAACTACGCATGCTTGAAGACATACCCGAAGTGACTCACAAGCGCAAGTATATGTCTAGATTACTTGGGCATTACTATGCTAAAGTCAATATGTTCAAGCCTGCAACTCTTGAAGATGCAATTTCTTTAGCTCATGACACTGAAGACAAGATTCAAGGAAGAGACAAGCGTCCACAACAATTTCAAGCAAATGGTAACTATGGTTCTAAGAAATTCAATTCAAATTTTAGAAGATTCAATCAAGGTCGATTTCCTTCATCATCTTTCTGTAAGTCTTGGGCAAAACCACCTTCTTTGCCATCAAATACCAATCAAAACCCTAAGCCATCTTCACAACCAAATCCTAATATTCCTAGACTTCCTGCCATTGCAAACAATGTATCTAAAGCCAAACCTATGGTGTGTTACAAATGCCATCAACTTGGATATCTAGCAGCTATTTGCCAATCGAAAAAGCCACCTGTCCATATCAACTATCTTGGAGCAATGGAAGATGAAGAACATGAGGAAATGCCTGACTTTACGGAAGATGAGGATGACGTTACTATTCCTTCGGATACTTTACCAAGTATGCCAACTCCACATTCTTTGTTGACAATGAAATGTTTAGTGCATGGAAAAGAAAAGTTTATTTTGCATGATGATGGTAGTACACATGATTTTATTTCTGTAAAGTTAGTGAAAGAATTGAAATTACAATCTGTTCCTACGCATTATCACATTAAAGTAGCATTCTTAGGCACAAGGTACAATGGAACACAAGAGGTGTATGATTTAGAAATTCAAATTGGTGAATACAATGAAAGAAGGAATTTTCTAGTTGTACCATTACGGTCCAGTGATATTATCCTAGGTATGCCTTGGCGTCATCAGCATAATCCTGACATAGATTATTCCACGCATTCAATTAAAATTCATTTTCAAGAAAAACACATTACATTGTATGGTAGTCTATGGGAACCTACAACTTAGTCAACTGGAAGTAATTAACAGTCTGCAGGATAAGTCACATTGATTCAGGTGTAAAAATATGGTTAGAACTCAAGAAAAACGCCAAAAGTTACCAAAAGGACCACTAAGTTCACAGGGGACCTGAAGTAATAGACTTAAGTGACCAGCAAGTGACCTGGGTAGGTCAAAAAGTGACCTGGGCCTGAGCAGGAAGTAGCCCACATTTTTTGGCGCAAAATGTGGGCTGCACAGTCTGAGCATAACTGGAGAAAGCTGAAGCTATGGTGCATGCCTTGGAGCATGCAAACTGAAGATCAACAGGCCTAGAAGCTGAAGATGTAAACATGGTGAGAGCTCCACTTCTCTGCCCATTTGGTTTGACGAAAATGCATGTTGAAACAATCTATAAAAGGGGAAAACCTTAGAGAAAAGTATTCAGCCTGCTCTTATGCATGGCTTCTCTCATTTGTCTACCTCATTCTTGGTCCAATGAAGCCTGACTTGTACCCAAGTACTTGAGTGACTTTGGGGCAAGCAAAGGGTGAGGATTTTGAAGGTATATGGGCTATTATGGGTTGAAAAAACCAGTCATAAACAGGGCAGCCCACTGTTATTGTCCATTTTTATGAGCAAACAAGAGATTTATGTGGTTGTAATGGAAGGAAATGACCTCTTTTCATCAGGACTTTGTTCATTAATGATTAGAGGAGCTTCTTCATGAGTTCATGCACTCATTTTGAGCTTGATTATGGGCTGGAATTTTCTATTTTAAAATAGGGCTGAAGCTAAAATTATGCTTCTTCAATTCATTTCATGTATCATTGGCCCAAATCTTGAATGTATTTGAGTCTATCAACATAATACCTGTTCCAAAGGGTTGAAATCCATCTATGTACTTGAAATAAAATCCATTAGAACTTTCATTTGATATTCATAATTGAATTGAGAATCTAAAAATATCCTTTATGATATGATGTATGTATCTAGAGGCATTTGATGTAATCAAGATAGAGTTATTTCTTCCGTTCATATATGCTAAATACATAGAGAAAAAGCTTGAATTCTTCTTCCGTACCTAAATCATTTCTAAATCTCAGATCTTATTAAACCCCAATCTATTTCCCCTTCCTAAACTTTGAATCTAAAACTCCTCTTCTGCACTAAAGCCCCGGTGGTAGACCTTCAGCCCTTAACACGACAACAGTGGTGAACCTGGCGTGAAGGTCCGCTGCGGAAGAAGAAGTCCAATGGGAGAATCATCAAGTTCGGGAGGAGATGCCTTGCAATAGTTGGTTTGTCTAATGCAAGAAAGCCAACAACAACAATTGCAATTTCAGCAGCAGTTGCAATTGCAACAACAACGGAGACAAGAAGAAGAGTGGATTGATGCTGCTGCCATTAAAGCCTTAGAAGCAATTGGACAAGAGCTCAAGCAATTTAATGGGCAAAATGTATCCTCTTTTATTCGCCTTTATACTGACAAGATGGTCTTCTTTGGAGTCCCTCAACATGCTTAGAGCCGTTATTTTTCCCGTCTGGTTGTGCATGGTCTCTAGAACCAAATTCATGGTCTTTTCCAAAAAGATGCGGGATGGATTGTGTTCAAGAAGGCTCTTCGAGAAGAAAATTTCCTTGAAGATTCTAGCCTTATGACAAAGAAAGTCTTCACCGAATGGGTCGAAAGGCCCAATAAGGGTCTAACCGCTACTACTCTTCATCGAGAATTTGAAAGCAAATTTGCCCAACTAGATCCTGACGACCAACAAGGTATGGAAAGTCAAAAGATTGAATTATTTCTAAAGGCTGCAGATTCTTCTCTTCAGGAGAAATTAAATGATCGACTTGAAGACCCTGACTCTGAGATGGGATTGAAGACTGCTTGGAGTGATGTCACTGAAGCAGTTAATATGATTGCTCGAAGAGAGCGATTGCGCCTAAGATGGGGATCAACCCCTGCAACAACTGAATCTATGAAGGAGCCTATTCTAGTTTCTCGACCTCTTGTCTCTATGACCGAGCAACCAAGAAATTCTGCTATTCCATCTCCAAAGAAGGATGTTATGGACGAGCTAATTAAAAGTATGCGGGATCTCCATCTTAATCTGACGGAGATTAATTCTAAAGTGGAAAAGTTTGATGTAAAAGTAGAAGAAAGGGGTCGGTCAACTGCCCAAAGTTCTGTATGAGAAGGCTTCAAAAGAAGCTATATTTGGCGTGATAGCCTTCACAATGACAAGAGGGAGTGCGGTGCATTCCGTAAAGCTAAAGCACAAAAATTAGTATTTTGGAAGGATGGTAAAATTCATGCAGTCGAAACCGGGCTTCCTCTTAAGCCAAACTTCGGCAACGGTGGCATGAAGAAAAGATTGGAGGATTTGGCAACAAGAACGGCCTATGCAGCTGTTGATGTTGCAACCTATGGGCTGCAAATTGAGCCAACTAATGAAATTGTTAAAGCATGTAAAACTAATGCAAAATCTAAAGTGTAGATGTAGGCCTTGGATCGCATGGAGCAAGGCAAGGCAACTAAAGATGATTTAACCACTGCCAGTCAATGTATTCGAGGAAGAACCGGTTGGACCGAGCCTGTGGATTCATTTTCAGCTTTTGGTCAGTTAGCTGAAATTAATAATCAAGAAGCCATGATAGAAGAAAAGAGAAGAAGATGTTGCCAGTCCTTCTTCTTCAAGACCGACTAAACGCATAACAAGAAGTAAACCAGACCAACAGAAGGTTGCTAAAAATCCACCACTGCAAGAGTTTGACATGGGAGATTCCCCTCAAGCAAAGAAGATAGAGGGAAAAAAAAAGAAGCAAACATCCCAGTTACAAGTTGCAGTCCGACATAGAGACTGCAACGGATCTTAAACGGATCCTAGAAGAAAGAATTCTTAGAAGTAGAATTGAATTTACATTAGGTGAAATTCTCGGTATTGCAAAACGAGGATTTCATGATGTAATAATTGATGTAATTAAATGAAAAAGACAATATGTTGGTGAGGAAACTGAAGAATCTGTACATGCTTTTTTGCAAGTACTTCATGTGTATTTGCAGGATGAAGAGAAGCTGAAAACTCAAGGGATTCGATTGGAGGCAATCAAAGAAATGATTGCAGCCATAGAAGCCAAAGATGAAGACATTTATGAAGCAGAAACTGAAGAAGCCATTATGGTGGGGACTTCTCAATCTAAAGTGTAGCCCATGCGTAAGAAAGAGGCTCTTCTTCACAACATGTAAGAAGAAAATGAAGCTCACTTTATTCCTAGTAGTCACTACTCCCGTACCCATTGGGCGAGGGCGACTACTGAAACTGTTGTTAAAATCTGTGAAAAAGAAACTCCATGCATTGCCCTTATAGACCATGGCTCAGAAATTAATGTTATGTCAAGAAGTCTCTATGAGAATGGCAGATGGCCCATTGATGTGGACCCAAGATGGCACATGAAGGCAGCCAATAACTCTTCCGGCGATCTTTATGCAGCATGTCCTTATGTACAAGTTACTATTGGTAATGTAAAAGATAAATTTCATTTCTTTGTTCAAGATTCCTGCAGCTATCCTATCATTCTTGGACAACCATTTATTTCCGAGTCTCGTTTAGAGACAAAGGCTCTTGATGATGGTTCATCATATGCTCGGATAAGAAATAAGAATAATGACAAAGCTGTCCAATTCCTAACCATCTGTGTTAATCACCACCAGAATAGGGATCGATTGAGAGATCATCCTGTTCCTCCTAATGCCCGAGAATTTAAGGGTTTTCGGGTAGCGTTGCTATAAGTGGAGGCTATGGCAGTGCATCATGTCACAAAAAATTGCCTCTACATATAAAGGCAAGGCCAAAAGCTGATTTGCAGGTTTTTACAACCAATAGTGTGGGCTGTTATAAACAGCTTTCAGCCATGAACAGGGCTGAAAGAAAGTATTTGTGTCATATGGAACAAGAGCTGAAGCAAATTGATGTTTTACCTAAAGATGAAGAAATTTCAGGACTATTTTATGGGTTGAATTATAATGATACAATGGCTGAAATTTATACAACTGTTCATGCAGAAAATCAAGCAGAAAATTAGTCCATACAGGTATGTACATTGGATATGTATGACATAATTCAAACAAGGATGAAGTAAGAGTAGGAACAAAGTATAAAACAGTTGATAAAAAGGTCAAGGCGGTAGCTACTCCTCTACCGCTTGAAAGCGAAGGACTGGCAGAAAGGGTATCCAAATAGCCAAGCCTTCGTGATCCTAAAGATATTGGTCACCAATTTACAGCAGAAAGTCTACAAAAGCTGAAAATTGGTGAAGACTCTTTCCTCTTGCCAGCTGAAAAGCAAATCTTCATGCAGATGTTAAAGAATCATGGCAAAGCCTTTTCATTTTAGCCACATGAAATTGGCTGTGTAGATCCAAGCATTGTGGCATCAATGGTGATTTTTACGGTCCCACATGTTTCTTGGAATCTTAAACCAATTCCGGCTCCAAGGGCTCATTTGCCTAAGTTATTCAAACTTCTAAATGAAAAGATAAAAATGCGAATATTGGAGCCATCTTCAGCTCCATATTCCAACCGATGGTTTATCGTACCTAAGAAGAATGGATCTTTGCAATTCATTTAAGATTTACAACTCGTCAATAAAGTTACTATTAGAAATGTTGGATCAGGGCCAATTGTTGATGAGTTTGCTGAAGCTTTTGCAGGTAGAGCAATCTATTCCATGGGAGATTTATATTCAGGCTACGACCAATTTCAGCTTGCTTTGGAAAGCCGAGACATTACCACAATGAAGACGCCTCTTGGCCTAGTCCGCATGTGTACTCTACCTCAAGGGGCTACGAATTCAGTAGCTCACATGATGAATGCTATGCATAAAGTATTGAGGGATTATATTCCTCAATTAACTCTTCCTTTTCTTGATGATGTTCCAATCAAAGGATGTGAAGTTCATGAGAAAAATGAAGAACTCAATGAACTTGAATGTCGAAAGTTTGTTTCTGATCATATTAATGATTGTGCTCAAATCTTGTCTAAATTAGAAGAAGTCCATTTTACTCTTTTAGGAGCTAAATCTGTTTTTGGAGTCGAAGAAGTCCTTGTGGTCGGACATATGTGTGGTCCATATGGCCGAAAGCCTTTTCCATCCAAAATAGATGCTATCAACAAAATGCAGGAAGAATGTACAAATGTTTCAGAGGTGAGAAGATTTCTTGGTGCATGTGTCTTCTACCTTATTTGGATACCACATTTTGCTCATGTTGCTGAAAGTCTTTATCAGCTGCTAAGAAAGGGCCAAAGGTTTATATGGGAAAAAGAACATACTCAGGCTATTCGGAAACTCAAGAAAATGTTGATTTCAGCCCCCACTTTAAAGAGGGCTAATTACTCTCATGGACAGTCCATTATACTCACAGTGGACACAAGTCCTATTGGAATAGGATGGGCAGTTGGTCAAGACGACCCTGAAGGCAACAGATATGTAATCCGCTTTGGAGCGAAGGTTCTTAATGAATGACAAAGAAGGTATGCTCAAATTAAAAGAGAACTTTGGGGAGTAGTAACTACATTAAAATGTGACAGGGAGTACTTCATGGGCACACACGTTATAGTTGAAATAGATTGCCTTCCACTCTTGGGCATGATCACCAACTGTTCCACTCCCGACATAGCCATGCTAAGATGGATAGCCTATATTAAGTTCTTAAATCCTGATTTGAAACATATTGCAGGTAGAGATAATCCAGTTGCTGACATGCTTTCGCGTGCCAGATATAGGGATAAAGAAGAAATGATGGATGAAGAAGAATCAGAATTTATAAATGATGCTATAAATGCAGGTACAAATCTAAAAACAGTAAGTATAGCTGAATCTAATGTTGATTCAACAGTCAAAAATGCATGTACAATAAAAATTACAGCAAGTACAATAGGTTCAGCCGCTAAAACAAATTTTAGATCAACAAGGAAGGATGAAACAGCCAAAGAAGGACAATGGACAGCTAGTAAACAGCATGTTCAATGTTTTGTTATGGTTTGTTCACACGTTAAAGAAGAATATTATGCAGATGATTGGCTAAAAATTGGCCAATTTTTTAGCACTATGACAAAGAAGAAAGATTGGACTAATGAAGAGTTCAAGAGAATTAAGAGAAAAGCTTATGGTTTTTTTCTTAAAGATGGTTACCTTTGGAGGCATGCGAAAAAGAAAGGAAGGGCGCCTGTTCGTGTCTTAGATGACAAAAATACTCAAAGACAGGTCATGCAAGAATTTCATGAAAGCCTATTGGCTGGTCATAGAGGCATATGGGACACTTTTGCCAAAATAAAAGAGAAATTTTGGTGCAAAACATGCATAAAGACATTGACCATTTTGTTGAGTCTTGTCATGTTTGTCAAATGTACTCTATGGTGAAGCATAGAGATGGGCTTCAGCCTACCTATCCTTAATCCATTCACTATAGATGAGTTATTGATTTAGTAACCATGCCTACAGGAATTTCGAACATGAGATATCTAGTACTTCCTAGAGAAGATCTCATAAATCAAGTGGAAGGAAAAGCCCTGACAACAAAGTCTACTCATGCTGTTTGTAGATTTTTAATTGAAGTATTTTGTAGGTATGGATGTGTTGCTAAAGTAACTGCTGATAGAGGAGAATCGGATGCTGATGAGGCTCGCCATTTCTTTGCTCAATTGGGAATTAAGCTATCCCTTACTTCAATCTACAACCCTAAAAGCAATGGTAAGAGTGAAAGAGGTCATCAACCAATTCTTAAAGCTTTGGCAAAATCATGCAAAGGAAAGATGAGGGAATGGCCTAAAATGCTACCATTTGCATTATGGGCTGATAGAACTACCCATAGTGCAGTGACAGGATATATGCTGGCTGAACTTATATATGGACAACCACCTGTTATGCCTATTAAGGAATCCATTGTCACATGGAGTATCTTACCTTGGGATGAAGGCATGAATAGAGAAGAGTTGCTGTCTCTGCGCAAAAGACAACTCGAAAGAATGCCAGAAGATGTCAAAACAGCCATTGAAAGGCTGAAAACGAAAAGATTAAAGAAGAAGAAGAGGTTTGACAAGCATCATTGACTCCATCCAAGAGCTATTCAAGAGAATGATTGGGTACTTGTCTATGATAATAGCGTGGACAATCAATATAGTGCTCATAGGAAGTTAGCCAAGCGATGGTTTGGACCATATGTTGTAAAAGTAGTACATAATAATGCTACTTACTCTTTGGCTGAAATGGATGGGACCATGATTAAGATACCAATAGCCGAGAAATGAATTAAACTCTTCAAACGAAGAGAATCTTTAACTTATGAACTTAATGACTTAGATATGAGCCCTCTACTTGAAGACATGTAGGAAGAAAAAGACTTAGAGAATGAAGATGAAGATAAATCAGAAGAAGACCCTCATTGACCTGAAATCTTATGAAATGGCCCATGCTGGAGGATGTGCAGGTTAGGAGGGGGTGAATATCAAAGAGTTTACTATTCATAATATAAATCATGGGATTCTTTTGAACACAGAAGAACTTCACTGGGAGTTATATGAGGAATTTGCATACAAAATTCAGACATTGTTACCCAATAACCATCTTTGTTTCATAAATTCTTTTGTATTTAGCATATAATTTTCAGTTATACCATGTATATTGATGAAAAATAAGTCTATGGGAACCTACAACTTGGTCAACTAGAAGTAATTAATAGTCTGCAGGATAACTCACATTGATTCAGGTGCAAAAATATGGTTAGAACTCAAGAAAAACGCCAAAAGTTGTCAAAAGGATCACTAAGTTCACAGGGGACCTGAAGCAATAGACTTAAGTGACCAGCAAGTGACCTGGGTAGGTCAAAAAATGACCTGGGCCTAAGCAGGGAGCAGCCCGCATTTTCCGGCGCAAAATGTGGGCTGCACAGTCTGAGCACAACTAGAGAAAGCTGAGCTATAGTGCATGCTTCGGAGCATGCAAACTGAAGATCAAAAGGCCTAGAAGAAGCTGAAGATGTAAACATGGTGAGAGCTCCACTTCTCTACCCATTTGGTCTGACGAAAATGCATGTTGAAACAGTCTATAAAAGGGAAAAATCTTAGAGAAAAGTATTCAGCCTGCTCTTATGCATGGCTTCTCTCATTTGTCTACCTCATTCTCGGTCCAATGAAGCCCGACTTGTATCCAAGTACTTGAGTGACTTTGGGGCAAGAAAAGGGTGAGGATTTTGAAGGTATATGGGCTGTTATGGGCTGAAAAAACCAGTCATAAATAGGGCAGCCCACTGTTATTGTCCATTTTTATGAGCAAAGAAGAGATTTATGTGGTTGTAATATAAGGAAATGACCTCTTTTCATCAGGACTTTGTTCATTAATGATTAGAGGAGCTTCTTCATGAGTTCATGCACTCATTTTGAGCTTGATTATGGACTGGAATTTTCTGTTTTAAAACAGGGCTGAAGCTAAAATTATGCTTCTTCAATTCATTTCATGTATCATTGGCCCGACGGCACCGTATAGAAATCATTACAAGATATAGGCCTTATATCGACATTATTCCCCCTTCATCACAAAAAGCATCGTTATTGGCGATACCATAGAACAATTGGTATTAGCATCGTTATCAATGTCGCTATTTGCATTGGTATCAGCATTGCAAATCACGTTGGTATCAGATAACGATGCTAATAATGACACAAATAACAATGCGTGCAGGTAAATTTGCGATGCTAATAGCGACGGTAACAGGGAAAAACAAATTTTGTGGCAAGGCAACGAGTCATACAAAATAGTTTTTGCAATGTGTACGATGCCGTGTTAACAAAAACAAAGTGTACTGAAATCATAACACTGATACATGAAATAAATACATAATCGCATAATGAAAGCGACTGGTACAATCATGACAAGATATCACTACTAGATAGAAAATGTCTACACAAATCAGGCGATCAAAAAAGAAGGGCGTGTGAGCTCCAGGGATCCAAGGGTGAGCTATATATCCTCGCCATCTGAAAGCGTGTCCCGTCGCAAAGGAGCATCGAACAGACTCTGCAAAAAAAGAAACAACTACACATCAGTCCACCATACAATAATGCATTCTAATTAAACATGGTAACTATGAACAATAAAGATGAGTGACTTACAGGGCCACCACGTCTATACAATCGGTTGATCAATACAGTGAGACCGTGCCTCTCTGCATATCGAGTCTCAAGGCCGATTGGATCGCGATTTGTAATGGAATGCTGCAAAGAAAACAAAATACTAACTGTTAGAAACATGATTGTCAGTACAAAGGATATTGCAAAAAAATAAGCAAGCAAAATAAAAGAAAAACTTACAAAGTCCTCCAAATATGTCATGTGGCTGCCACTCCCAAGATGATGGATCACTCTGGCCTCTAGTCGTTCCCTCACTGTCTCGCACTACTAACTCCAATGTCATGGAGAATCTATATCCTCCTCCCTCAGTTGGCGCTAGTCGCCTGCGTCTAGCCACTTAGGCTTTGCAGCCCCACTCTTGAGTGCCTTGCATGCATCCGATCGTCTATTGACATATATGCATGCATGCAGTCTATCATCCAGCCTGTAGAAAATCTATCTATTGTAGCTAGAATAGAAAAATCCTCATGCAAGGATGCTACTATGTAGTCCTTGCTCCCCTTTGGTATGTTTTTCCAATGATCTAAGACATTGTGCTGAAAAACTTGTTGGCACAGCTCTCTCATGCGTGCCATCACCCTCCTCCCCTTATCATTCATGATGATGACTCCTAACCTATCATCGACAAGATAGGCATATCCCTTTGGGGTATGCCTAAGATAGGTTCTCTCCCACTTACGTCCATGCTTCTGGGCATATCCTAGAGACCCCTACACATCCGATATACCGACCAGGGTAGTATCTATCGGTGTAGCATCCATAGGGGTGCTACCTGTAGACAGCTGAGTAAAAGCCGGAGTAACTGGAGTAAATGTCCCCACAAGTGTGATAAATCCTAGAGGTGATGCAACTCCAGTAGAACGACAAGACGGAGACACCGCGTTTGTGCCTCCACAGTATCCATCTGAGCCACGCTCCCTAGAACTGCCACAAGAGCGAGGAGTCACACTTGTATCCCATGCCGATCGCGGGCTCACTACCTCTGTATCTCTGCAGCATCCCCCTGACCTTAAAGCACTCCCTCCCTCTGGCCCAAATCTGGAGCGTCATCCTTGTCTGCTCGAAGCTGAAGCATCTGATTGCGCTGAAATAGATCTAGTAGAGCGGCCTGACGATGTCCGAGATAGCTCCTGGTCTGCCATATCTCTAAATCTCGCCATCTGATTTAGAGACATGTGCATGAAGATATCCTGTAACTCCTCATCACTCATCCCTCGACTCATCCTGAAAAGGTCACCTGCACAGACAAAAAATGATGTTAGCATAATCAATTTAAATCATACAAAGCACGGTAATATAAATCCTAAAAAAATGATCTTACCTAAAATGTATATCTTATGTATCCTTATAAGCGATTAGTCAATGAATTGAGTAAGTGGATGCTCCAAGTATGAAGTATCCTATGGTCCCATGTTAATCTCCTGACAGAACTCTGCATACATTGGAAGATCGATAGACATGTCACCACAAAATGATGAGTCCACCTCGTTCCAACCACCACATCTCTGGACAATCTATCATCATCCTTCAACAACCATAGCATTTTGTTGTCTGGATCCACCATTGGTAGCCATTGTGAAATATGCACTAGCACCTCAAACACCAACCAACCTTCAGCCATACTACCTTCTGACCGAGCTCGTTGTTGTAAAAAGCCTTTCAGGGTTTTCATGAAGTGCTCCAAGAAGAACATCCATCGCATATGGATAGGTCCAGCAATCTCCACTTCATCTAGAAGATGCACAAGAAGGTGGATTTGTATCGTGAGCATGCTAGTAGGCATGTATTTCTCAAAGAGACAGACCATCTCCACTGCTCCCTGCCTCACGGATTCAATAGAGGACATCTTAATCTCCTTCTATGAGATCCATTATACCAAAGTCGACAACCTATAAATGGCCCCGTGTATTTTTGGAGTAAGGCATCATGCGATCGCGATTGGTAATAAAAACTGCCACAAATGAGAAAGCATTATGAACAATGGCTACACTCCAAATAGTAAAATGTGCATGCCAATTACAATCCATTCGTAGTATAAACCTGACATATCTTATGCCAGTCATGGGATTTTATCCCTGAAAAAAAAAGTCTTTAGAAAATGCAGACCTGAGAGAACGCATCATACCCGTCGGAGTGCGGATAGACTTGACTACTTACTTCACAATGCGCTCTCCTTTAGTGGACAAAACCCAAGGAGCGCGATGTAGCTGCACATGACCCCATCAACACTAAGTGCCTCCATCTTGCCTATCTCCTTTAAATCCATTCGTTCCCCTATAATGTCTCTCTTTCCTGTGATGTGGTCCCATAGCAAGCTACCCACATTCTTGAAAATATGCATGGGATCCAACAAGTAGTTGATTTGTAAGTGGGTCCAATATGGCAACTCGTAGAAAACTAAGAACCACCGCATTTTGTTTGGATGTGACTCCGCATGGACCATTTTCAGCTCGTACGAGCTTGTGGCATTCATACGTGTTGGAGGTCGTCCAAGAAAACTTCTCTGAGTTCATGACCCTCTGGCAAGAAAGCGGCGTGTCCTTGATATACCATCTTCTTCATGGTTTTGACCTTCGAGAGTCTTAACTGTGGCCCGCACAATGGACATGCATGATAACCTGAGGTAACCAGACCTATTTCAACACCTCTATCCAATGAATATAGACTTGAACGAGATAAAATATAGATATGTCTCCATAGTCTCATATTTCAACACCTCTATCCAATGAATATAGACTTGAACGAGAACCACACTTTGGACATGTCTCCATAGTCTCATATTCTCCTCGAAACAGTATGCAATCGTTGATACATGCATGGATGCTATTGTAGTCCATGCCAAGCTTTCGTAAAACATGTCGTGCATCATTACGAGACTCGCGCATGGTATTTGTAGGTGGTAATATGATATTTCAATAACCTCAAAAAAATCATAAAACACCTTGAAAAAACACAAATGTTCTCAATAATAGTGCTGAAAAGAAATCAACGGAGCATATGTACAAGGTACTTGAACAACTTGGTCACACTCACATCACTCCACCTGTACTTTTCTTGCATACTTATGAGTGCAAGCAGTGTCTTTAGGCAAGATACTCGGCACCCATCATATAATGGTATGGATGCTTCCTCTCTAAGCGGATCAGAAGTCTCGACATCCATGGGAATCAGTGTATCGCTCCAAGATTGTAGGTAGGTCTGGAAGGCTGCATGTCTCCTCTGGTATTGATGGTATAGATTGGGTAGTGCCTTCCAAGTGGTGGATTGGCTCAGGCACTCCATCCATCGCACGCCCATGAACTCTTCTAATTGGCCGTAAAGGGTGCACTCCTCCTTGGGATGAGACGTCACCTCCTTGGATAGAAAATTTACCAGCCACACCCAATCTTATTGTATATGGTATTCAATTAGCTTGCAAGTACAATGCATAATTGATATTAACTTTTCTTACCGTTTGCTAAAAATTTGCAATCGCTTGATCAATGATCTCAGATTAAAACTCGCCGAAGCGTCGTATGTGTTCTATAGACAATCGTCGTTTTTGTCTAATTGCCAGCTTGCATTGAGAGCAAGGACATGGGATACGCTGATTAAGATACGCATCGCGATCTTGAACAATAAGACCTTCATCATTTTCCATTTTGTCTACGTTACGACAAACAAATTGTTTTTGTTATCATTCTTTTTTTCTTTCTTAAATTGTTTGAGAAGGGATTTCTTCTATTGTAACTCAGCAAAAATTAACGTATGTAAAGTCTCTACCCACCCACCCATAGATTAACATATATATGTGTCGGAGTGTTTCCTGTCTCATGGTGTTGCATCGGACCTCCCCATCACTCTCTCTTTGTTTTTTATCCATTCATTATCTCCTCTCCTTCCATCTCTCTCTCTTTTTCTCTTTCTTTATTATGTTGTATGTTTATTCCCTCTCTCTCGTTCCTTCTTTTTTTCTCTCTTCCTCCCCCTCTCTCATTTTCTTTAACGATCACAACTACGAATACGATGAAGACCACGACCATGACTACAACTACAACTACGACCAGACCACGACTACGATCACGATCACGACCACGACCACGATCACGACTACGACCACGACCACGACTATGACTACGATGACCACGACCACAACTACGACTATAACTATGACCACGATCACGACCACAACCACAACTACGACTATGACTATGACTATGACTACGACCACGACCATGACCACGACCATGACTATGACTATGACTATGACTATGACAACTATGACTACTATCACGACTACGACCATGACTACAACCATGACCATGACCACGACCATGACCACTATCACGACCATGACTACGACCACAACCATGACCATAACCATGACTACGACTATGACTATGACCACGACCATGACCATGACCACGACCACAACCACCACTACCACGACCATCACATCTGCCACTACCACTACCACTACCACGACTACGACCACTATAATAAACAAGAAAAGAAGAAAAAAAAACAACTACTACTACAATAAATAAGAAAAGAAGAAAAAACTACTACTACTACTACAAAAAACAAGAAAACTAAACAACAATAAATAAGAAAAGAAAAAAAAACTACTACTAGTACAACAAACAACAACAATTAATTTCATTTTCTCTCTTCCTCTCCCTCCCTCACCCTCACCCTCTCTTTCTCTCTTTCCCTATTACTCACCCTCTCCCTCTCTTTCTCTCTTTCCCTATTATGTTTAGTGTATTTTCTCTCTCCTCTCCCTCTCTCATTTCCTTTTCTCTCTTTCTCTCGCTCTCTCGTTTCCTCTCCCTCCCTTACCCTCTCCCTCTCTTTCTCTCTTTTCCGATTAGTTATATGGGTTTTTTCTCTCTTTTTCTCTCTCCTCTCCCTCTCTCATTTCCTTTTCTCTCTTTCTCTCCCTCTCTCATATACGCTCCCTCCCTCATCCTCTCCCTCTCTTTCTCTCTTTCCCTATTAGGTTTAATGTTTTTTCTCTCTTTTTCTCTCTCCTCTCCCTCTCTCATTTTTTTCCTCTCTTTCTCTCATTTTTTTCTCTCTTTCTCTCATTTTTTTCTCTTTCTCTCCCTCTCTCATTTCCTCTCCCTCCCTCACTCTCCCCCTCTCTTTCTCTCTTTCCCTATTATGTTAATGTTTTCTCTCTCTCCTCTCCCTCTCTCATTTCCTTTTCTCTCCCTCTCTCCCTCTCTCACTCTTTCTCCCTACCTCACCCTCTCCCTCTCTTAGCCCTATTAGGTTTAATGTTTTTTTTCTCTTTTTCTCTCTCCTCTCCCTCTCTCATTTCCTTTTCTCCCTTCCTCTCCCTCTCTCATTTCCTCTCTCTCCCTCACCCTCACCCTCTCTTTCTCTCTTTCCCTATTGGGTTTAATGATTTTTATCTCTTCTTCTCTCTCCTCTCCCTCTCTCATTTCCTTTTCTCTCTTCCTCTCCCTCCCTCACCCTCACTCTCTCGCTCTCTTTCTTTGTTTCCCTATTATGTTTAACATCTTTTCTCTCTTTTTCTCTCTCCTCTTCTTCTCTCATTTTTCTCTCTCCTCTCTCTCTCTCATTTCTTCTCCCTTCCTCACCCTCACCCTCACCCTCTCTTTCTCTCTCATTTCTTCTCCCTCCCTCACCCTCACCCTAACCCTCTCTTTCCCTATTATGTATAACATTTTTTCTCTCTTTTTCTCTCTCCTCTCCCTCTCTCATTTCCTTTTACTCTCTTCCTCTCCCTCTCTTATTTCTTCTCCCTCCCTCACCCTCTCCATCTCTTTCTCTCTTTCCCTATTATGTTTAATGTGTTTTCTCTCTTTTCCTCTTCCTCCCCCTCTCTTTCTCTCTCCCTCTCCCTCTCTTTCTCTCTTTCAATGTTTCCCTCTCCCTCCCTCTTCCTCTCTCATTTCCCTATTATGTTTAATGTCTCCCTCTCCCTTTACCTCTACCTCTCCCTCTCTCATTTCCTCTTCTTCCCCCTCTCTTTCTCTCTCCCTCCATCTCCTTCTCCCTCCCTCTTCCTTTCCCATTTCCTCCCTCTCTCATTTCCTCTCCCTCCCTCTCCCTCTCCCTCTCCCTCTCTTTCTCTCTCATTTCCTCTCCCTCTCTCAATAAACACGAATTATAGCAAAAACAAGTAAAAGAGAGAGATAAAACTCCCTTTCCCTCTCTCATTTTCTCTCCCTCCCCCTCCCCCTCCCCTCCCCCTCTCCCTCTCTTTATCTCTCTCTCCCTCCCTCTCTCATTTCCTCTCCCTCCCTCTCCCTCTCCCTCTCCCTCTCTTTCTCTCTCATTTCCTCTCCCTCTCTCAATACACACGAATTATACCTCATTTCCTCTCCCTCTTTCAATACACACGGATTATACAAAAAACAAGTAAAAGAGAGAGAAAACTCCCTCTCCCTCTCTTTCTCTCTCCCTCCCTCTCCCATTTCCTCCCTCTCCCTCTCCCCCTCCCTCTCTTTCTCTCTCATTTCCTCTTCCTCTCTCAATACATATGAATTATACAAAAAAACAAGTAAAAGAGAGAGAGAAAACACAAAAGCAAAGCAAGAGTGGACAATGCACTCACCATAAAGGCTTGAAGAAGGGTTTGATGGATCCTCTTCAGGACGGCGACTCCTCTTTGCCCTCTGTACACCTCCTCCTCTTCTTCGCGAACGACGACGATGGCGGCAGTGGCGATGAGAAGCCTTCTTTTTCCTTCTTTCTCTCTTTCTCTCCCTCTCAGCAAGATGGTCGATGTCCCTCTCACTCTCTCTTTCGTGAATGCGCAAAAAATGACGTGCTCGGGTTTCGGCCCGCATTTTTTTGCTCTGGGTACCGTCGCTATTTGTATTTTTATTAGTGTCGCATTATAGCGATGCCACTATTTGTCATCGCTAACGCGTGTCGCTATAGCCTCATATCCTTGTAGTGAATGTAAGGGAGAAATGTCACTCATAAGGCTCCATATAGAAACAATCTGAAATAGTGAGCGTGCCACTACACACCTCATCATAGACTCACACCAATCTACCTACCAAGTTCGATGCCCCATCACATGGAGCATGTTGTAAGGTGAGAGGGAGAAAAGTATGGAATGTATGGCATGAATAAATGACCATATGGTCGACCAAGAATTTTTTTGTGTAGCCGTGACTGCAATATATGCGAGGTTTAGTGCCGAACCTCACTCGGCCCCTTCCTCTCTCCAATGCTTGCACTTTAGCACACCTATAACAAGGGGACGTATGGGTTGCATGGAAGAACCCAACTCCTCATTCGAGTGATGGTGAGATCTCCTGCCATGGCCTAGGCGTGTTTGTGTCACATTCGCTTGGATTTGATGGACCCTACCCTTTGTTGGCATACAAATCTCCATAGGGGCAAACATGTGATCAAGAGAGCTCCTGACACTCTGTAGTTTCTGCAAGTAAGCCTCTTTTTGTGATTAGTTGTATGAAGGAACCTCATCATAAATCCTCTTGAGAAGCCCCCTTAGGTCCTCTATAGAGGACATAAGATCCTCCTCATGCACTCTCTCATGTGAAGAAAGCTCCTCTAAATCAGGGCCTTTGGATATTGTAGGTATGCCAACTGGTGTGTCACCAATTTTCCACAAGTTATGGATGATGGATAAAACTTGGTGAAGGTGTGGAAAGTGCCTCTCCAAGATCAGTCTCAAGCCATATAAGTGTTTGCAGTCAGTGACCCAATTAGCACAATCACAGTAATTTGACTACATACTCACATGGTATCATTTCTCTTTTTGTGTTGTATTGGCCATCTTGAAGAGCATCGTTCCCTCATTCATTACTTGAAGAGAGGATTGATCCCTCTCATACCTCTGGAGTATCCTCTTCCTTGCAGCCAGCCTAGTAGTGTGACTCTTGCTTGATCCATAGATGGTAAAGCACGCGGAGTCAGCTGTCACAAGTAATCATGTTTAAAGTCACTCAATCACTCTTATATTCATAAAACAAGCTCTATTATAGGTTGAATATGCTACCTATCTCCTGCTTTTTTCTTCAAAACTTGATCGCGTTTCCACCTATCCTAGAACTCGAGGTTGAGCTACCTTCCAAGGTGTGTGGTAGATCTAAGGTAGACCTATTGATCTACGCATCAAGGAGCATGTACTTTATGAATTGCATAACCTCTCAATGAGATTAGTGGTGTCTACATTGCCATGGGAAAACATCCAACCAAACTTGGGCCACCTTCTTCGCCAAATGCAAGCATGCCCACACCATCCATTGGTCACATATCGCACCACATTTGGGAGAGAGGAATAACACACACCAACTGCTCAAACAGTTTCTCAAATCATTCCTCCAATTGGGCAGTTCATTAGATTGCATAGTGATGCATAAACATAGTCACTCTTGTCTACAGGAACCTTCATTCAATGGCTACACATGTATGAACCTCGATGTATAGACTCTTAAATATAAACCCCAAGCTAATCAAACTACATCAAATGAAGTTGATTCATACATGGGGAGGAGATTCTCAACCCATGCCTTCTTTGTGTGAAACGGACAAAGTATTATGTGGCAAGCAACCTGACATCTCCCACCATCAAGGTTGCTCATACACCAACAAAAAGGATCATCCGAAACAATGCTAGAGAAGGCTTCTAGCTCTTGCTAGGACTTATCAATGACAAGAGCAACCAAACAAATATCACCCATTGTGGAGAGAACTACCTGCATAGTAAGTTACAATGCCATGATCTCCTGGCTGGAACCGTTGTCACTTGTGCATAACATGAACCAAAGGTAAACACCCATTCCATGTTGGTTCGGTAGAATGGTGTCGAAGGGTTTTCGAAAGCAAAGTTGCAACCATAGAGGTCCTTGAGAAATTCCAAGATAGAAGATCAATCAAGCAAATAAGCAAGATAAGAAAATCATGTCAAGTCTATGTTTTTATTTTTGCCAATAACTGAAGATGAATAGAAAGCCAAATTATCTTGCAGTGGCAACCTCCACAATGTGTTCTCCACTACCAGTCTCATGATTTCTGCTAATTTGGACTGATCTGGCATCAAAATTATTCCCAAAAGAATTGTGAAGCCTTGACTTCTTTGAAGGGGAGTTGTTCTTACTTAGAACTGATTTCTCTTTCTTGTTGCAAATTGGTTCATGCTTACATTCCAACAACTCTTTAGAAGACTGATGAGACAAATAAATTTCTAGCTTAGCAACTCCCTCTTTTACATTAGAAGAGCTTAACTCTGTAGTGACAACATTTCTATTCAATCTTCTTGCCCACTTCTTTAGAGACGGAGATCATGTCCAGAAGAACACTTGTATCCAGTCCTCCTAAATTTTCAAAGGCACTTTCTCTTTGTAACCTAGGATATTCATTTTCCTGGACAAACCATCATTTTTCTGTAGTAAATCTTCTCGTTTTCTGGCAAGTTTTGCAAGTTTTGCAGTAGGATCCACAACACCTTGAAGCAACAAATATGCTGGTATCTGATCATTTACAATCACAACTACAGTACCAGGTGGCGGAAGTTCTGCTTCTTGCAGCATCTATAAGTTTGATAGGCCCGAAAGTGTAATGATTTTTGTTGAGCATTTCTCTACCATAAGTCTGGCCTGTGTAGCTCTATAGAGCAACAACCCTTGTGATCTCTCCTTTGGCTTTAGTAGATATCCATTTTGTAAAGATCGAATTGATTTTCATCTATTAGTAGTTTCAAAAAGTTTGTTATGGCTTCCTCTACCAGGTTGAGCTCCGTAGTTATCTTATCATATATTTTTTGTATTGTCTTCCTTCATGTAGGCCTGAAGCCCGTAATGACACTGTTGGAGTAGGTAGCCATACCAACATGAAGTCTGCAATCAATGCCATTACCACAGCAGCAAAAACGAAATCCAGTTCCTTGGAGAAATTTTATATGCACTCTCCATTTCAGTTGCTATCTTAGTGAATATGCCAACACCACATTCGATTGCAACCTTCGTTAGGAAAAGATCATCAGCCAGTAATCTTTCTTTGAAACCTCCAAACTGAAGAAGCCATCGAAAAATTGGATTTGTTTGAAGGTCAAAATATTGGTGAACAATTGCAATAGGGATTCATCCTTGCTGTATTGTAGAAGCTAAATCTGTAGGTAAATCACTTAGAGCTTTTCCAAGGCTATACAAGGTCAGAATAGCTTCTAACCAATTTTTCTCGGAGTCACTTTCATCAGATGCCCCACCAGAGTCCTTGAACAACAGATGGAGAAAACAACTGCATCAAATTTCAACCAGGGGTGTGAAAGCCTCAATTGTGGCATCACAACAGGCTCTCTGCCTTCAATTTTATGCTGTAGAAGTGCTTCGCATGGAATTCTAACATAGCTAGATACTGCAAGAAACCTGTAACCTGTTGAGTGATGTGGAACCCACAACCTCCATAGCCCTTCACAGAGAGCATTCCACCTGTTCTCTATAGCAGTTATTAGTTTTAGTAATGTAAATGAGTTTGAAGTTTTATCCCCACCATCGCACCCCCAAATCCGCTTTTTCTCTCCCCCCAAATTCCATCCCCCCACTCTATGCACATAGGTGGTAATATTAGAGGGACACTCTAAATTTATCACAGTGGCAACACCCATGATATCCAAACCCTTTGCAGCATTGGCAATCTCCCTTTTTTCCTTCATGGTTTAAAACCAGGTCCTTTTAGGCCTTGCGTAAATCTGAGATTCATATTCCATCAAAATTTGAGCCTTGTTTGCTTCCATTTCAGCTTTCCTCATTGCCCTTTCAATTCTTTCCTTTTGAAGAATTTCACAAACAGAGTTCTCAATCTCTTGGATCTTTTCATGCCATTCAATTATTTTCTTTGATGACAATATTCTGTTACTCAACTTTGATCCAGCCCTCTTAGCAATCAATTTCAACAAAGAACGATCCTTTTCAGAAGCAAATGTAATGGCACAACCCTCCAAGCCTGCCCTTGCTGTTCATACCTTGAAAGGACGATGGAGATCATCTTGTATAACATATGCAAGAGTCTCATTGTCAATCCATTCCATATACTCAGTGACTCCATGTAAAGGCTTTCCCACAAACTCACCAGTCTTTGTATCCACAGTATAGACCGTGTAAAGCTCATCACCTTTTGTATCTTTAGCATAAGAAAACAGCTTGAGAAGGTCGGGAAAACCATACTCATTGCACATCTAGAGCCCATTCTCCTTCTAAATTGTTTGTAACAAATATCAGATTCACTCCCAAACAGCACTTGTCTCTTCTATGAAATTGAACATGAACCAACTGAAGGCAAAACGTTCAGGCAGAGCAAAGCACAATGTCTAAGTATGTATAAAGTAACAAATATCACACACACAACTTTTTGGTGGATTCCACACCTCGGATGCACAGCAATATGACATCCACCCCCTCTGATCCTACACATCCTCTGGATGGGCCAACTACCCATGATCATTATCGTCAAGATCCACGTACAAATCAATCTCTACATTCTCTATTTCCGGTATATCAGCAAGGTTATCTATCATATCATTTGTCTCTTCTACTGGAGTTTCTTCTCATTGCTCTTCTCTTGCAAATTCTTCCAATGCATAATCCTCATCATCTCTTTTCTTGAAAATCTTGATTCTTTTTCCTGCAATAGGCACTCTAAGCACTGTCCTATCCAATTCTGTCAGCTCATATGTTGCATTGTCAAAGACATGTCTGACTATGTACGGGCCAAACTATCTTTTCACCATCTTCCGAAGTGTAGTATGCTGATTTTCAAGGCTGCTCTCAAAGACTAATACCCAGTCTCCCTCTTTTATTGCTCTAGGCCGCAAGCGATGCCTGCTGTCAAACCTGTCCTTATTTCTAAGTCTAGCAGCCTTCAACATGTCAATAACTAGCTGAATATCCTATTGTCTTCTCTCCAATTGCTAGATCCAAAGAGCTAAGAGCCCCTCTCTTGTCAAATCCTCCTACCAAGGTAAAACTGACCAAGTCAAAGCACAAGTCTTAGTCGGCATAACCGGTTTCTGACCATACATCAACTCTGCGGGCATGTATCCTGTGGTAACACTGTGAGTCATATGATCAGCCCACAAAGCAAATGGTAGAAGTCTCTGCCATTCTCCAATCCGTCCTCTGCATGGTTTGGCTAATGCTTTCACTATCGGCGAATGCCCTCTTTCACTCTTTCCATTTCCCTCTAGATTGTATGCTGTGGTTAGAGCCAACTTGATTCCTAGTTGAGAGAAAAACTCCCTAGCTTCATCTACATCTAATTCACCGCGATCTATAGTGATCTTACCCACACATCCATACCTGCAGAAAATTTCTTCCAATAAGAACTTACACACGGCACTAGTGGTCTTCGTTCTCAAAGATCTGCCCTCAACATGATTAGTAAGATCCTCTCTAGCTAATACAATATATCTCATCTGCCATAGACCCATCCGCATAGTAACCAAATCAACTACCCACTTATAATGAATGCATAGCGGATAGGTCGGATGAAGCTCGTCTCGATGATGCAGTACATAATACATTTGACAATCTCTGCAAGTCTCTACAAAGCGAGAAACATCTCTGTACATGCCTTTCCACCAATATTTTTCCTTGATTTTCTCATAAGTAGCTCACACTCCTCTATGACCAGCTCAAGGACTCTCATGAAACTCTCTCATTACTTGTAACTGGGTCTCTTTATTGCAGACAACCGGCAAGGGTAATCCACCTCTTTTCTTCGGGTGCTTCCAAAGAAATCCATCCTTGAGAAAATAACCATAGGTTTTTCTTCTGATCTTCTTGAACTCTTCATCTGTCCATTCATCTCTTTTGCTTAGTGTACTAAGGTACTTGCCAATCTGCGACCAATCTCCAACATAGAGTTCTTCTATGAAAGCCACAATATCATAGGCATGGCAAACATGATTAACCATAGCGGCTGAAATTTTTGCATCATCTTCTTCTGCAAGTAGTGTCTTCTCATCATCATATCTGGCTCTGGACAGCATATTCGCCACTAGATTATCCTTCCCTGCTATGTGTTTAAATTCTGGATTTAATGACTTGATGTATGCGATCCATCTCAGCATAGCTATATCCGAAGTAGAGCAACTCATAATCATACCTATCAATGGCAAGCAATCTATCTCTACCACAACTGAGGCTCCAATAAAATACTCCTTGTCACATTTGAGAGCTGTAATAATTCCCAGTAATTCTCTCTTAATTTGCGGATACCTCCTCTGTCTCTCGTTTAGAACTTTCGCCCCAAACCGTATAGCATACCTGTTTCCATTTGCATCATCTTGACCCACATCCCAACCTATGCCAATTGGACTAGTGTCAACTGTCAATACAATATGCGTTTCGCAATTATAATCCACTTTTTTGAGAGTAGGAGCAATCTGCAATAATTTCTTCAATTTCCGCATGGTTCTAGTGTGGCTCTCATCCCAATAAAATTTATACCCCTTTCGAAGCAGCTGATATAAATAATCTGCTATGTGTGCAAAATGGGGTATCCAAATCATGTAAAACACACAGGCTCCAATGAATCTCCGTATCTCTGAAGTGGTAGAACAATACTCTATAATATTCTCTATAGCATCCACCTTCGCAAGTGAAGGTTTCCTGCCATAATACCCACACATATGTCCAATAATGACAACCTCATTTACTCCAAAAATAGATTTCTACCCTGATAGTGTCAAGTTCACTTCTTCTAACCTGGCCAAAATATTTTCACAAGATGAAATATGATCAGCCACAAAGTATCTACATCCCTGCTCATTTAGACTCTCATTCTTCTCTTCTTCTGCACACCCCTTAATAGGCGCATCATCCAAGAAAGGCATGGTAAGCTGAGGTATGTACTCACGAAGAACCTTATACATGGCATTCATCATATGCGAAATAGAATTAGTGGCACCTTGATGCAAGGTACACATCCTGATAAGCCCAATAGGAGTTCTCATAATGGTTATGTCCCTACTTTCCAAGGCCAACTGAAACTGATCGTATCCCAAATAAAAGTCAGCTAAAGAATAGATGGCACGTCCAGCAAATGCTTCTGCAAACTCATCCACAATTGGACCTATATCAACATTCCTGATAGTAACTCTGTTACTGGCTGCATGTCCTGTATAAATCGGAGAGTACCATTCTTCTTTGGAACCGTAAACCACCTATTTGAGTATGGAGCAGATGACACCTCTAGGATTCCCATCCTGATTTTCTCATTCAACAAGTCAACTAGCTTTGGCAGGTGTGCCCTAGGCACTGAATAGGTCGGAGGTTCCATGGAATATGAGGAATAGTAAAGATCACCATAGGGGCAAAAATATCTGGATTCACACATCCAATCTCATGCGAGAAGAAAGCAAACCCCCTTCCATGCCGCTCAAGCATATCCTGAAAGCATTGCTTCTCTGAGGACTGCTGAAAATTTATGGCCTATATACTCTGGGTTTCTCAAAATTGGCTGCTTCGTAGCCCTCTCTATTTGCTGATCACTGTCAATTGGAAGCGGTCCAACAACCGGCTTCACCTTCTTATCCACAGTCTTGTATTTCGTGTCAACCCTTCTTCATTATGATCCTCTACATTACTTAAAGCATGCCGTAAATCAGCAATTCTGCCCTCTGGTGGCTGAATATCCTCAGCCCTTTGCTCTATGGACTACATAGGAACAGCCCTAAACTCTAGATGCTGAAATATTTCAGTAGTAAACTCAGCCCTCTGTGTCTCTATAGGCTGATCATAATCAGCCAGAAACTCTGTTTGCTGAATTTCTTTAGCTCTTAACAGTTTTTACTGAGTCACCTTAGCCTCTGACTCCATCTGTGATACAAAATCTGAAATTTCATGAAACATGTCCAGGGACTGCACTGATACATTACTGAGACAGCTCTACATATCAGCTTTCAGCATATTTTTCATCTTTGTCATCGTATCTGCACAAACCATACTATCATACATCCCATCTATATGCTCATCATCCTCTAAAATACCTGCATTTTTCAAGTCTTTCTCTTTCCTGCATATGTACTACCTGGCAGCTCTAGGCAACTTAGAAATCTTATGATAGCTCATCGAACTGTTTGCTGAAATTCCAACAAAATTGGAGGAGAAAACACTACTACCAGGAGGCGAGAACTCCAATCTCCTCTGCTCTGTACCACCATCATCTCGCGGAACAGTGGTACCTAATGAAAACCCAAATCCCTCACAGTGGACAAAGGTGCATCTCAAAGAGTATCCCTGTTTTTAGCATGATTTACACACATAGTCATAAACTGGACTACTCTCATACCATCTTTACTACGAATCCGTGCATAAGTAGATTCGGCATCCATTACTTTCGTCTCCATGCGCATCTCTGTGATGGATGGCTGTCCTAGAATTATGGGGTAAGAGCATGAATCCTGCACAAAGAAATGGAAATCCTCCTCCACATCTCCAAAAGAAATCCTGACACTGGGATAGGCAGCATACAAATCACCTGCAGTATTGTTGGCGGCTCTCATACACCACCCATGCTTTGCATTCATAGGCCATTTATTACTTTCATAAACTCTACGAACTATGAGATTAATCTCTGAACCATGATCCACCAAAGCAACATAAGGCACCTGTTTCTCTCCAATTTTTACCATTGTTTCTGTAGTTGCCCTAGCCCAATGACTCTGCGAAAAGTGACTACGCGGTACCAAGATAGGCTCATTAGTTTTAGCATAATGCATAGGCTGAACCCTCTTCTCTATCTGTCGAAAAATAGAAGCATTCTCGACCATAACCTCATCCTCATCCTCATCCAACTCCCCAATCAAAACTCCCTGTGTATCAGTGGTAGGCAATGTATATCTTTTTCTCTTTAGGACTTCTTGGAACTGATCTTGAAACTCTCTTTTCGAGATGCCCAAAACCTCAGAAATAGTAAAAGTCACCTCACTGCCAAGTATCTTGTCATTAAAGATTTTCTTCATGTCCGTAGATGTCTCAATATCGGACATTAATCTAAATCATGGCTGCTTTCTCTGTCTAGGCTCGTGCCTCTTTTCTTTCTTTTGAGCATCTTGCATTTGTCGTTCTGGCCTTGGTCTCGAAGATAGCCCTGCAGTAGGTGGAGTAACAAACTCACCCCCTCTAGTCTTTTTAACTGCATTTGGATTCTCTTCATCTCTCCTACGCTTCTCCTCAATAAGTACATCTGCTCCTTGAGACTTAGCCAAGTAGGCATAAATAGTGTACCTATCAACAAGCGAATCCCAACCTGTCTCAGATCTGATGCTAGAACCTGCACTAGTAAAAACAATCTGCTGGATTTTCCCCTTGTTTGCTGTCTCCATAGCATAGGTCCATAATGCTGACTGACTCTCTGAAACTTTCTCAATCTGGACTCCATATGCAGAAGCATCTCCTCTAGCTGCCACATAAGAAGTACGCACAGCCATATCATCTACTAATTTCTTCATTCCGCCTTTCCCAAAATTGGTAGCAAGCGGAGCTCCAGTTTCAATCAACTAGATCTTGCCATCTTGTCCCCAAAATACCAAATTCTTCCTCCTTGCATCTTGAAAAGATTCACAATCCCTGCAATGCTGATGGTCCATACTATCACACCAAATACATCTTTGATCTCTCCTAGATGCACTAGGAACACTAGAAGAAATAGTAGACGCAGTCGAGGCAAACTGCTCTCTTAAATTTTCCACCAATTCTGCTTTAATTGACTCTAGTGTCAAATCCGTTATGCCTTTGATTATGTCATGAAGAGAGAAAGGAACCAAAGGAGTGGATGATTTTGGAGCAGAAGGAGCCGGCATCGATCTTGGAACAGGAGGACCAGGAGGATTAGAAACAGTAGGCACTGGCATAGGCCAAGTAACTCGCTGAGGAAGAGAAGAAATGACAGGGGTAGAAGCAAACATAGGAGGAGAAGACGGCGTCGGTGTCATAGATCTATTCTATAGGTGGGTCTTCCATATCTGCCTCTTGGTCAAAGTTGAGACTGCATTCTGGGCATCTTGCCAATCTGTTTTAAGACCCATAGGCTTTGTGTGATCCTCAAGAAGCTCTCCTAATTCTTCCTGAAGAGCACGATCTGCAGCTTGCAAGAAAAGCTCAACTTTCTCAATATCCAATGCTCTTTGTTCAATGGCATTGAGCTGACTATACCTCTCTTCAAATTCTCGTATCAATTGTGAAGCAGCTATACATTTATTTGGCATGTAGACCCACTCTCGGAATGATCACTGTGTAGCCATCCCAAAGTCCTCAAGAAAATACTCCTCTTTTAGGGCCTTCTTAAAATCTTGCCAATGCGAATTTTGAAGGAAAAGATCAGTCATTTTTACCCTCAAGGCGGGTGTGACAAGGCAAAGAAAATATTTACTCATAAGTCCTGTTGGTACTCCAAAAAATCCCATCTTAATCTCATACGTCTTCAAATAAGCCGATACATTACGGCCATCAAATAGCTTCTTTTCATTCTCAACTGCTTCAATCGCCTTAGTCGCATTGATTGCATTCTCTTGCTCTGAATATAGTTGCCTTTGCTGAGACAACTGTTGTTGATGTAACTGTTGTTGCTGCTGTATATACAATTGTGTCTGTTGATTTTGAAGTTGCATATACATAGACATATTCTGCAAAATCTGCTTTAAATCATCCGTAGAAGTACTTGAAGCAGAAGTCGATGATGGATCGAAGTAGAGGACAAAGCTGGAATTGTAGAAGGGGCTAAAATTGATGCTGAAGTATCTCCAATTCTAGAAAATTTTAAATGCGACGATTTCACGTCGGTTTACCAAAGATATCAAAGGGTTTTCAAAAGAAAAGTTGCGACCACACAGGTCCTTGAGAAATTCCAAGATAGAAGATCAATCAAGCGAATAAGCAAGATGAGAAAATCATGTCAAGTCTCTGTTTTTATTTCTACCAATAAAAATTGAAGATGAATAGAAAGCCAAATTAGCTTACAGTGGCAACCTCCACAACATATTCTCCACTACCAGTCTCATGATTTCTGTTGATTTAGACTGATCCTGCATCAAAATTTTCCGCAAAAGAATTGTGAAGCCTTGACTTCTTTGAAGGGGAGCTATTTTTACTTAGAACTGATTTCTCTTTCTTGTTTCAAATTCATTACAAGATATAGACCTTATACCGACGTTTAAAGTGACGAAAATACAAACAACAAAATTTGCCCCCGTCGTCGCAAAAAGCGTTGTTATTGACGACGCCATAAAAACGTCGCTATTGGCATCTCTATTAGTGACGCTAATAGCGATACAACCAGTAAATTTGCGACGTGCATAGCGATGGTAATAGCGACGCGAGTAGTAAATTTGCGACGCTAATATCGACGGTAACAGGGATTAAAAAAAATTTGTGGCTGGGCGCATTGTGTGCTGTATGAGAGCCATACAAAATAGTTTCTTCACTTCTGTATGCAAAGCACTTGCAAACAAAAAGAATATATACTGAAATCATAAAACTGATACATGAAATAAATACATGATCGCATAAAAAGCAATTGTTACAATCATGACAGGATATCACTAATACATAGAAAATGTCTACATAGATCAGGCGACTAAAAAATAAAGGTGTGTGAGCTCCAAGGATCCAAGGGCGAGCTATAAATCCTCGTCCCCCGAAAGCTCGTCCCGCCGCAAAGGAGCATCGAACAAATTCTACTGAAAAAGAAACAACACATCAATCCAATATACAATAATGCATTCAAATATCACATGGTAACTACGGACAATAAAGATGAGTAACTTACAGGGCCACTGCGTCTATACAATCGGTCGATCAATGCATTGAGACTATGCCTCTCTGCATATCGAGTCTCAAGGCCTTGCGGATCGCGACTTATAATGGAGTGCCGCGAAGAAAACAAAATGCTAACTGTTAGAAACATGATTGTCAGTACAAAGAATATTTCAAAAAAACAAACAAGCAAAACAAAAGATAAACTTACAAAGTCCTCCAAATATGTCTTATGGCCGCCACTCCCAAGATTATGGATCACTCTGGCCTCGAGTCGTGCCCTCGCCGCCTCGTGCTGCTGACTTCAACGTCTTGGAGAATCTATAGCCTCCTCCCTCAGTCGACGCCAGTTGTCTGCATCTAACCACTCGAGCTTTGCAGCCCCACTCTTGATTGCCTTGCGTGCATTGGATCGTCTATGTGACATGTATGCACGCATACAATCCATCAACCAGCCCATAGAGAATCTATCTACTACGGCTGGCACCGGAAACTCCTCGTGTAAGAATGCTACTATGTAGTCCTTGCTCCCCTCTGGTATGTTCTTCCAATGATCCAGGACGTTGTGCCAAAAAACTTGTTGGCACAACTCTCTCATGCGAGCTATCACCCTCCTCCCCTCATCATTCATGATGATAGCTCCTGACCTACTATCGACCAGATATCCATAACCCCTAGGAGTTTGCCTAAGATGGGTTCTCTCCCATCTCCATCCACACTCCTGGGCATATCCACGAGACCCCTCTACATCCGGTGTACCGACGGGGGTAACCTCTCTCAGAGTGGCACCCAAAGGGGTGCCACCTGGTAACGGCTGCGCAAAAGCTGCAGTAACTGGAGTAGATGTCTCCACAGGTGTGACAAATCCTGGAGGTAACACAGCTCCAGCTGAACGACAAGACGGAGACACCACATCGGTGTCTCCACAGCAGCATCCCCCTGATCCCGATGCAGTCCCTCCCTCTAGCCCAAGTCGTGAGCGTCGAGATCTTCTGCTCGAAGCCGAAGCATCTGATCGCGCTGAAGCAAATCTAGTAGAGCGCCTTGATGAAGAACAAGACAACTCCTGGTCTGCCATCTCTTTGAATCTCGCGAGCTGGTCTGGAGACATGCATGCGAAGATGTCCTGCAACTCCTCATCGCTCATCCCTCGACTCATCCTGAAAATGTCACCTGCACAGATAAAAAATGGTGTTAGAATAATCAATTAAAATTATACAAAGCACAGTAATATAAATTATTTTTTAAAAATCCCTCTTAAAATATATATCTTATGTACCTTTATAAGATATCTAAACAACGAATTGAGTAAGTGGATGCTCCAAGTATGAAGTATCCTATGGTCCCATGTTAATCTCCTGACACAACTCCGCATACATTGGAAGGTCGATAGACATGTCACCACAAAAGAATGAGTCCGCCTCGTTCTCAAAAAATTCTTGGACTCATGTATTTCCATCATTGTTAGCAGATGCGGGCTCCAAGCTTTCGACGGCCTCCACCCCTTGTAATATTGACCCCTCTATTTGCATATTATCTTCATCTATGCTCGGAACATCGCTTTGATCATATACTCTCACACTTTGGGGAGTTGAAGGTATAACATACCACCATCGAGGTCGTCGGGGGTTTGGATAGAAGATTACCTGTTCACAAACACGTACAAAGTGAGTTCAAACCATTGTGACATAAACCATGTCGTATTACAATTAGCAAGCAAATGACTCCATGCACATGTTCACAATGGGCCGGTAACATAAAGGTGTCGCACAAATCCGTCCATTTTTTTTCAGAATCTATTTCGAGAAATCCCGATGGACCTCGTCGAACTGTTGCTCCAACTCCTCCAAGTACCACTTTGAACCACTGCACATCGAATAGTATCATGGAGAAGCTACGGTAATCCACTGTAATAATACTTTGCAAGTTTCCAAAATACTCCATCTCATCCACAACCATGTTTGGATCCATTGCTCATCGTCAGCTCTCTTGCTCGAACCTTGCCATGACACCATAGTCCATTGTGGAGCGCATTTTGTCAATATGCTCCACACGAAAATGCCGTCCGCGCGACCACACTACACTATATATTTTGTACTGTACATTGAAACACTCAAATTATATGTCGCATATAAAATTTAGATACGATAGATTCTAAACCCCTCATCACCTTTGGACTACATCCCCTCGAGAATTCCCACTCCTCCATTGAGACCTCTGTCCCTTCACTAGATGCTGTGGTCAAGGCTCCATGCAACCATCGTGTTCACATAAACCGCGGCATCTCCTCCATGCCTTCGGGATATCGAATCGATCGATGATGCGTACTATGTCGGAATTCAGCTCGCGCTTTCTCTTGATCTTGCCTTGCAATCTAGTACTTGGCGAGCCATGTCTCCATGGAGGGATGGTGCAACATACAAAAGCGATTCACCTTCTCTTCCATTGAGGCATCCATTCTTTTTTCTACCCCATTTCCAACCACCACATCTCCAGTCAGTCTATCATCATGCTTCAGTGTCCATAGCATTTCATTGTCTGGTTCCACCGTTGGTAGCCATTGTGAGATATGCACTAACACCTCTGACACCAACCAACCTTCGTCCATGCTACCTTCTGGCCGAGCTCGTTGTCACACAAAGCCTTTCAGGGTTTTCATGAAGTGCTCCAGGAAGAACATCCATCGCGTATAGATAGGTCCAGCAATCTCCACTTCGTCCACAAGATGCATAAAAAGGTGGACTTGTATCATGAGCATGCTAGTGGGCAGGTATTTCTCAAAGAGGCAGACCGTCTCCACTGCTCCCCGCCTCGCTGATTCAATAGAGGACATCTTAATCTCTTTCTATGAGATCCATTGCATCAAAGTCGACAACTTATAAATGGCCCCGCAAATTTTTGGAGTAAGGCATCCTGCGATCGCGATCGGTAGGACAAACTGCCACAAATGAGAAAGCATTATGAATAATGGCCACTTTTCGAATTGCAAAATGCCCACGCTAATTACAATCCATTCGTAGCACAAACCTGACATATCTTATGCCAATCATGGGATTTTAGCCCCGACAATTGGTCATCTTTAGAAAATGCGGACCTGAGAGAATGCATCATACCCGTCGAAGTGTGGATAGACTTGATTACTTGGTTCACAATGCACTCTTCTTTAGTGGACAAAACCCAAGGAGTGCGAGGAAGCTATACATGACTATCAGCACTCGACTGCGGCCAAAGCGTCTCCATCTTACATACCTCCTTCAAATCCATTAGTGCCCCTATAGTGTCTCTCTTTCCTGTGATGTAGTCCCATAGCAAGCTGCCCACTTTCTTGAAAATATGCATGGGATCCAACAAGTGGTTGACCTGTAAGTGGGTCCAATATGGCAACTCGTAGAAAACTGAGAACCGTCGCATTCCATTTGGATGTGATTCCGGGTTGACCATTTTTTGCTCGTACCAGCTTGCGGCATTCATACGTGTTGGAGGTCGTCCAAGGAAACCTTCCTCGAGTTCATGATCCTCCGGCAAGAAAGCGGCGTGTCCTTGATATACCATCTTCTTCATGGTTCGTGACCTTCGGGAGTCTAACTGTGGCCCACACAATGGACATGCATGATAACCTGAGGTAACCAAACCTGTAAGGCGAGCCACGACCTAGTGAATACTTGATTGAATGAGATAAAATATAGATATTACCAGTGAGAATGGAGGTCTGCTCACCTGAGCACTCTCCCAATCCCGGAAAGTCATGCATCGTCCACATGAGAATGGCTCGAATGTTGGCTGATCGCCAACCATCGCGCCTGCTCATATCTTGCACAGTGAACTCCTCCTCCCACAAAATCTTAAGCTCATCGACTAATGGACGAAGATACACATCCATATTTTTTACTTTGTAGCGGCCTGGGACGAGCAAGCTAAGGATGAGATATCCTTTCTTCGTAGAAAGCCATGGAGGGATATTGTAGTTGATAAGGACTATAGGCCACACACTGTAAGAAGATGAGCGTAGACCGAATGGGTTCACACCATCCATTGCGAGACCGAGCCGAAGATTCCTTGGCTCTCACGCAAAGCCTAGAGAGGTAGAGTGAATGTGGCTCCATGCGCCTGAATCCGCTGATATTTGTTGAACTCCAATCGTGGACCTATTCTGCACATGCCACGTTGTCAAGCTTGCCATGCCAGACGTACGAAACATGCCAGATACACTCCATCCATCGCATGCCCATGAACTCTTTTAATTGGCCGCAAAGGGTGCACTCCCCCTTGGGACAAGAGATCACCCCCCTGGATAGAAAAGCTGCCAACAAGACCCAATCTTATTGTGTATGGTTTTCAATTAGCTTGCGAATACAATGCATGATTAATATTAACTTCAAATTACAGTTTGCTAAAAATCCGCAATTGCGTGATCAATGATCTTAGATTGAAACTCGCCAAATCATCGTACGTGTTCTATAGACAATCGGCGTTTTCGTCTAATTGCCAACTTGCATTGAGAGTAAGGACATGGGACACGCTGATTAAGATACGCCTCGCGATCTTGAACAATAAGACCTTCTTCGTTTTCCATCTTATCTACATTACAGCAAACGAGGCTCAAATGGATAGCTTTATGGAGATGTATGTCAAGTTGCAAGTTGACCATAAGCTCTTGCTTGAGAGGTTTTAGCCTCTGCAAGAGCTTGAGAAGCAAATTTAAAGAAATATAAACTTCAAGATATAAGAAATGCTTTACTGATTAATGTAAAGAATGCATTGTACATAGTAGTTGAGAGATTTATTGATGTTATATCTTGGCCATATACCATGCTCAAGGATTTGTTTGTCCCGGTAGATAATTATTCATTATTGTAAAAAAAAAGCATTGGTTCATAAGGTTCATGAGTCGAAGACTAAATGTTTGGACTTGACTAAAAGATTGGATAATGGCTTAGATGCTAAAAGGAAAAGTGATGAATATGTTACTTCATCATTGCAACAAAAAGATTGGTGACAAGGATGCTATGATTAATGAAGTTCTTCACGAGGTGAATATAGAGTTGAAGGGGATGGAACACGATTCTTCTTTGGTATTTAATGGCGATAAGTCAATTATTGAGGTGTCTTCTTATACAACCATTATACCTTATATACCTAGCTACAGTCTCTAGGTTATGTACTTTGAGTATCTTAGAGGGGCTCTACTAGGATTACTTATACAACTGCACTAGAGGGCTTTTAGTATAAGTAATCCATTTATGAGCATCATTGAGGATCTCTTAGTCTAATAATAAATCAGTCTCAACAAAAAGCATCTTAGAAATGTGGTTTTTTTATACTAGGTCCATGTATTAAAATTAATGCCATCTATGCAGTTTATAAACTATAGTAATAAAATTTGTTTCAATCAATTCTACTCATAGTCATAACATTTGAAGAAAATATCCTATGCTCAATTTAAGGGATTCTTCTTCTATAACAATACTTTTGGGTTCATTTTGATGAAGTATCGTAATGACCATTAGCTAGGGTATCATTTTCTTTTAGTCCTTCCGTTGACTAGTTGGCATGATTTCTAATTTCTTATGCCTATAAAGTTAATACAAAAACAATGAATTATGCATATCACAATTAGATCCCCGACTTGGACATTATGAAGGATATGACCAATTTTAAGCCATCTTAAAGAGTCACCAATGTACGTGGCCCATGGCAAAGCACATTGCATACCATTATCGATAAGTCTATTATCGTGCATCTTAAATCTCCTAATTAGACTTTATAAAGTGTATGACTAATTTTTAGCCCTCTTAAGGAGTCGATGTGATGGTACCCATAAAAAAAGAAAAGTGGATACCATTACCATAATCATGGATATGCTATCGTTCCAATATATGCTATCTTTCTCTTTCTCTCCCTCTCCCTCTCTTTCTCTCGCATTTCCTCTCCCTCTCACAATATATCTTAACACTCTCCAAAAGCAAAAGGGAGAGGGAGAGAGAGAATGCACTCTCCCTCCCTCTCCCTCTCCCTCTCCCTCTCCCTCTCCCTCTCCCTCTCCCTCTCTTCTCTTTCTCTCCCTCTCTCATTTCCTCCCCCTCCCTCTCCCTCTCCCTCTCTTTCTCTCATTTCCTCTCCTAAACAAGTAAAAAAGAAAGTGATTTAAACCTTTAACAAGCAAAAGGGAGAGGGAGAGAGAGAATGCACTCTCCCTCCCTCTCAGTCTTTTTCTCTTTCTCTTTCTCTCCCTCTCTCATTTCCTCCCCCTCCCCCTCCCTCTCCCTCTCTTTCTCTTTCTCTCTCTCCCTCTCCCACTCTTTCTCTCTTTCTCTCTCATTTCCTCTCCTAAACAAGCAAAAAAGAAAGTGATTTAAACATTAAACAAGCAAAAGGGAGAGGGAGAGAGAGAATGCAGTCTCCCTCCCTCTCCCTCTCCCTCTCTTTCTCTTTCTCTCCCTCTCTCATTTCCTCCCCCTCCCTCTCCCTCTCCCTCTCCCTCTCTTTCTCTTTCTATTTCTCTCCCTCTCCCTCTCTTTCTCCCTCCCCCTCCCTCTCCCTCTCTTTCTCTTTCTCTCTCTCCCTCTCCCACTCTTTCTCTCTTTCTCTCTTTCTCTCTCATTTCCTCTCCTAAACAAGCAAAAAAGAAAGTGATTTAAACATTAAACAAGCAAAAGGGAGAGGGAGAGAGAGAATGCAGTCTCCCTCCCTCTCCCTCTCCCTCTCTTTCTCTTTCTCTCCCTCTCTCATTTCCTCCCCCTCCCTCTCCCTCTCCCTCTCCCTCTCTTTCTCTTTCTATTTCTCTCCCTCTCCCTCTCTTTCTCTCTTTCTCTCTCATTTCCTCTCCTAAACAAGCAAAAAAGAAAGTGATTTAAACCTTAAACAAGCAAAAGGGAGAGGGAGAGATAGAATGCACTCTCCCTCCCTCTCCCTCTTCCTCTCTTTCTCTTTCTCTCCCTCTCTCTCTCTCTTCCTCTCTTTCTCTCTCATTTCCTCTCCTAAACAAGCAAAAGAGAAAGTGATTTAAACCTTAAACAAACAAAAGAAAGAGAGAGGAAGACTCACCGATGAGATATGGCGAGTGTGGGGCGGCTCCTCTTTGCGGTGAAGGCTCCTCCTCTCCTTCGCGAACAACAGCAGCGGCAGCGGCGGCGGCGGCAAGTCTTCTTCCTCTCCTTCTCTCACGACGGTCGCTCTCTCCCTCGCTCTCACTCTCAAAACACAAAATGTGAAAACGTGAACTAAAGCCGCGCTCGGTTTCGGCCCACTTTTTTCCCTGTGGAGCGTCACTATTTGCGTCGCTTTTTGTGATGCAAATAGCGACGCCAATAGCGATGCTGCTACCTATCGTCGCTAATGCCGTCGCTACGAGCTCAAATCCTTGTAGTGATTGGTTCATGCTTACATTCCAACAACTCTTCAGAAGAGTGATGAGACAAACAGATTTCTAGCTTAGCAACTCCCTCTTTTACATCAAAAGAGCTGAACTCTGTTGTGACAACATTTCTACTCAATCTTCTTGCCCACTTCTTTAGAGACAGAGATCATGTCCAGAAGAACACTTGTATCCAGTCCTCCCCTTAATGTAGTCCTCCTGAATTTTCAAAGGCACTTTCTCTTTGTAACCTGGGATCTCCATTTTCTTGGACAAACCATCCTTTTTCTGTAGTAATTCTTCTTGTTTTTTGGCAAGTTTGGCAAGTTCTACAGTAGGATCCACAACACCTTGAAGCAACAAATATGTTGATATCTGATCATTTACAATCACAACTATAGTACCAGGTGGCAAAAGTTCTGCTTCTTGCAGCATCTGTAAGTTTGACAGGCCCGAAAGAGTAATGATTTCTGTTGAGCATTTCTCTGCCACAAGTCAAGCCTCTGTAGCTCTACAGAGCAACAACCCTTTTGGTCTCTCCTTTGGCTTTAGTAGATATCCATTTTGTAAAGGTCGAATTGATATTCATCTATTAGTAGTTTGTGAAAGTTTTTTGTGGCTTCCTCTACCAGGTCAATCTCCGTAGTTATCTTATCATTTTTTTTTTGTATTGTCTTCCTTCATGTAGGCCTGAAGCCCGTAATGACACTATTGGAGCAGGTAGCCATACCAACATGAAGTCTGTCATCAATGCCATCACCACATCAGTAAAAACGAAATCCAGTTCCTTGGAGAAATTTTCTCTGCGCCTCTCTAGTTTAGCTGATGTCTTAGTGAATATGCCAACACCACATTCAATTACAACCTTGGTTAGGAAATGATCATTAGCCAGTAATCTTTCTTTGAAACCTCCAAACTGAAGAAGCCATCGGAAAATTGGATTTATTTGAAGCTCAAAATACCGATGAATAATTGCAGTAGGGATTCGGTCTTGCTATATTGCAGAAGCCAAATCTGCAGGTAAATCGCTCAGAGCTTTTCCAAGTCTATACAAAGCCAGAATAGATTTTGGCCGATTTTTCTCGGAATCACTTTCATCAGGTGCCCCACTAGAGTCCTTGAACAATGGATGGAGAAAACAACTAAATCAAATTTCAACTAGGGGTGTGAAAGCCTCAATTGTGGCATCAGAACAGGCTCTCTGCCTCTTCAATTTTATCCTGTAGAAGTGCTTCGCATGGAATTTTGACATAGCTGGATACTGCAAGAAACGTGTAACCTACTGAGTGATGTGGAACCCGTAGCCTCCATAGCCCTTCACAGAGAGCATTCCACCTGTTCTCTGTAGCAGTTATTAGTTTCAGTAATATGAATGAGTTTGAAGTTTTATCCCCGACATCGCACCCCCAAATCTGTTTTTTCTCTCCCCCCAAATTCCATCCCCCCACTCTATGCACATAGGTGGTAATATTAGAGGGATACTCTAAATTTATCACAGTGGCAACACCCATGATATCCAAACCCTTTGTAGCATTGGCAATATCCCTTTTTTCCTTCATGGTTTAAAACCTGGTCCTTTTAGGCCTTGCGTAAATCTCAGATTCATATTCCATCAAATTTTGAGCCTTGTTTGCTTCCATTTTAGCTTTCCTCATTGCCCTTTCAATTCTTTCCTCTTGAAGAATTTCACGAACAGAGTTCTCCATCTCTTGGATCTTTTCATGCCATTCAATTATTTTCTTTGATGACAATATTCTGTTACTCAACTTTGATCCAGCTCTCTTAGCAATCAATTTCAACAAAGAACGATCCTTTTCAGAAGCAAATGTAATGGCACAACCCTCCAAGCCTGCCCTTGCTATTCATATCTTGAAAGGACGATGGAGATCATCTTGTGTAACATATGCAAGAGTCTCATTGTCAATCCATTTCATATACTCAGTGACTCCATTTAAAGGCTTTCCCACAAACTCACCAGTCTTTGTATCCACAGTATAGACCGTGTAAAGCTCATCACCTTTTGTATCTTCAGCATAAGAAAACAGCTTGAGAAGGTCGGGAAAACCATACTCATTGCACATCTAGAGCCCATTCTCCTTCTAAATTGTTTGTAACAAATATCAGATTCACTCCCAAACAGCACTTGTCTCTTCTGTGAAATTGAACATGAACCAACTGAAGGCAAAATGTTCAGGCAGAGCAAAGCACAACGTCTAAGTATGTACAAAGTAACAAATGTCACACACACAACTTTTTGGTGGATTCCACACCTCGGATGCGCAACAGTATGACAATGGTGGCATAAAGAGGTAGACCAAACACATTGGTCTTAAAGGTGCTGTCAATCGCCCATGCATTGTTCCTTGAGAACCTCTTACTCATCTCTAGCATCCATTCATCTCGGATAACCAGTATGAATGGTTTATCCTTATCCTCTTTTTCATGGGGATTGTAAGGCTGACAGTACAACACCTACATGATCCAAGATTGCTTCATCACACAGGCACAATGATGGTTGTAATAAGCGAACGTGAAAAGGAAGATGTGGAATACCTTTTTCAAGTCCCGTAGACGAACTGCTTCCATGCAACAGTACAACACCTACATGATCCAAGATTGCTTCATCACACAGCCACAATGATGGTTGTAATAAGCGAACGTGAAAAGGAAGATGTGCAATACCTTTTTCAAGTCCCGTAGACGAACCGCTTCCATGCACATGGCCATTCAATCGTCCTTGGAAATTTTTCCTACAATACCCCACATCCAATTGGTGCTGACAGTAATTGATTGGCATAGAATCGAAGTTTCAATAAACCCAACATACCTTTGAGGGGCGGTTGGTATGACAAAGTTCCCACTTCTTTTGGGATCATGAAGAACGTGAAGGTGGCCCGATCTTGTGGAGAGGCATTTTGCAAGTGAAATTGTTCCTTTGAAAGACTCATCTTGGCAACATGGTGGGAGGTCCCAACATCAAACAAGTCCTCCTTGCAGCAATCAATGATGCGAGGATGCATTGGTATAAGTGATACAAATCTGCACGAGAACCAGGAACATGCGCCTAGTGCAAGGCATGAACCCTTATAGTGACTTCTTGGGTGCCATCTTTATACTCCACTTGGACCTTGAATGGCCAACCACACTTCTTTGATGTTCTTAGTCTACGAACTTGGGAGCCCTTGCGAGTGACACTACCACCACGATGGCATGCAAACTCCCCAATCACCTTGGATGGATCATGGCTTTTGGTTGACCGAAGCTTGTGCAACCTAACCTTATGCTCAACCATGATTTCCTGCAACCTGCACTCCACAAGTGATCTATTTGACACAAGCTCAATGATAGGCACTTTCCTTTCTACCACATGAAATGGATACAAGGAAACTCCATCAAATCGATGGGACTTTGTGATAGCCTTGGAAGCACACAAATTGATAAGCTCCTTAACATAGGGGAGAGGAATGCCATGGCTCCGTACATCAGTGCACCACCTTGACTTGATAGACTCAATTGTCACACTGATGCCTTCATGAGCACCTACAACCTTGTTTATATGATTTGCAATGGATATGCTCTCCCAATCCTCCAAGCATGCAATGTGGAGTGAGGGTTTCGATCTCAAGGTGAGCACAACTTGACCCACATCATCTATGACAGTGCAAAGAGATTCTTTGATCCTTTTCCATCTCTTCACATCTAGCAACTCCCTCATGTTGAGTTGCTAAAGCACATCCAGTGTGATAGCTCTCTCCTCGTTCAAGTCACTCACCATCAACATGTAGCTCTTTTGGTCGAACGAGATGTACTTTGGTGAGATAAAATTTAGTGGATTCGGCCCAAAGCTACCACTTCTTGTGGTGTTGTATCATTCTCTTCAACGTAAGTATCATGTATCTCATCCTCCTCACTCGATGTTTCATCAATATCATCATCACCCATCTCAGCATCGCTCTCGAGAATCCATTGCCATTGACTAACCAAGCACACATCACCAATCTGTTATCACAATCACACTACATATATTAAGAGCATGAGTGGAAGAGATAGAGTGAAATGCTCCTTGATGCAGAGGCCATCGTTGGAGAAATGTAGAGATTTCCACTTCTTGGGCAAGTGTGTTGTTGTAGTATGGGTCTTATATCTTAAGATGAGTCGTTTCCTTGGCATGCCTTGCCCGCAGGGTATTTTTACTAGTTATACCGAGAGCAAAATAGGCATCTAGAGTCCTCGATCAAATTTGCACACTTCACAAACCGGGTTTACGTTTATTTATGAGAGCAAAATAGGCACCCAGAGTCCTCGATCAAATTTGCACACTTCACAAACCGAGTTTACGTTTATTTTTGGGTTTACTACCGATGCTGGGTTTACTTTTGGTTGGGGTCAAAATCATGTGCTTTCAAAAGGGACACCGCCATCACCATTCAATGGCAATGTGGGCCCATAAAATTTTAGTGCGACTTGACAAAATTTTAGGTTTGGTGGATTCCATGCACTTATTTCATGTGAAATAACGGTCGTTCCACCAAGCCCAAGGTCACCAGCCAGTTAGGTTTACTAGCATGGCTGGGTTTACTATCACCAAACTCACGGCGTAACTCTCGAAAAATCCACTCTTTCCGACGTGCTGGGTTTACTTAGTGTATTGGGATTACGGTGCTTTAAGGGTTTACTTCTTCGTGGATAGACAGCATAGATCGAGGAGGGGTCTTCAGGCGGCACATGCACCATTGATTCCATCTCTTGAGGGTCCTAAAGACCCCGTGGGAGATAGTCCTGAGGGGTTACTACAACCATATTACTTTTAATGGAAATCACTATATTCATGAGAAAATGTTGCCCAATTAAAAACTAAAAATGGGACTCAAAAGTGAGTTTTGGCTCAAGACATGAAAACAACTTTTTCCATGTGGCAGATCATGGAGGTGCTAGGAGCCTAGAGGAAGTCCTCAAGGCTTTGCATGGATGCGGCCGTGTGAACATGGCTGGTTAGGTTGGCAAGGAAGAGCCAAACTCTTCCAAGTTCCGCCCGATGAATCAGGGACCCGCCAAATAGACATTTGGTGGGGACTTTTAAAGGTCGTCTCTTGAATCTCTTCCCCTCTCTCGCGCTCTATAAGCATAGATATGCAATGACGCATGGCAACTTGGAAATTCTCGAGCATGGCACGTCACAGAGAATCTAGTATAGAGAGAGAGAGAGAGAGAGAGGGGTTGGTTTAATTGGCGGCCTAGGAGTAGCTGAGGTGAGAAGGTCTCTTTTTGCGTGGACTAATATTCGTCAAATGAGGCTTGTGTAGGTACTTTATGATTAAATAAGGCGAAGGTTCAATCATCGACGGGAATTCTTTTAATCATCCTGCAGACGTCGAGCCCACATGTTGTTGAGCGCTTTGATGAGATCATGTGCAGAGAGAGAGAGAGAGAGAGAGCATTCATTTCTGCTCTTTGCCTCCAGAAACAACGCATCTAATACACAGAGTCACAGACTGAGAGACAGAGAGAGAGAGAGAGAGAGAGAGATAGGAATTCAATTGCAATAGTCGCGCCACACCACTCGTGGGCCCCCTCGACATCGAGTTTTGTCAGCTTGCGCGATGAGTCACCTGCTCCCTTCAGATTCTTCCTTCTACCTCGTTTTCTCTTTCTTCCCTTCCCGGTCAAAGTAAAACCTGACACCACCCGACCTATCGCGCCACGTCACGAAACCGTGGCCCTCAAGGTCAAAGAGCACCTTGATAGTTCCTTCAACCTTGTCAAAACATCTTTAAGGGCCAGGACACGCCAGGACTTGAGACCAAGGGGAGTCCCAAAAGTGAAGTCAGACGGAGGAGAGGAACCTATACTTGACCTACATAAGTTCTCAAACCTAAGCTTGACCTACATAAGTTCTCAGGCCCACGGAACAAATTTACTTTTGGGATTTCACCGAGTCATTATGATCCCTCCATTTATAGAGGAACTACAAGGACTCCTACAAGCTTCACTATGTGTGGTAGGTTGTGGATCTCTCTCTCTCTCTCTCTCACCCAAAATCCTTTTTGTACCATTTATTATTTTTATAATTTATTTTTTGCACTAGTAGTCACAGGGGCCACACACCTTAGTCTTCATAAGCGTGCTCGTAAGATTTCCATGGCTGATCCCCTCCATGCCAAGTCTATAGACTTTGGCCCGGTGGGGCTCTAAGGCTTGAGCCCCATGCACATGTACAATTGTCACATCTAGTTGGGGGGCTTCAATGGGGCAGTAGAGGCATGTTAGCCCTCACATGGAGAGGGAGTGAGGAAAGTTGATCAATCTGCCGCCGCTAAGGGCAAGTGCTAGCAAAAAATAAATTAGAGTGCTAAATGATGAGCATTGATTATTGGCATCTCTCTTAGGATTAAGCAAATGTGTAAGCAAAAAAGGAGGTAGTAGTGTCTCCTTTTAACACATGACCTAAAGGGAACCCTAAACCTTTAGGTTTTACTCTTAGCTCTATAAGCACCTAGAGCCATCACATGCACATGTCAATTTGACTTGTGCAACTAATGGGAGTTGTTAATGATTCATGTATTGATGGGTGGACTTAACTTTGCTAAGAGTGGGACATTGGAAAATCAATCAAATATGCTCTTTTGAGGGGCTATACATAAAATCATTAGAGGCAATGTTGATATGGTAGAGGAGCATTGGTCGGTTGATGTATCTCTCTCCTCATTTGCACTTTCTCTATCCTCACTTCTTGTAGACATGCTTGTGTCCAAGATGGCATTGACCTTCATGTGGATGCTAATGAGCCCTAGTTGGCCAAGTTTCACATCTACACTACTTGACCTATATTGAGATGGGCTCCTGGCGTCAAATGATAATAACAAAGTCATTGCATTAGGCGAAGTGGAGTAATAGGATTGTGGATGCACTACACACACACACACACACACGCACATTTATGAGAAACATATTGTTAGGTAGAAGGATCTTGAGCATTGAAGGTGGTATTCATTAAGGCATATTTCCAAACTTGCTCATGAGCCCATCTTTTCCTAGTCCCTAGTGGTAGCATATAATAGGTCTAGTTAATCATATGCAGATATACGTAATTTGAACCAATCATAAATTTGTTTTAGGAGCCATAGTCATTTTGTCTCTCACAAGTTTCCATTCAAGGGATTTTATTTGAGCACAAGTAAGACTTGATGTTTTTCTTAGCTTTATTCTTGACCCAATGAGTTCAATCAACTACTCGTAGCATATGCTTTTTAGTGTATGAAAATTCTTGTTTATGTATTTCAGAAGTCATTTTCATAGAGTCTTACGTATAGATTTCCCTTTTTATTGGAGGAGCTCTATATGATGATTTGTTCTCTAAGTTCATTTCATAGTACCTTATGTCTAGAAATCCCTTTTTATTGAAGGATCTTTATATACAATTGTCTCTCTTGAAATTTATTGATAACATGAATACATATAAATGCATTGATGTACCTAAAGTAATAATAGTTGATAAACTAACATTAAGTGTTGCATATGGCAAGATACTTGTATTTGTCAAAGGTGACTCCCCAATAATATATTGGCCTCTAAAAGAGTGTCAAAGTAATCTCAGTATGTTTTAATTACTAGAGTTTGTTCTTTCCCCACAAGTGGCTCTTTGCTAAAGAGTTTATGACCAACAACTTGGAAAGTTTAACTAAAGTCAATAATTGAGATCGTTTTCTATGGAGAACACAAAACTTGTAGATCTTGTATGTAAGCACATGGATTGAGCATTCAATATCTATAGAAGTAGAATTATGTATTCTAGTTGAAACACATTACTATTAACGCAATAACTGAGAGAAATCAATGGTGAAATGTGAAGTAGAAGTAATGGAGTGCAAGAGGATAGAGACAAAGAAGCACACAAGAGAGTTTAGTGGGTGTGATAAATAGTACCACTATTCCTTATTATATTCACTTATATATGATATTGGGAGGCGCATCTATAAGGAATCATCTATATAACATGTGTTCAAAGGGTATTAAGAAATACCATTTCTTTACATGCTATAAAACTATAAAGTGACTCCTTTTACTTTACTAAACTTATGGATTCTTTTCAAATTGTAATTTAAAAATGCATTTTGAAAATATACTCTAATAACTTTTATTAAATAAAATAATCTTTTTTATAAACTCACGTGGTATCTTATATGTTCTATAAGGTACACACCTAGGGTGTATGAGATGATTCTATAGTGTATATCTATAAAAGGGATACTCACTTAGCTATTGGCCATTGGTCTTTATCTTAGGAGACCCCTAGTTAAAGGCCAATACACCTTTTTGGGAATATAAGAGTGAAGATACTATATAATGCACATGAGCACTCTAAAATGTGCAAAGTACTCAAAATATTAACTCTTCATGAGAAGATATACACACTTATCATCCTTATAGACTATCACAAGCTCAATGCACTTACCCTCAAGCATCTCCTTCATGAAGTGATGGTTCATCTCAGTGTGCTTTATCTTTATATGAAAGATAGGGTTATGTGCCAATTGAATGATACTTTGTCCATCTAAGTGAAATGTAGGCACCTCTCTTGCAATGTTGAAGTCTCCCACTAGACAAGTAAGCCATATAGCTTCCTTGCAAGTCTTAATAGCTATAACATACTTATTCTAAATGGTAGAGAAAGCCATACATGGATGCAATCAACAGACCCAAGGGACTGCACCACATGTGAAAGTAAAGATAAAACCTATAGTAGCAAACATCCTAGGGTCTACACTCCCTAGAAAATTAGCATCTACATAACCAAGAGCATATGCACTAGTTCTAGCTCCATTCAAGTATCTCATGATATTATTTGCTAGCTCCTAATTCTTCTTTGCTAGGATTTTTCATATACCTACTAAGCACTCACATTACATAAGCAATATCTAGATGTGTAGCAACTATGGAGTACATCAAGCTACCAATTATGGATGCATAAGGAACCTTGCCCATTTCAGCCAAAGAATCTATATTTGATTGCAAAGCCTTCTTTCACTTATGACTATCCTTCCTAGTCATAGCATAAACATAACAAGAAGGCCCATCCAAAATTTGTAACAATGATATCAAAATGTATCAATCTAGTCATCTAGAAACCCTCATAGATTATCATAAAATTAACTGAATAGGAGTTTATGACCATTCCACCTATCCATCTTGTAAAACATGAGACCACCCACATGCCTATGGCACTTCCACCTTAATATTAGTTTGTTGTTTAAACTCTGTATCATATGGAATATACCATATATACTACTCACATATTGGTTGCCCATCCTATTGAAACACTACGTTCAAGATCTCAATTGTTTTAATGGGCTACTTATGCATCTTACGCTCAATTAACCTTCTTAGACTCAAGATCCCATAAGCAGTAGTCCATTCTTTCAACTCCCCATATGCAAGAAATATATATATTTTTGACTAAGGATTGAGCTTACTTTTCTTGTCCCTAGGTACATGCATAAATACTTCATAGTTAAAGATACAAAAGTGATCATAGCTAGGCCTCTTTCTAGACCATAATGCCAATGAAATTATGCACTTAATGACTTATTAGGGGACTTGTTGATCAAATGGATTGTTGTCTTTATAGTTTCAACCTAGAACCCATTAGTGAGACTAGCACTAGAGAGCATACAACAAACCCTTTCCATGGGATTTTGAGAAGCTATTAACTCTCTTTTGAAACCATGAGTTTCACAAATTCTATAAAGATATGAGAAGTATATTCATTGCCATTTTCAATTCTTAATACTTAAGGTTTTTGCTTTATTGATTCTCTGCAAATGCCAAGAATTGCTAAATTTCATAAAGCACATTACACATATATGAAAGTGATAAAATATGCAGCTCCTACAAAAATCACCCTTTACCAAATCAAGCATCTAATACCATCTCTTATGCGATAATTTAATTTATTTATTTTAAAAAATATCATAAGGCCAAGATTAGAGAAGATCGAACATAGAAGATAATTCAAATGTTGGCACAAAGATTTTATTCTAATTACTGAAACCTACCCCAAATGGTGATACCAATAAAGAAATTGATTGTTTAATGGCGACTACAATATGGTCTTTAATCCTAGAAACATGCAAAGGATACAAAGTACTAGATTTATGTCCTTTGGCAACAACAAGAGACCATTTGCAAAATTTCTATACACGATCTCCAAAGGTAACCTTGTAGCCGCAATCATTAGGCTATCTGGAACTAAGTAGACTATTAGTCAAGTTTGAAACATGTTGTATGTTCCCCAAGTTAAAACAAAATCCATTAGGGAGTGACAAATATACATATAGATTACATTTTACGTTATTCCAAATACACTTATGCGAATAATGGATCAGTTTTACATTACCCCAAAACATTTGATCATATTGTTTGGTGAGACATCACTGCTATAAGAAATATTGAATAATGCTTACATTTTGATCGAAAGCCTTTCAATAAAAAAATATTCCTTTGATTAAATAGACTTGGATTGAAATGTAGAAGCTTATAATGATTAGAAATTCCCTCTTGTATCATATCATAATTATTTGATTTTGATAAAAAAAGCTATAGATCGAAAAGCTTATCAACAATCTTTTTATTTTGATATACATGCATTATTCACTATGAAAACCATGAATAATAGTATATCATCCTTTTAGAAATCATTATTCTAACTAAATAATGCTACCTAGATAAGTAATTCTACATGCATAGTTATTACCAAGAATATGGATGCACCCTCTTTGCCGAACATTATAAGTAGTGAACCACTCTATATCGTGCAGAATGACATGAAATAATGCTCCAAAATCTAAAAGAAAATTCTATGACATGCCATTATCCATAGTTACCAAGAATACATCACCAAAAGAGGATACATATAAAACATCTCTATCAACACTACTACATGCATTAATATTCTTTATGTTTGTCTTGCCCTTCTCTTTCTCTTTTCGATTATCTTCATTTTACCTTTTTTTTATTTTTCTTGTTCTTCCATGTGTGGCAATCCTTCTTTATACATCGTTTCTTGTTAGACCATTTGCTTATAACCCTAGCTTATAATAGCCAACAAGCCTCATGCTTATACAAATGACAAGCTGTCCCCCCTTCTTAAGCATGCTATGTGCTTGCATATAGCAAATTGGCCTCTTACTCCAATTGTAACTAAATGTATTGCTTGCTTTTGTATTTAGCAAGACTCTATTACCGTCATCCAAGATAAAAGACAAATTTTCTTTAATCAACATGATCAATTGTGATGTTTAATTCTTTGTTTGGAGGTAAATTCTAAAATGATGATTTCTTTAGACTATAGAGTTCACTTTTGGGGCTATATTTACATGTAAATCCTATATATCTTCTACATTCGAAACCCCTTATTTATGAATTTTTAATGAATGAAATACACATTTATTTATCTCAGACTGGGCACCCCATAAATGGTACCCCTATGAAAGCAAAAATATATGTATAAAAGAGGAATGTTAAATATCCCTTCTATAGAATTCATGTGAGATACCTATATATGTTAGTGATGCTACATATTGACAACTCCTAAAGATTAAAAATAGCCATGTTTTCTAATGAATTTTCATTTAACTACTACATTATTACTATTTTCGTGAATTAATTGCACATGTGCCTTAGATGTATTTCTAATGATGCATTGATACACTTTAGCCAAATAAAAGATCATGGACTAAGCATAATGCTATATGGTGGAAAGGGGGAAAAGAAAGGTCTCGCTATTTGAGATCCTAAGTGAATTAGGAAATGTATAAGTCATTAGTAATGTACAATTTCTTTATTAATTAATCACTTTATAAAAATATTAGAAGGCATAAATATTTTATAATTAAAAGAATCTATATTTGTATAGTGATATCTGGGTCTATGCATGCACACACACGCACACAGGCATACACATCTATCTATTTATACTCACAATTAAACTATGAAAGGATATTAATAGCAATGATATTTCCAAAATAAAAGCATTTATAAATAGTTATAATTACTTAAATAGTAGGCATGCATATGCATCTAAGTATATGTGCAACTTGAAATATGAAATATAAATGTATTTATGTACACACACACACACACAAACACACAAAATTAGGTATAAATAATTGAACCATGATGATAATAAGATAAAAACATAAAAAGAAAAAAATTATAAGGTTAAGAAATTATACACATACATAGAATACTAAGACTAAAATAAAGAAATGTGTGTGTGTGTGAAGAGGTGGGGTGGGGTGGCGAAGATGCAACAAGAGAAGGAAAAAAAAGTCAATCTTTCCTATGCCTATAGTTGAAGGGGAGAGAAAAGATCTTGGAGTGCACTAGATGCCATTAATTCTCATCTATAAACATCACTTTAGTACTAGATTTGAATAACCTTCCCAAAGGATAATGGCATATGAAAATAGCAGGTTTTGTAAGTTTCTCTTTTTTTTGTGGGGTTGGGGGGGGGGGGGGGGGGGGGTGGTAATGTAGTTAAGGGAAAGAGGAGATTTGAAAGGTTAGAAAGGAAGAAAGGTATTGTGAGATGAAAGAAGAAGGGATAATTGACTGCTTATCTTCATGCCTATACATAGAAAGGGGGAGGGGGGGCCTTCCCATCCTAATTAGTGCTTTTCACACACACACACACACACACACACACAGAGTGTGTGTGTGTGTTTTTTTTTTGTCGCCATCCCCAAAATCACCATAATCTTCATCATCATCATTTTCTTCTTCATTGTCATCTCCTCTTGGACAAGCACCATTATTCTTCTCATTGCCATTGCCTTACCCCTCATCAATGACATCAATTCTTGCACACCCATCACAATTGCCATTATCAATCTCTCACTCTAGATTTGAAACACAAGGCGACCTCAATCTATCCTTTCAGTTTGGACATCTAACCATGACACAAAAGAAGAATACAATGCTTTCACATTTTTTCAACCTTAACAATAAAGGTTCAATTTTTAAAAATCCAAGGCTTAGTTCATCCACATGGCTTGAAAACCTACTCTAATGGAGTTTAGAGGTAAATATTAGGTCAAATAATTAAGAGGGATTGCTAAGATGAACTTAATTTATCAACATTTTCTTGCAAGACAACATGTCCAATTTGTGAATTGGGAGGGTGGAATGCTAATGTAGTTAAGGGAAAGGGAAATTTTGAAAGGTTAGAAAGAAAGGAAGTTGTTGTGAGAAGAAAAAAGAAGGGAAAATTGTCTTCTTGTCTTCATGCCTATGGTTGGAACGGGGGGTACAGGAGGGGGGGGGGGGGGGGGAGGGGGGATGATCATCACCATCCCCAAAATTACCATCATCTTCATAATTTTCATTCTCTTCCTTGTCTTCATCTCCTATTGGACAAGCACCATCATTCTTCTCATTGCCATCATCAATCACATCAATCCTTGCACCCCCATTGCAATTGGCATCATCACTCTCTCACTCTTGTTTCAAAATGCAAGGAGACCTCCATCTATACTTTCATTTCAGCCATTTGACCATGGCACAAAAAAATAATACAACACTTTCATTTTTAAAAACCTCTAACATGAAAGCTATAACTAAAAGAACTCTAAAGCTTAATTCACCCTCATGGCTTCAAATTTTACTTTAATGGAGCTTGGAGGTCAAGATGAGGATAGAGAATCAAAAGGGATTGCTAAGTGGAACCTAGTCAATCAACATTAATTACTAGGCTGCATATCCAACTTCAAAATGCATATTGACTACATAGAAAATTATTCAAGTAAGCACCTCACTGCGTGTTCTGTTTTAAATTTCCTTTAAAAAATAAAAAAATACTTCAATTATGTCAAAAACAACATTTGGATCTTTTAAAACATATTTGAAAGTGTATTTTTTAAATCACTACTTTCTCTAGTTCGTAAAATAAGAAAATATATGAGTAATAACTAAAAAATATAAATATTTATTTTTAAAAATGGTAGAAAATATAAATTAATATTTTACCAAGTCTTATATTTTTCTTATAATCATTCATATACCAAAAATTGGTAGAATTTGTTTTGTATTTCTTGGAACACTAAAACTATACTTAAAATTCATAAAATTGTGATTTTATGATGGAAATAATAGTTTTGTATGGGTTACAAATAAATATTATTTGTAATAATATATCAAAATTTACAAAACTAAAGAAGAGATGTATTTAGAAAAAAATTATTTTGGGTGGTTTTATTCTATGTTTTCCTCAATTAAATAATTGAAAAAACAAAAAATATGACCTAAAGAGATAAGAAAACACTGTCTTACATGGAAAAGATGTTAGGAAATTATATAGTTAGATAGATGAATGGAAATGGATTAATGAGAGATTTATGAAGTAAATGAGATAAAATCATGATATCAAAACTTAATTTTAAGAATATAAATATAACATGATATATTTATTTGAAAGAAATGGAGAAATTTTATATGTTTAAAATAAAGTAAAGTTTTTACCTTTTATCTATGGTTTAATAGCATGAGGATAAGCCTCAATGCTAATGTATTGGAGAAGAAATTCAATGAGACTTTTATTATAAATTTGTAATGTGAGTGGATGGCCCATAGTGATGAAATTCTAATTTTGAAGTTTAATGGAAAATTTAAGGTGCATTTATATGCTAAATGAAATCATGCTATCTTCAATAGACTCACAACTAAATTATGCAGTATTCACAATTCATTCAAAGTATGAGTTATAGACAATACGTTCTCAATTAAATTACATGATATAAATGACAGATTCAAGGCACCATTCGACTAATAGAGACAAATAAGGTTGCTAAGTTGTATTTCCATAGTGTTTTTTTTGCAAAAAAAATGGGCCTTCCTACAAGGTGTGGACTAGGAATGGGCCAAGCTCTACACAAAAGGTTTTTGCACCTTTGCAAGGTGGATGCTACATTTCACCCTGGAAAATCGATCAAGATTGCCAAATGGTAGCCCAGGCCCTATCCTCTACCAACATACATTCCCTGGTCTTTAACACAATACAATGCATTAGCATTTTGTTTGGGGCATCTTTCTAGGCTCTTTCCACCCAAAGGAATTGGCCTAAGTGCCAAAACTTGATCAAACACACTATGAGTTATCCCACAACATGCATGTTAGACTCCTTAGTGTAAGTATATTGGCACAGGGGATCATAAATCTTGAGGGATGTGTAGAGTGATGACATCATCCATTCTAACTTACATGTAAATAATATTGTGTTGGACTTCATTAAAGACAATACCCCTAGGGTTGGTATAGTTGATTGGGGTCTAATGCTCATATTAGGGATGGCAAGGCCAAGTCTTAACTAGCAATATGACATGTAGAGAAGCCCTCACATGTCATCGATGAATGTCAAAGGAAAGGGGACTAGGAAAGAAGAAAGCCATGGATTACACAATATACAATGATGAACGAATTAAATATAGATATTGAGTGGGGTTATTAAATACAAAAAGCAGGCATAAATTGAAGATTTTAAACTAATGGTTGTATAGATATTAAGGATCTTGTACAACTAAAACTATTTTCCACCATAGCTAAACATATATTGGATAAACCATTGCTAGTCTACAAGGAGTACACTATGAAGGAGTTGTTCTTGATTAATAATTTAGTCTTTATGAACTAGCTAATTATGCTCACAATAATTCCTATGATTTCTCTATCAAATATGAAAAACATTAAGTATTTCCTTACAGCTCTCTCAAGTGATTATACTAATGGGAGCTTAAGTGATTCTTTTAATGCAACTTTAATTCTTTACATTAATATCTACATAATAATTATTTCCACTATATCTTCTTTTAGTTATTAGTTTGGTTGCAAATATTGACATCTTAGTTCTGAGATATGGAATGTTGAAAAGCAATGTAAATCATATGCCTTAAAATTGTTCAAGACAACATAAGAATTGTTAGTGATTGGACGTTGAAAAATCCATTTCACAACTTCATTTATTAACTTTCAAGTCTAGAAAGGTGACCATCTACCCATCACATTGGCACGACATGCTTAACCATTTGGAACCTATCCATTAAAGGTGCCTTAAAACCTACCCAATCCTAGTTTCCTAGAAATATATATCTTGCAACGAACAATTTCAACATCCAAAGAAAAGGGCAAAGAAGAGGATGTTTTGACTATAGAAATCAAGAGGCAAGTGTTGTCCTTGCACCAATTAGAGACCAATAATGATACAAGGAGCCCAAAACATAAATTATGATGGCTTACAAACTTCTAGTTGATAGTGTAATAGGTGAATGCTTTTTAAAGCATTTTGAAAATGCATACTTTAATTATTTAGAATAACATTAGAATTTACTAGTTATCAATGTGGATACTAAGTGGAATGATATACTTTTTACAATTGATGAATTTAAATGAAGGAAGAAGGCATTAAATTTGGATTTATAGTTTCCTAGTAGTGATGGGGGGATAATAGAAATGGAGCCTTACTTTTAGTTGCTAAAGCCTTGCAAGTATGAAACTTTGTTTCCAATGCAAAGGGGCTAGTTGGATGTTGCAAAGTTTTAGAAACTTGATGCTACCTTTGGAGCCATTTTAGCTTATGCTCCTATTATCCACAAGGAAAATTTGGTGTGGGACATGTAAACTCCTCTTATTGCTAACATCAAGTTCACCATCTTTCATATCTTGATATGACTACAACCATTGAAGATATATGCCACAACATGGCTTAATTGTATACACAAATTCAAAAGGCTTGTATGTGTTAAGTGCAATGATAGACATAGTGATGACTCTGAGAGAGTTGTAATGTTTGGTAGGAGGCACGTATATTTTATCATGGCCCTCCTATTAGAGTAAAAGTGGTGGATGGAGAAATGGCCTCCCCTCCAAGTTGAACATTAATGTTCCTATTATAACTTGTATCATTTAAATGTTGGGTGGCATTTGGGGAGTATTTCATAAAGAAGCACATTCCCTGAAGAGATTGCAAGACTTTAGGTTAAAAAAGAGCAGGTCACAAATTTCAATGAAATTTTGTTGATAAGAACAATAAATAAAATTCATGGGGGAAGCTACTAATATAGAAACAATTGTTTTTGAACTTATAGAAAGAGGACATGCAAGACAATATAAATAAAAGTGTATTAAGGAACATCAAAATTATATTGGAAATCACAAAAGATCAAATAAAATAACAAAATTTTTATGGGAAACAATAAAACTCCATATTTGGGAATTTCCCATCAATATGGGAATTCCAAATTAAAATGGATTTCGTGAAATTTGGGAATTTCATTAATTTGGAACTTGGTGTAAATGAACGTATTATTGCTTATGGTTGTTTTCAAGAGATTGAAAAAAATTTAAAAAGATGGTGTTAATAACACCTTAGCTTTAATATCCTTGAAAATCTTCAAGAAAAATCTTTAGTTGCTTGTGGTGGATTCTTGTAGACTTTGTTTGGCCTTCAATACAAAGTTTGGGGGAATTTTAAAAATTTTGGGAGATTTTACACCTTTCTTCATTCAAGAGAAAACAATGCTTTCTATTGTTTTCCATCCTTCAAGATCTTTTTTTTTGCACATCCAATATTTATCCCAAAAATTAAGATACACCGCTGCATTTATAGAATTTTAACGACTACAAATTGGCGCCCAATATTGTATACATACCTTGTTGTAGTTTTTGAAGTTTCTATTTGTATCCACCTCACTTTGTGTAATACCAAGCCATATTGGGTATACTAGATCTAAAGGTCTGACAAGCACAAAGTCATCTTTCTTAACATCAAGCATTGGTTCAAGTGCATGTTTGGATCATTTGTTGAGAGGACCACAATAGTGGTCATTCAACACTTTCAATCCAATAAAGTCATCGGCATCATCTATATTATCCCCTACTTCCATGCATTTCCCTCCTTACACCATGCTCAAATTGTGTTCTATACTTGTAAAAAGATGTCATTGGGATTCCATGAATCTCATACCATGCCCTTCCACATACCACTTGTCCATTGAAGATGAAGTTGTATTTCCTTGTTCCTACATGATCAATCCTACAAAACTTGTCATATAAACATAGTTTGTGTGGTATTCGAATGGCAATCTCCAAAAGTATTTACACAATTGTTGCATTGCTTCTCTATTAGTAAACTGACAACACTTTTCTTGGTAGCAATCTCGGGGGGTTCACTATATATATATCCTCTATATAACATGCGTTCATGGTCTATTTATAAATATCCTAATCTGTGAATTTTTCTTGAATAAAATACAACCCTTTTCTATTAAATCTATAAGTAACCCCTTTATATAACACCCTTCTGTATGTAAAAAATGTATCAAAATGGTGTTTTAAAAACCCCTTATTTTGAACTCATGTTATATATACATATATTTATGAGTGACCAATATCACTTTATCTACCACTACACCAATATTTGGGGAGTGGGAGGGTCACCTTAAAAAATGTAAGTGTACCATGTATGATTAACAAAAGGATTATTTTATTTAGTAAAACTTATAGGATTTTATTTACAAAAGGGATTTTTAAATTAAGATTTGAAAAATAATTATAAGTTTCTTAAAGAAAAAGAGGTCATTTTATTACCTTGGAGCATGTAAGGAAATGATATTTTCTAATATCCTTTAAATGCACGTGATATAGAGGGTTTGTATATAGTGACCCTCCCGAGACCAATATCCTCTTCTCCCAGTAATTCAAAGGTTAGCACATCATATGGAAAAGCCAATAACATAACCCTTGTCCCAACACACATTGTGTTACCTTCTATCCATAGCATCACTCTACGTTCTCTCCAACTTTCACAAATGCTAAGCACATCAACATCCTTAGAAGGTAGGGCATGGTTTTGTTTGTAATCATCTCCTTAGTTACGAATTGTTGTTGAGTTTGACATAATCACTACATCTTTATTTTCCCATTTTGGAAAACCACTTACAACTTCATGAACCTTCATTATATCAATTGCTAAATACAATGAAGTATCAAGTTTCATTGAAAAGAAAAAATCACAAGTATTAGATAGAATGAGTCCAACATCCATAATACAAAGTATTAATGGAAACATCTTATAGAAAGGGGATAGTTTTGACCATATGGCCAAAAATAAACTTTCTTATGAACTATGCCCTAAACTAAAGAAGATAAGATTCTTTTATTATTTTTAGCTACCCTTGATTTTACTTTACTTTATTAGCTACTCTATGTGTAAGAAAAAGCTTCTTTGTGTGTTTTCATCGGGGAAAGATATAGCGCATGGTCAAAACCTAAACTATATCGATTTGATAGGAGAACAAGAACTAGAATCCTTTATAATATATTTAAGAAAATTTTAGCCACTTGGTCAAAATTTTATTATATGTATTCTGCACCATAGCAAATATAGAAATGCATTGCGATCCCCATAGGAAAAGACATAGTCAAATGATTGAAATCTTTGTTGTATGTATTCCACATGACAAAAAGGATAAAAGTTTTATATTTTAGGAAGACAGTCAAAACCTCAAGGAAAATACATACAACAAGGATAAAATTCATTGTGATCTTTATAAGAAAAGATTTAATCGGATGGTCAAAACCTCTATTGCATGTATTTTACATAAGAGTTTGGATTAAAAGTCTTTGTGATGTTTACAAGAAAAGATTTAGCCATATGGTCAAAACATGTATTATATATAACCTAGATGATAGCAAGGATAATAATTGTTTGTGATGTCCACAAAACAAGATTTAACCAAATGGTCGAAGGCTCTATTGTATGTATTCCACATGACAATAAGGATAAACAATCTTTGTGATGACTCCATAAGAAAATGTTTGACCAAATTATCAAAACCTTTATTTCATGTATTCCACATGATAACAATAATAAAGATATTATATGAGAAATATCAACCTTGTGCTTAAATGTTGAAACTACAAGGATCTCCAAAGAATAGGAGATTTCATTTCCTATAACATGAAGCTATAAAGATTGAGGACATTTTGCCATCAATTAAAAGCTATTTGAGAAGAAAATATAATTTTTATCGTGGTTAAGTATTTATAAATCTTATAGCACCTACTTGTTTATAATACTAAAATATATCATATTGTATTTTATTTTTATCTTATATTATTATAGTTTAAATCATGTTATATTAATATATCATACTATACACATGTCATAAAATATAATATTAAAATATATAATATTATTTTATTTTATTAAAAATAAATATAATTAAAATATATTATATCATATTCTATAGGATTATATTTATTTAATGTGCCTAATGTGTAATGTGTAGTGTCATTGGGGATTTATAAGTCATCTTAGTGATAGTTTGAAAGTAGAATCACTAGTAGGGTATGATAGGAAGTGTGTAGGCAATATCTCTAGTTATGGATCTAGGGGCAGTATCCCAGTCGTGGATTCTTAGGGGTATTCACCCAAGTGGCAATCTAGGGGCAAGAGTAGTAGTAAGGGATGGAGAGGTGATGTATCCCTATGGGAATTTGGGGGCAACGCATTGAGTAGGGGGAGAGGGGAGTTTGGGAGGCAACAACACCCTATGAAGACTTAGGAGAGTCTATGGTGCAACACCCCCCTTATGAGGATCTAGGGGCAATGCCCCATATGTGATTTCTTTAAAAGTCATGACTTCAAATAATTAAATAAATTTAAAAATAGTTATAACAATAATATCTAAATTTGCTCGTATTTTGTAACGAATTATGGTAATTTGAATAGCGTGATACATTAAATGATCATTTTCACAAGGTTCATCTTTATAATTTCATAATATTTTTTAAAACAAGTTTCTCTTCCCCTCCCTATCTCTTCCACATAACTCTTTGACTTGAGTGTTTTCTCTATTGCACTTTCATAGTTGCAGGTTTTACATGCCTAATTCTCTGTATTTCTAACTATCTCTACCCCTTTCTTATTGCAAGTTTTGCATCCCTAATCTTTGGTGGTTATGTCCCCCTGCTCTTCTCTAAGTACTCTCTAATATTTCATTATCTTAACTAAAACAAATTGTGTAATGCAAATTTCGATTGAAACCTAGGTATTATGACCTAAATTGCTTGCATCTTTAAATTAGAAACCTTGCTCCAAATGTTTAGAAATTCTACAGGACAGTGAATGATCACCACTCCCCAACATGTCTACTCTACTTCACATGTGATTTCTATTGCACTCCAAACTGCACAAATTGCTTATCTCTACTAACTACAACAAGGTATAAACTCTTCTCTACTTTATTTCTCATTTTGAGTTAAACTAGATTGATTTGATACTAGTGATTCTCCACTTCTTTACTAATCTCTACAAATGCATACTCTCTCTTAATCAATTCAATCCATCCAAAAACCACAAATCAAACTACTAATCTTTTATATGGTTAGTATAGAATGATATTAAAACCAAGCATAACAAGCTTTATCTAAATAAGAATCACTATGAAAATTAAATGCAATCGTTACTTTTGTAGCAATGAGATTAGACACTTACTCTTGGAAATTCAATGTATTTTTCTTCTTCTCGGTTGCTTGATTGACCTCTTGGAGTGCTTGTCTTTTTTATGACCATTGCCTTGCGAATGATAGCTTCTTTGCTATGAATATGAAAAACATGATTTTGTGCAATGCTAAAAATACTCTCTTTGCTATGAATATGAAATATGTGATTTGTATAATGTTGAAAAAACTCTCTTGGATGTGAATATGAAATAAATGATTTGTGCAATGCTTTCATCAACAAGTGCTTTTAAAATACTAACCTTTCTTTGTATTGTGTGATGCTATATACTTTAAGATTTGGCATCAAGGCTAAATTTGGCCTTATATTTCTTATATCATTCACTAATATTGGAGCATTTTATCAAGTTATTATGTATTATATTATACTTACTATATAACACTCTCTATTATACTATATTTTTGTAGTAAAAATTATGCATACTTTCTTCTAGCATGTGGATTCTATACATATAAACAATGCTCGACGAGCATGCAAGAAGAGATAAAAAAACATCCATGGAGTTGCAAGTTACACACAAAATAGTAGCTCTATAACTGGCAACTCCCTATTTTCATTTTCTTTGTGCAAAATTGAGTGCACTTATATGTGAGTTTATTAGTAGGTAAAAATTGTATAGCAATGCATTGACATTGACATTCAAATTGTCATGAAAATCATAGCCTTTTTGCAAATTTGAGTACAATTATATATGTATTTATTAGCATGGAAAAATTGCATAATAACATGTTTAAATTAGTTTTCAAACTGTCATGAAAATTGTACTCAAGTTGTAGCTACATGTTTAGGAAAAAAAATTATTGTGCTTTGTTAAATACATGGGAGTGTAGAGTGGGTTTTATGATAGAATGTTAAGCCTAATAATAGATGCACCCATAAGTTTTTTCTTAAATGTTCAATAAATGCATCAATGTGGCCATCTATAGGCATTTTTCCTTGTAATGTAAGTAGAAAGATGACATTTAACTACGTCAATGAATCCAAGGGTGATTATCAAATTTTCATTGTGAAAGGTATACATATACATACATTTAAAGACTTAACAACTCCATCAAGTATTATATCATGATGTTCTAAATATCACTTTATGGCCATTACACATCCTCACCTATTTTTCTCCATAATAGCCTTGTCTCCGAAACATAGTTGCCACACCATGTTCACATTGTCTTAAGAAAATATATACAATTTCATAGAAATGTATTTGCATGTTGAATTTTGGTATAATGAGACATTATTTGGGGCACTAGTATCCACTAAATGTATAGTAGTGACTACTTGAATTAATAAATACAATGCTTATTGTGATCCAAAAGGATCCAATACTAAGAAACCCTTTACATTGATAGAATGTTGAAGGACAATGTTTATTTAAACAAGCAAGAATGAAAAAATAGTACTCTTCTTTGTATTACAATATGTGCATGAGTGTAAATAGAGCTTTGGAATATAAAATTGGCTTACATACAATTACCAAACCTTGGCTTGGATTATAAATGATAAGTTCTATAGCCCAAGATAGTGTGTATCATCTAGTATCCTTATCAAAGCCATTTGATGCACTTGTTCCTACTTCCAAGTCTCCCTCTTCAATGTCTTTTGCCTAGACAAATGAGACATCTTACATATGAGAAATATGAAAAATACATAAACTTATTGAGCACAAGCTCAAATATTTCAACACTATGATTAAGAATCAACTTACACTATAATCAATAGTGTTCAATACCTTAAAGTGTTATAATAACTATGGCCAATATTATAGTTGTCTGAGAACAATGTCATCTTGTGTGATAGTAAACTCTATCTACAATTCCTTAAATTGAGTCTTTCTAGGAACTAACCAGCAATTAATATGTTATTGTATCGTGATATCCAAGGAAGGGGATAAGGATTTAATACTGTAGTTTACTATCGGAGGTGAGATGTGTGACTAGATTAAATCCACCCAATGGTAGGCCTTGATAAAAGAAAGTATGCTTGATTTTCCATCACTACTTACAAGTATTACAAATGGGATAGATGGTCTTTTCAATATGTCATAGTCAAATTGTAGGAATCCATATATACTACATGTGAACAAAGCTCAAGATTCAAAGTATATCCCAAGAAATCAAAGACAATGGGATGGAGATTGCATGGAAGAGAGTTCCACAAATGTTTGAAATTTATATACTACATGATGAAATCCTTGAAAAAATATCTAAATCTAATTCATGAAAATACAAAGATTTACAATCATATTATGTGACAAATAGAGAAGAAAAAAATGAGCATATAAGAATCCTATATAGCAACAAAAATAAAAAGAAATCATAAGTCTAGTAGTTACATGTAAATAAAGAGCACCAACCTACTAAGAAGAAATCTTCTTCAAGGTGGTAGTGGCAATGGCACATTTCGAGCTAGTTTTTATGATTTCATTAAAGGCAAGGATAGAGAGAGTGTTTCTTGATAGGTTAGGGTGGGGGATACACATCAAACAAATGCCATGAGTAATGACTCCATATTACAATCACCTTTTGGGGTTGAGCTTATTGAGTTGATACTTGAGGATATTCAGGTAGGCTCACATTGTATATTGCCTTTGGATTTAGAAAACAAAACCTTCAACAAAGATAGCTTGTTAACTTGAACTTCAAGGATCAAAACTTGGTGATGATGGTGAATTACAACATCTCATGTTTGGAGGTTCCTTCATAAGTCAATAGAGTGCTTACCCAAATAATCTCTCATGGTGCTCACAAAATGATGTATGCCCTAAGCTACTTCTCTTCTGAGCCTTTGTCTTGATAGTGTCTATCAAGTTTTCTTTTGAGATATAATATTCAGTTTGAAGACTACTAGATGAGTACAAAATTCATGCTCTTTACTTTGGACATATGATATGATTTCTTACCTATCTTGCAAGTACAAGTTCTCACCTCTAATTGTTTATTGTCTAATACTACTCCTACAAAAAAGCCTTTCCATGCCTTTAAATAGAATTCAATTACAAAGTTTTGCATTCATGAAATGACCTTAGAAGTGTATACTACAAGAGAGGGCTATGGATAGACAACAACCTTTTACTTTCAATTTAGTGGCTAAATATTGTTTCGAGGAGAATAGGGTTCAACTCTCAAGTAATAAATTTAAAACACTCCTTTGATGTGTCAAAAAGTTTTTCCCATGATACTCGCTAGGGGTTAACTAAATTTTTAACACTCATTAGGACATAGCTAAATTTTAGACCTTGTCCATCTTTGCAATGCTCACTTAGACTTAGCCAAATTTTTGAGTTCTATAAGGTAGTGATCTGATGGGTTGATAAATAACAAAATGAGAAGCTTGCAATCTATCATTGGCTACAAGAGAATGTCAACATCAAGTTTCAAAAATACTAAGTGTACTTAAATTTGTACATGAGGTCCATGTGTCTAGTTTTGAGATTCTCAATGCCGAAATCTATTTTAGCAAATTTATGGGTCAGTATCTAACTATTTCAGATGCTATAAAGTTTGTAACAAATGCAAAGTTTGTAGTACAAAGTCTAAAAATCCACAAGAGAGTGGACCGCATTTACTATGCGACGACATCCATGTTTCATATTGTGCTTAAAATTAAGGTAATCATGTTTAAATTAGTGCTTAGTTACATTACATTTATACAAATACATGCAAACAATAGAAACCTAGAAAGAAACAAAATTGCAAGCTATTACATTTAAACAAGTGTTAGCCCCTATACTTTCTCTACTAAGCATTAAAAACCAAAGCTAGAAACCCTAAACTAGAAACCTAAATAACAACAAAAGGGAATAGAAGACCTAAGGCCTAAATAAAATTACAAGATTGAAAGAAAAACTTGCCACAAATTGATTATGAGAACATATGAAGTGAAGCATACCTTGAATCTTTTAAGAAGAGGCTTTTGTTGCTACTCCAAAGGCTCCTCCAAAAAGGCTTTTTGCTTCAACATCTTACGATTTGTGTGTGTGTGTGTATTATGTTGTAGTATGTTTAATGTGTGATTCAATTTTTCTTTCTTTAGGAAAGAAAACTAAGATATGAGAACCTATAATTTTGAATTTCATAAATTTTAAAATCACATAAAAATGTAGATCTTTAAAATTTTGTTTATATTGGTGTTAGCATTCTTTGATGTGAGTTGCTTTAGAGGACTATATAAAGTGATTTAGATACTCCCATAAATGTGTCTAGCATCCCCATCTCTACTTTCATTCCATTGTAGTGTTAATGAGGTGTAGTCTTAGTATATGTGTTGTCATTTCTCACTGCTTATCTAGTACGTATTCTTATTCGACACAAATTGTTTGCTACATTGAAATACTTTAGCTTGTATAATTTTGGTTCCATTTTATGTCAATGATCAAGATACTTATATTGCTTTAATAATTTGTAACCTAATTGTGAATATCAATTTAATGATTAGCTACAAAATCACTATTGTGGGTAGGTTATTTTGTGCATGCAAGTTAGTAGAACCAAACTATTCAATTGAAACAAAAAATTAAAATGATGGGGTGTAGTATGTAGTGTAAATGCTATCATTTTTAATTGTCATACAATTTGAAATTGATCATAGTATAAGGTCCTGGTCTAAGCATAATAAGTGTAACATGACGTTTTTATGGATTATCAAAATGGAGTGCTAAGCCTTAGGCCTATCTTGGTAAATAAATTATGCATGAGCCTTTAACATATGTCTTAGTGCATTACCACTCTAGTCATTATATGGATTACCCTTTTGCAACACCATAATTTCATAGGAATTGATGAAATATAAGCAAGAACAATTTGAAGTAATCCAAGTACTTTTGGCATTGAAGTGACTTGTCAAACTAGAAAGTTTTTGTTCACAAGAGATGACATGATAATCATTATGAGTTAATCTTGTAGTTTGTGAGTAGTTGTAACATGTTAGCTTCTCTTAAAGTCATTCCTCACCTTAATTCTCTTAAAGTAATTCCTCACCTTAATTCTCATGATCTCTAAGACTTACAACAAGTTTCTTATGGATCCCTCTATATGAGTCGACATTACCTCATTCCCATGATGCTTTTTTAACACACAAGTTAGATGCTCCATAAATGCCATTTGTTAGATATACCTCTTAATTGTGGTCATTTCAAAGTGAAAAAATACATTCATGATGACAAATCTATTGTTAATTAACCACATAGCTTAGTGTATCATATGATACATCAAAGTAGTTAGCAACAATATATTGCCAACTTACAATAAATTCATGTGTAGGTGTGTAATGTAGTAGTGAAATCCTAGTAGAGTGAGATCCCATATTAAGCTATTGTTCATAACTTTTGATCTCATTAGTTGTGCACAAGTAGGACCATCTCTACATTGTTGCTTAGACCACCACAATGTATGCTTGTATGAGAGAGAGAGAGCATTGAAATAAGGTGATGATACATTTTGGCTTGAAAAGAACTTGGTCACAAGCAATTCATTGACTTGTGCACATTATCATGATGTTTTGATTTGGACCTATCCATAGGTAAGTATGCACTAGTGTGGATGCCACCCAATCAAGGTGTTGGGAGGTGGGAGAGGATTGTTAAGGAAAGAAATGAATGGAAAGTATGCCATACCCAATACTAATTTGCCACTTATGTAAAGCTTGTTGGAGAAGGTAATACCCCTTATATGTGGTAGACCTCGATAACTCCCATGTTATTGGAGAAGGTAATACCCCTTATATGTGGTAGACCTTAATAACTCCTCTGTTATTGCACTAGAAATGTATTTGGAGAACCTTTCTATGGAAAGGTTACTTGAAACCTTAAGTAGGTAGTTTCAAATAGTTGGTCATAAAGCATGTCTTATTGAGTAGTTGATAAAGAGCACGACGACGCTTAGCCAAGCATTAGTATTGACTAGATATAAATTGGACAAGATTGTAAATCATCCCTTCCATAATTGCATTTTTCAAAGGAGTTTTCACTTGCAAAAATACACTATGTTTCTTAGAGGGCCCCAAAATGTATTACAACTCTATGTTTCTTAGAGGGCCGCAAAATATATCACAACTGACTTCAATTATGATTTCTCATCGACTGGTTGCATGAACGAATGCCATGTCATAAGGTAACAATCTGGAGGCTAATGTAGCTTGTCAAACTTTTGAAATACATATAGGCAGATGTTTTAGGTAGAGGAGGTGGTTTAATGAACTGAATGCAGGGTGTGAACACCCATCTGTGTCAGTCAGTCAGTCACACACACACACACACACACACACACACACACACTCTCTCTCTCTCTCTCTCTCTCTCTCTCTCTCTCTCTCTCCACCTACTCCTACACCTATACACAGCCAATAAACAAATTGCTGCTAGTGTACGAGACATTAAAAACGGGGCAGAATATTCTGGAATTCGTTTGCCATTGGGTTGAACAAAGGACCGCCTGCAGCTAGATCATCTCTTTCGCTGCTCTTTATGGATCTGTTAAATATATTCCCGCTAGATGGATAGATAGATAGATAGACTATCATATATCAAAGGCTCTTAACAGATCAATCATCACTTGCTGTACGTGTGGATTGCCAGAAAGAGCACCTGATACAATTTAATATCGCATGTGGAGCTTTATATCCCCTTCTTCTTCTTCTCCTCCTCCTTTCTTCTCGGTTGACTTCTGTTCATTCTGCTCGCTCAGTCAAGCTTGATCCATGTCTCGTTTTATATCAGGTCTTACTGGAGAACTCATGATGATGATTACATTGCCCTTGTAGGTCGTTTTAGAGGACTGATCAGATTACTCTCGTAGGTCTGATTACTGTAGATCCATATCTCCGTCCTTCTGCAGTTTGATCTTGACGATCAAAATCTTGGCTCGCATGGGGTCTGATGATCTGAATGGTCTGATTAGCTTGCTTCTGGGGCAAAATAAGAGGTCCAATTAAGAACTGCAGTGCTGCAAGTTGTAACTGCAGAAGTCATTTTAGGTCGGGTCTGTAACCGCATGATTAGATTAGACCTGCTGCAGGTAATTTTGGGATATTTGTCTAGCTCTCTAGACTTATGAGGGTAAGGTGATTAAGGCTCCGACTCTGGGATTATGAGCTTGATTAGGGCTGCGATGGCAGGTTCTGACGGCAAATCATGGGATTATGAGCTTGATTAAGGCTGCGGATGTGGGGTTGAATGGAAAATATCATGAGTGGTGGGCAAGATCAATCATAAGGCAGGATGGTAGGGATTAGAATTTAGGGTAATGGGCATCTGGTCAACTGAGAGAGAGAGAGATTAAAGTAGATTTGTAGGTTGGGTACACTAGATTTGCACAATCTTTAAACGTGCTTATTCCAACACGTTGTAAAAAAGCTACAACAATAAAAGCCAACGCAAATCACCTATCGCTTTCAGCCTTTCTCTTTCGAGGAAGCGAACTGCAGCTCACAGTACAGTACACTGCATGCTGTATTCGGAAATCCGAATTCGGGCTCCAGTCTAGCAAACTGCCGACAAGATCTATCAGCCTTTCACCCGAAAAGGGCAGTTCGATCGAACCTATCACAGCAAATATCGTTGGAAGAGATCAGCCGAGCTTTTCCGAAAGGGGAAATAGACGCACCAAGCTTTCTTGAAAGGGAATAATCGCACCAAACAATCGATCATGGGGAGGGTGAAGCTGGAAATAAAGAAGATCGAGAATCCTACGAACAGACAGGTGACCTACTCCAAGAGACGGAATGGGCTGATCAAGAAGGCCTATGAGCTCTCAGTGCTGTGCGACATCGACATTGCCCTCATCATGTTCTCTCCATCAGGCAAACTCAGCCATTTCTCAGGCAAGAAAAGGTGAGACACACACACTCGCTCGCTCGCTCTCGCTCTCTCTCTCTCTCTCTCTCTCTCTCCCGAACCATCAGGCTTTATTCGTTGTTTAATTTAATGCTCTATAGATCACTGTCTACTGATATTGCTTGTCTGTCAAGCTTGTACATCCATGTCTTATATTAAATTCTCTCTCTCTCTCTCTCTCTCTCTCCGCTATCCATAGCTTGCTCTCTCACATCTCTTTCCTAAGTTCACTAATTTAGCAGCAGCAATCCATGTTCTTTTGTCAGTTCACTGCATGGTTGATGCTGATTTTGCCTCTTCAATAATATTTCATTCTTCCAACTTTTAATCTGTCCAGCCTATTTGCTTCTTCCATTCTGTCTCGATTTCTTTACTAAATGAGCTGCAATCTATTCTGAATTACTTGTTCCATTTTATCTCAACTTCTATATCGGTGTCTTCCTTGTGCTGCTAATCCAGTAAATCAGCTGCAATCTATCCTTACTTGATCATGATTTCAAAGTTGACTTTGTTCTCTTCATTGGTCTCCAACGTCTTCCTTGCAAGATTAAAATGTGCTTACAGCAGAATTAATTGTGGGTTTTAGTTGCAGCAGGATCGAGGACGTTATCGCTAGATTTGCAACAATATCCGAGCACGAAAGAGCCAAATGGTACCAAAAACATAATCCAACCCATCGCTAATTTCTTTCATTCTTCCTTGAAACCAAAATAGACCAGCACTAGAAAGTCGCATCCTGCTACATTCTTTTAGTCTTTGCAGCCAAGCGCATCAAACTATAAAAAATAACCTAATAAGCCCACTTCCTCAAATAATCATCGCATCTTCAACATAACCTAATTAATCCAGCAAACTAATATTCTGACTGCGCAAATTAATGTTGTGAATGGTTGTGTTAATTACAGCCAGTCTAGCAAGAAGTTTGGTGGTGAAGCAAGTTCGGCGACTCCTCGAAAAATTGAGAACACTGAAGTGGGTCTTCATTCAACAGCCCTCATGTATTTATTTATAGTGGTCATGCAGTAATGTTTCTGTTTTGGCATTTGCTATGTTCAGATTTATGCCAATCATATGGCTTTTGCTTCATTTACATGCCTAGTATGTAGAGGCTTTTCGGTGTAATTGAAATGACTAGCTATCCTACTGCTCTAATACTTCTCCAAATGCTTTGAAGTAAAATAATCCAGTCTTTGTTTTCTTGTATGTGTTTCCTACAGACATTAATCAGAGCAGCAAAAAAGCTTAGTCAAGATGGTTTTTTACCTGGGTAAGTCACCATTTGTATGTTTCTCCTTAATTACATCAAGCTTAATTGAACAATACCATTGTGCATGGTTATGAAAGCTTCAATTCCTGATTCCCTTTCTTTTCCATTATTGAACAGCTCTCGTGCTTCCAATCTAGAGGTACACATCATTATAATTTGTCAAACCAGTCGAGAATAAAATGATTGATACACAATTGTGAACTCTTGTACTTACGTCAGTGGTCCTTATTCTGTGAATTTAATGGCAGACACTGCAGTATGAGATTCAAAGAACTCAAGTTCAATTGCAAGATGCAGAAAACAGGCTCAGGTGAGTACTTTTCAATTTTTAAATGTGTACATGTGATCTTACCTTGGAAAAACAAACCAAAAGCACAGGAAGAAACTAAATAACTTGATTGATCACACGACCATATTCTGACTCTGACCAAGTGTGCGCTCTATAAGACCTTGAACTCCATATCACCAAGCACATAGACCTTCTGTAATCTCTTTTTTTGCATGCGTACATCCTTGCATCACTTCCTGTTGCCTTATTCTCATTTCACGTGCTGTGTTACTGATGATCAAGTAATTAGTTATGAATTCACTGCATCCTCTAACAGTTTGGAACACTATGAACTTTCATGTGTTACCACCTATTGGTGCCTTCTAACAGTCTGGAACACTGTGAGCAACTGTGTGTGAAGAAATAGAGTATTTCCCGTGGAGGCACCAATTGACTACTTGGAAAATTTAGGTGTATATAGAGGATCTAAATCCTACATTTGCCACGATGTGCAAACCACATGTATCAGTGCAAGATACACCGATATAACTGTTCAGTTTCTGATTAGCACTAGTGTTAATGTGCTTGTAGGATTTACGAGGGGGATCTGAAGTGTTTGACTTCCATGGAGCAAGTGGAGAGCCTGGAGCAGCATTTGCAAAGTGCACTCGACAGAGTGAGACTATATAAGGTGCATTTCCTTCTACTTTATCACATATGTGTCTTTAATCTTTCGTATTGTGCTTCAGTAATCAGCTCTTAGATCTTTTGACCTGAAAGTTATTGTTTCACTAATTTTCTTGGTATGGTCTGCTACTCATCAGCAAGCCATGGAGAACAGTCAGGTGATGCCTTTCAATGTAGCTGCAAGGGTACACTGTTCTCAAACTCCATGTATTTCTGCAAGTGAACTGTTTTCGTCAATGGAAAGACTTTGTGCCAGAGAAAGCAGAACTTAATGTTATACCGAGGAAAACAAAATACTAGGAATTAGTATAGTCAAGTTGTACAATTACCTTTCTGTTTTGCACGTTAAATAGTTCTGACTAATTCAATATCGTCTACAATGCAGATTTATGCAATGCAGCAAGCTGGAGGCATGCTCCATCAAACTCCACAACAGATCATGAATTGGTTAACCTTGCGAGAATCCCAACTGACTGCACATAATACATCAGATCAACCGGGTCCTGTCCTGTCGTTAAGGTAGCATTCGTGACTACCAATCCTGACCATCCAAAGAACTCTAACTAGCGACTTCATTAGTCAATAGTTCAGACTCCTGTAGAGTCTTATATCATATGAAGTAACCCTAGCAAACATGAGTGAATCACCCTAAACTGCTCAAAATTCAATAGTGGTAGTTAAGTCTACTGAACATGAGATATGGGTCAGGTCAAGATGTCTTCTAATGCTTCTGCTCAGAATCAGCCTACCCAAGTCCTGCTCACTAAATGCATTACTTTTGTCTACACACTGCAATCCCTTTTTGCTGTAGTCACTAATTAAGATACTGTTTCAGAGATTCTCAAGGTGCAGCAGAATGTTCCTCAAATTCTTCATTGTACCCAAGAACTTTGTGCCAGGCTGCAGAAATGCAACTCAGCTCACAGACCGATCAAGCAAATGCAGTGCAAGCTTTGTCACAGTTCAGACAGGGGCATAGTTTGTATCAGTTGGAACAGCAACCCTATATCCAAAGCAAGGAGGAGAAGTTGAACTTGGAGTCGGTCAGAAATCAGAACTTCTCTCCCGCAAAGGAAGATGAAAACAATATGAGCCAGCAGGAATTAGAAGCTCACTATGATGCAAGTAGGGCTCCCACATCATCAGGATGGTCAGCTGCAGCATATCAAATCATGTCTGCTGCCGGTACATCTATAGCACCTCCAGCAACAAATATTGCAATCCCACTTGCCCAGGTACATTGAATTGTTCAGAAATATGTATGCATGTGTCTGTATGTTTTAAACCACTTTGGGGATTTCCCATAAGCTAGAGAAACTAGGATATGAGATACAAAGCGTGTCTACTCTACACAAACACACACACACACACACACACACACACACAAAGTGCGTTTACTCTGCACCACACACACACACACACGCACACGCACCCGCATCTGCATCCACACATGAAATCATCAATGATGCTTTTGGAGTGCAGTGCACGAGTGGTATATATTACTAATGATAAAGTCAATACAAAACCACAGAGCCTCTAGCTGATGTTTATTAACATGCCGATTATTCCTGTGCTATTCCAGCAAAGTCCACCGACTGTGGACAATCTCATCGGACGACAGCTGGCAACAGTAGAGAATCATCATGAAGGGGTGATTCCTTTTGAGGGCAATGTGCAGTAGCTCCAACAACCAGCAAGCCTCAAACGTTTTGTCCCAATTATCCAATTTTGTTAGTTGTAAATACATCCTAGTTAAGGAAGTTAGCTATGGAAATCAGGACAGCCAATGATGTAGCTGGATCTCAATAAATTGGATTGTACAAAATAGGATTACTGTAAAGACATGCGCAAGTAACTCGTTCAAAGGAACGAGTACCTTTAAAAAATAAAAAGCTTAGTTTTAGATGCAAGATGCAGATTCATCGGCTCTCTAAACGGTTACTTTAGTTCCTGCAACAACAAGTCCATTTTTATGGTTTGAATTAATATTTATAGTTAGTCTCTGATAATGGTTTGATTGTTGTCTTTGAGGATTGCCATGTTTATCTTTGAAGCTGAAGTTATTATAGATATGCAGTATATCAACTAAGTAATCTTTCATTATTGCTTTACTTCCGTAAGATCGTACTCTCAATTATTAAACCTCAAGTCTCATGATCCCATTAATATTACAATCCAGATCAACACATGCCGGAACATTCATGGATTGGACTGCATAACTACTGTAATTTAGAGTTAACTATCCTCTCTAATTATCAGTCAAGAGGCGCTGTGGTTGAACACACTATTTCGGCCACACATGATCATGTGAGAGACGCATCCATGCCAGACGTGATCTTTTAAGAGAGCTACAAGCAGACATGGCGAAGCTACTTTGCAGCTGCATCCCTAGCCCTTTATGTCCCTGCTTATCATCCCACAGGCAAATGATCGTATAACTTCCTTCTTCCTTCTGACTGCTGTCAGAACCACTTGCATGCACAATGCCAATATGTATGCATGGTGAGGTGCTTCAATCTCTCTTATAAAATATGCATGATGTGGCGCTTTGGCTAACCTAGGATTTCTTTTAAAAGGGGGTAATTTTAGGGTAGCACCTTAATTAAGACGGTTACAGAAGGACATAATTGGCAAAGATGGTCTTTCTTTTGAAGGTTTGGATATGCTTGCCCCTTGTGGAAACGATTCAAACCCCTTTGATTTTTGTAAGTTTTTAAGAATAATATGGTAATAATCGGCTAGACCCATAGTCATTGCGAAGCTCAACAGTCTACTTTAAAACTTTGTAATATTGAGGCTTCTCACCTAACCCTCGAAGAGCAGCCAAAACATCATCAACTGCTGGAAACTAATAGGGCCAACCTTGGAAATTTTCCCAGAAACCCTTCCCATTCCTATGATTCCACATGGTCATGATTGCTATTGCTCTAATGGCATTCCAGAGAGGCGCCTTGACCTTCCTGCAGCTGCCCATAATCTCCAAACAGCACACTCCTTGCATCTATTTTGGCCTGCAATCCAGCTTTCCAAACCCACTGTTGCTGAGGGTCTTCCAAATCCCTCTAACTTCCATACAATTCCAGGAAAGGTGCTGGGCCGATTATTCCTATCGCCCACACAAGCCAGAGAAGGGTGACATATTACCTCTGCCATCGACATGGCTACCCCAGTCGAGATTTGGGTGACAGTAATCTGCCAAAGGTGAATCAACATTTGCAGCACCCCTTAGAGGCTCCCGTTTTAATCTAATTCAGGCCATGCGAAAAGACATTCTGCTCTGCAGCACCTGCTAACTTGCTGTTTTCTCTCATGTGTCTAGCTACCTAGGCCCAAGACTACTAGTCATTGGAAACCCTCCCCAGCATTCTCAAGACCAGCGGCCCGACCTTGTCTTTTAGGGACTGGATTCCAAGCCCTCCTTCCTTTTTTGGGCCGAAAGTAACTACATCCAATGATATGGCACACATGGCCTAGAAGGTCAGGATGGCTGCCACACAGACAACGCTACCAACTAGGATGGACTTGAGAATTACCAACTTACGCCAAAAAGCATAAGCCTCTTGAGACCATTTGCAGATTTCACCTTCACACTTTAGTGCAAACAATTAAAACGCTACGACTGCGTCAAGCCCAACCCTATGGGCCACCATACATACCTAAATATTTCTCCCTTCTTCCAAATGTTGAAGCCATAGCAGCCTACTAGCCACTTATGGGTTTCATCTAGACCAATATACAATATCTCTACCTCCTCCTTGGCGACTAATGTGTGAGCTTGATATTGTTTGGATCTCAAGGGGTTGATCTAGACCAATACATACTATCTCTATCTCATGGCCAACTAATGAGCATGCTTGACAAGTCTAAGAACTCTTTAAATACCTCCATTAAAGTGCCCAGTTGAGCTTTATTTGCTTGGATCATATTTGGGTTGTCATCTGTAAAAATTTGAAGCACAAAGTAGCCATCCTCAAATAGCCTTAGTGGCTTGAGAATCCCTCTTTAAACTAGCCAATCCGGCTTGTAACAACTATGAAAATCAAAAGGTCAAAGGGCACCCTTTACAAATTGATCTATGAAGGTCAAATGGCTTAGATAATTCAACATTAACACTAACCTAAGTAGTTGCATTTCAGAAGAAATTGCATACCATGAAGATGAAGCCCTTCCCAAAGCTCATAATTGATAGTGCATTGATGATAAAGTCCTAGCTAATTTGATCATATGCTTTATCAAAGTACATATTGACAAGGTCTACCTTTTAGCCACTAGAGATAGCCAAATGTACTCCCAGTACTAGATTCATAAGAGCATCATGGATTTAGTGCTAAAAGATGAAACCATAGTGCTTTTGGTGGACCACATTGAGAGAAAACATTGATTCTTGCAACCATAACTTTGGCTAGAATCTTGTATGAAAGACGCAACATGGTTAATGGTCTCCATTGACCCATCTTTAGTCTCTTGAGACACTTAGGGATACCTTTTAGCCACTAGAGATAGCCAAATGTACTCCCAGTACTAGATTCATAAGAGCATCATGGATTTAGTGCTAAAAGATGAAACCATAGTGCTTTTGGTGGACCACATTGAGAGAAAATATTTGATTCTTGCAACCATAACTTTGGCTAGAATCCTGTATGAAAGACGCAACATGGTTAATGGTCTCCATTGACCCATCTTCAGTCTCTTGAGACACTTAGGGATTAATCTAATCAAACCAAGGTTGATGTAAGGCACTAGAGCTCATGTGTTGCACCACTAGTTGACAACTACCACAACTCTAGTATAATCCTTACCACAATGCTGCCATAGACACTTATAGAACTCTATGGGCATGCCATCAATGCAAGGGGCCATTCTTCATGCCCTTAACTGCATATTTCAATTCATGCAATGCAAAAGGGGACTTTACTCTTTTAGCTTATTCCTTAAGAGATTTTGTAGCCATACCCTTGGAAAGAGGTTTGGATTTTTGCATCATAGTGCCAAGGTTTGTCATACCTTCGGTCTACAATGGCTACTAAGTGGCCTTTGAAAGCTCTCAAAATCTATTCTTTATTAAAGAGCATGTTGTCTCTTTGATCTTCGATGAAGATGATCCATTCCCATTTACCTTTCTTCTTCAAAGCTTCAAAAATAGAAACTAGAGGGAGCATCCCCTTCGACTTCACATCTTTCCTTCAGTTGTATTTTTAAAACCTAGAATTTATAGACCACTTGAGCCTTAATGTATAATTCAACCTCCTATAGCAAATTGCACAAAACAAGGTGATTAGGAAAAAGATAAATATTAGATAAAAGAGCAACTCAAGCTTGGGTAGTAGCAGTATCCATTGTAGCTCTCCTTTTATGTGCAAAAGTTTTACCATGTTTTTTGGTAGGTACTATAACTATCTTCTTCCTTTCCAACTAGTCCTTAGTGGGGCTTTTGCATGCATTTTTAGCCTCTTTCCACACATGCTTGATCCTCATGAAAAAATAAGGGTCATTTAGAAATGATATACTATGTCTGAAGATTAGTGAACCTTTGCTCGTGCTACTCCCCATCTCTTGATAGTATGTTAACTATATATAACAATGATCTAATGTTGTGATCTCTTAGAGTACCCCAAATTTTCAATCCAAAGTGGTTCATCACATCATTCACATATGCTCCATCTAATCATGCTACCCTCTAGTAATCCCCTCTCTAATGATTATGCCACATGTTCAGGACTTCTCCATTGCCAAAAGTAGTCATAATATCTACTAGCCCATGCATGCTTTGGAGCCTCTCCCAACTCTCCTTCTCCTCTGTCAATCTTGTACTATACCCATGAGACTAGCCCCCAAAACCAAGTGTCATGTTAATTTGATCACCCATCATCAAGGTAGGGTAGCCAGTCAATCTACTTGCCAACATCAACCACTACATGCTCCTCCTAGTTTAGTTATTAGAGGAACAAACAAATGTTACACATATCTTCTCCCCATGTGCTACGATCTCAATTGCCAAGATTGGCCATTCATCCTTAAACTAGACAAAGCAATCCATGACCATAATCACAAAGTGGTGTGCAAATCGGATGCTATATGCGTACGTTCACTACAACAAAAAGGCCTCTTAGACACACTTTTAGACGCAATTTTTGAATTGAGAGAAAATCTTACGGGTGCGTATACCCTCCCATCTATTTGCGCGTCTACAAACTTGCGCCTATAGTCGCATGTATGACGAAATTTACACGTAAAAATAGACGCGCAATAGATGCACATATACACGTGTGAGTACAAGTACATTAAAAAACCAAAATTGTTATTTATTTAATTTCTTTTGTGCGTCTACCAGTGCATCTATATGGCAAATTAGACGGGCATATAGACATGCCCATAGACACGCTTTTACAAGCGCCGATAGACGCGAACGCAAAACCAAAAATCTCATTTTTAAAAAAAAGATATTTAGTTTCTTTTTTAAAATTTGAATTATGTAGCGTGTTATGAGCGCGTGTACTCTGCATTTTAGATGCGCTTATAAACGCGCGTTTTTTGCAATTTAGACGCGCAGATAGATGCGAAAAACAGAACTGGAAAGAAAAAATCAGAGAGTGGTTTTTTTTTCCCCCTCCCATACATGAAATTGTGCATTTGGGAAAAACACAATGGATCTGAAAGCACGAGAATTGAAAACAAAAATCCATGTATTCATTATAGATAAAACGCATTTACATGGGGAGTTTAAGTGCTTGTGACCTAAAGCGTGGCCGCAAGCAGTAGACTCAAAAATGGATAATAGATATACATGAAAACAAGGCCATAGAGGAGGTATGGTGCTCCTCTACGAATGTGAAGAAGAAACATCTTCGCTAGCACCACCATGGCTACTAGCGTTGCTATCCCCCTCCTCGTTATGCTCCACATCGGGGTTCGCCTACACACACAAAAGATCAAGGTTGCTTACGTACAATTGCAAAGAAAAAGTTATAATTAGCTATACTTTTAATAGGAAAGTAAGAAAAACATACCTCCTCTGGCTATCGAATCCTCATAGCCCGGTTGTATTGCCCCTCAGTGATGAGACCCTCCTCATAGAAGTGAAGCCATGTGGCTGCGCAGTTATGGCCTTGATGGTAACCTACCTCTCTAGGAGTAGGTATCCTACCAACGATAGTAGTCTGCAAAACAATTATGATATATACAAACAATTATGAGACACAATGTATTAGAATAAATTATATAAAGAATTGAAAGAAATATAAATTTTAAAAAACTAGAAATCAAAATATACTTACAAACTCTATCTCCCACGACTCTATGTCGCTCGATCCGTAATGCGACGATCCCATGGTTTCCATTTGTAGGCGTCGCGCCTCTGCGTGCTGGCGACTTTTCACTTTCTCTACTGCTTTCTTATTGGCTTTTTTCCACTCTATGCGGTGACACATAGGTGGTTGGCTATAGGCTCCACGCCCCTCCTCCTATCTCCGTAGTGACTCCCTGGCACATGTCATGAGGTGAGATCTTTTGTTGTGAAGCAAATCCCTCACTTTTGTGTGTCCCCAATCATCCGAGAATCACTGACCCTCAGGATTTGGGTACCTCCTATGGATTGCCCTCAACACCTCCTGCCACAAGCCACTTTTCTAATTCTTGAAGTAAACGAAATAATCTTTATACGTCGCATGCACGACGCTCCTCATGTACGCCATTATATCCCTTCCTTCATCATCATGGAAGATGCCACCAATATCTGTAACTCTATAGTACTGGCGTACAGGCTCCTCTACGTGATCTTCTGGTGAGGGTGATCGCTCGCCACCTCCTAGGCAACCCCCACACAAGCCTCGTCCTTCCCCTCGACTCTCCCTCCTCCCTCTCTGTCGACAACCCTTTGCCTCACTAGATGCATGTGCTTCTGCAAATGCACCTGCGTCGGCTGATGCTTGTGCTTCAGTCAATGCATGTACAGGTGCTGCACGTGGAGTACCTGCAATTAGAGTTTGGACATTTGGTGTTTGGGAAGCAGTACCAAGCAAAGACGTTAGAGGTGTTCTAGACATGACGTTGAACATCTCGTCTACTGTGGAAGAGTGACCAAGGTGTCTGGTCATGTCTCCCATGAAGTCTTCCTTACTAGGAAAACCTCCAAAAAATACATTGACCTCTCTACCAAACAAGCCCAATGTATCATTCATGCAATCCAAATCTGGGTCATTGCTAGATGAACCAAGATGCGACATCTGTAAAAAAAAACACAGAAAAAAGACAAATTCGTACAATTCTAGAAATAAAAATTTATTTTTTATTGGAGCTGACTGGTGCGTGTATAATCGCGTCTAAAATGCAGGATAGACGCGCTCTCAGATGCATCTCTGAAGTCAACCCTCTGGTCAGAGCGCGTGTATATCCGCATCTGACATACAGCATAGATACGCTATCAGATGCGATTCTAGAGTCAATGCTTCTGGGCGCGCGTGTATCCTCGCGTGTGGAATGCAGAATGCATGCGCTTGGAGACGTGACTCTGAAGTCAAAGCTTCTGGGCAAGGCACATGTATTCCCACGTCTCACATTCAGGATACACACACCTAGAAACGCGACTCTAAAGTCAAAGATTCTTCTGTGCAGAGTACGTGTATTCTCACGTCTCAGATGCAGAATACACGTGCTATGAGACGTGGCCGCAGACACAATGACAGCAAACATAGCTTCGCGTCTATCACTGCGTCTGTACTGAAATGTAGACGCACTGGCAAACGCGCTTAGTCGGCTGATTTCAGTTCGACGACCGACATTCATGATTTATTTGTGCTATAAAAAATTCAATCATAGATCCTAATACACAGAGAGAGAGAGAGAGAGAGAGAGAGAGAGAGAGAGAGAGAGAGAGAGAGAGAGAGAGAGAGAGAGGACTCACCTTGGGTGTTTGGTGTGGCGGGTGGTGGCTCTTCTTCCTTCTCTTTCTTCCTCTCCTTGGTGAGTTACTCTCCCTTGATGCTTGCTTGCTGCTTGTTGTCTCCTCCCTTTGCTTCTTCTTCCTCTTGTTCTCTCTTTCTTTCTCTCCTTGGCTTTTCTTTTTCCCCTCTTGTCTCTTTGAAGTGAAAGAAGAGGTGAGGCATGAAGAGACTGCATGTCGGCTAAACTCGAGCTTCAGAATGCGCAAAAAATGCAGGAAAGGAAAGGCGTAGTTTGAAAAGAAATGATTCAAGTATCTTTTGAATTTTGACGTTTGCATCTATTTTCATGTGTATATGCGCGTTTAAGTTGATGTAAACACGCTTATAGACGCGAAGTTAGATGCAGATTTAGACGCGTGGATAAATGCAGATATAGACACGCATTTAGCTTTTATCATGAATTTTTGTTTTTAAGATAAGTTTTGATAGTAAGTTCTTATCATAAATTTTTATGTATTTATGATAAGTTTTGTGTATTTAAAATTGAGATCTTAGAATAATTAATACGCCGGTTTGAAGTTTTTATGTAAACATATGAATAACAAATTTGATGTTGTCATGAATTAGGTTTAATCATGCCATCATCATCACCTAGTGCGGTGCATGCTGATAAGTCAACGAGCACATCCTCAAGTGAGGATGAAACATTACGTCTTCATAATCGAGATGCATGGCTACGACGAAAAATTAAATGCATGTGTAATCGTTGTCAAGGGTGTATTTTTCGAGCACGTCCAGTTGCAATGTCACACCTCAGCATGTATGGAGAATGGGACTGAGAAAAATCACCAGCATTCATTGTTTTTTTTTAACACTAAGATTGCTAGTCTATGTTACTCAATATATATCAACATGCATGAAACTCCCTTTTATGGTTGAGCAGGATGTGGTGCCACATCCTCAAATGCTCCCTCCCGGGCATCGAGAGGCTGCAAAACGTCGACGCGAGGAGGCAGAGTCTTCAATAAGAGTGGAGACTGACGACCATGATAGTAGCCCTCATGAAATGCCCCATCAAGTTGTAGAGGATGAGATTTTGGACAACATGGTACACCATCTATTTTCGCAACCGGTTCAGGGAGAAGGTCACTCTACAAAGCCAGATAATCCACTATACGTAGTGTCATCTACTCCGTTGTATGAAGGTTGTACGTACTCCATTCTTCGTGCGTCCCTCGAGATACTTAACTTGCAAATAATTTATGGATGGAGTAATGTCAGTTTGAATGCATTATTGAAGTAGGTATCAATTCAATTTGGCTTATGAATCATAATATTAATTGTTCTATTTTGAAATTAGACACAAATATATGTTGGTGGTTTTTTAACTCACTTTTAAAAATATATGTAGGTTATTATTACAAATGCTCCAAAAGGAAACAAATTGCCAACTAAGAGAAACCAAGTAAGACATTACTTGACATCGCTCGGAGGCCTCGATTATGTTAAGATCCATGCATGTGTCAATGATTGTGTCTTATTTCGTGGGATTCATGAGTTTGCACAAGAGTGTCCTGTTTGTGGCGAATCAAGATACGAAGTGGAGATGAAGTCAATGGATGTGACTTGTAAGATTTTGTGACATTTTTCAATTGTTCCACATATTCAACTTATGTTCGAGTGTAAGTCTTTTGGTAAGCTCATGTCATGGCATGCTAGTCATCGTTCAAGTGATGGAAAGTGAAGGATCCCTGCAGACACATCGCCATGGCAACATATAGATAATTTGTGGCCCGTTTTCAAAGAAGAGCCAAGAAATTTGAGATTTGATTTAGGTATGGATGGAATCAATCCATTTGGCATCAAAAGTACATCATACAGTGTATGGCCAGTGGTATTGGTGAACTATAATATTCCTCCATCCATGGCAATTAAAAAGGGACATGTAATGTTGTCCCTTCTGATTCCTGAAAAGCACAAGGTAAAAAACATGGACATTTACTTAGAGCCTTTGATTGAAGAGTTAGAAATGTTATGGAAAGGTATTGAGATGCAAGATACAAGCGTATCTGCATCCTTTAGAGATTTCACGTTGAAGGCCATGTTGTTGTGGACCATGCATGACTTTCCAGGATACGGAGAGTGTTCAGATACATGTATATAACTCTATATTTGAAATTCAAGACTTGAATCAATTGCATTTTATTAATTCACTTTTTTGTTTAGGTTTAACCACATCAGGGTATCATGCATGTCCTATTTGCAGTCCCTCTCTAGTTTTCTCTAGGCCGGCACGTTTAAAGAAGGTTATCTATGAAAATCATCATTGATTTCTTCCTATTGACCATCCCAAATATGTTTTCCCTACTAATGGAATGACTCCACAATCTTTAACCATTCGAGATTGGAAGGAGAGATGGATTAATGCCGACAGCCACCCTCCACTCGGCATGAGTCAGTAAGAAGTGCATTTCTCTCGATTGACTTTAAAGTATTTAGCATGATGAATTGTTTATATAATATATTGTTTGTTTGTTAGGTTCTCTATATTTTTTTGTATTTCCTATTAGACTGAACTCAAGATCAATCACTTGTTGGACCCCATGCACATATTCAAAAATGTTGTATCTACATTATGGGATCACTTGATAGGGGCTCGTGATTTAGTCAATGTAAGGGAGGATTTACGTAACATTGGTCGCATGAGACAAGCCTGGCCACGCATTGGGCCCAGAGGTAAGATTGAGCTACCCCATGCACCTTGGATGTTGTCAAAGAATGAGGAAAAAATAGTGAAAGAACAAATATGTAGCTTTCGAATGCCCACAGGATGTATGAGATGTCTCAAGGGAGCTTTCATAAAGAAAAAAAAAGAGGTGTGGAGCAACTATCTGGTTTGACGTTCCACGATTGGCACAAAATGATTCAAGCAAGGGTATCTCTAACCATGAATATAGTAATTAGTGGAGTAACTATGTGTAAACTTTGGGGTATGATGACTTTTTCCTCAACTAATCATTTGATCTATGAATATTGTTTACATTCAGTTTGTACTTCCTACTAGTATATCCCATTGTGTATCCAAAGATGTACGTGACATCATTTACAAGATGGGAGAGCTTGTGAGATGTGTATACATTGTATTTTTTCATTAGATATCTTTGAATTTCTACACAAAAATAAACAATTCTCAAATACATCTTGACAGATACGTGAGCTCAAAGGAAATTGATCCAGACACATTGTAAGATGCTCGAGTATTATCTGTTGAGGTGGTTTGTTTGGTGGAGGAAATTTTTCCTTGATCCATTTTGACTACTTAATTACATTTACTCGTACATTTGATTGATGAGATCGCACTTTGTGGGGCAGTTCATGCAAGATGGATGTTTTTTCTTGAGCGCTTCATGAAAACCTTGAAAGATTTTGTGAGGCAAAAAGCATGCCTAAGGGAAGCATGGCTGAGAGTTGGTTAGTGCAATCATCCCTTGTTTATATCTCTGAATATCTTGCTATAGTGGACCCCTCTCAACCACGACTATGGAAAGATGATGAAGACTTGAGGATGACCTCTATAATACCTCAAGGAAAAGGAATGTCAAGTAAAGTGCTAACAAAAGAACTTCGTAAGTTAAATAGTTCTTGTGTGCTCAATAGTGATGTAATGAGCAAATGGGTGATACTATATAATGAAGTAAGGGCAAGAAGAAAAAGTGAAAGACAAGCATTTCACACTAGATATGGACGTAATGTCTCATTTTCAAACCATCTAAATGCGCTCCCACACCATATTGATATAGATTGGTCACATGAGGAAATGGAGAGAATGGAAAAAGAGGAGAAAATTAATATATCTCAAGAAGAGTGGGAATATGCACGAGGTTGCTTATCAAAGGTGAGACATACTATCAATTAATTTGTTTCTATAAGTTATATTTATATAAAAATTGACATGTTTGATCTTAATCTTTTACTACTAATGCACATTATTCAATGCTATTTGGTGTGAGGGTAAACATATTCGAACTCAACATATAGATGAAAAGAGAAATACCCAAGATTGTGGTTTCCTTGCTCACTTCAAGGATGGCAATGATACCATGGAAGGTTATTGTGGCTTGATCTAAGATATTCTAAAGCTTGACTTCAGACGATTCTCTATATATGTACTGGATGTGAAATGGTTTAAAGAAGTGGTAACAAATGGTGAGCATTGCACAATCAGACGTCATCCAAGTGGTTTTGTAATCATTGACTCTACAAAATTTCACCAAAACAAGAATGACACATTAGTACTACCTCAGCAATGCAAGTAGGTATATATGCAAAAGCTAAATTTTTTTAAACGTATACATGTGATACATATACACAATATAATAAGTATTTAAGTTTCTTGCTTTTGTTTTTCAAATATAGGTTGTGTATTATCCAATGATAATGATGGGACCTAAAATGGGCCGGCATTGGCTATAGCACTAGCCGGACCTCATGCTCATGACACACAAACACCCTCACGGCCTCGTGGACCAGGAGCGTCAATCTAAGGCTGAAGGACAAATTGCCCTAAAGCTTAATTCATGCGTTTATAGTTCATAGTTCAACGTTTCCTTAACCTCAGAGGGAGATCCCAAAGCACTTAGGCATAACGCCTTGTCACACACATATATAGGAGGCACTCCACCGACTAATAGTCGGAGCCCCACTGCAGCTCTCCTACATCTCAAGGATTGGCCCTTTGATATGCTGCTAAACATATAACACAAACGAGCAAAAACTCCTCTCTTTTATATTTTTCGTATTTCCAGGAGATATACCATGCTTCCTCACTTCACAGTCCCTTAGGAAACCGACCCTCTACCCTACGGCAAGGGATAACCTCACACTCTCAATCGTGGGTCAGAATCCTAAGAAAACAATTGCTATGCAGTCTAGGAGATTTTTCCTTTGATACCATGAACCATGCATAGTGCATAATGTGAATTGTTTAGTGCATAAAAAATAGGAAATCAGCATTGTCCATAGTGCGAAACCAATCTTTTCATGCTTTCCATGCTAACGTTTATGTATTGAAACGAGGAGAGACACCGAGCCTTACGCTCATGCTGCCTTTTCCTTTATTTTAAAACAACGTCCTATAGCCATGATGCAACACATAAATCAGATTTAAGATTGTACTTTGACGCTCAAACTCCCCTCTCATCCTACCATTTAATGTTTTGCAATCGTTGATAGGTGTAAGAGTCCTTTTATGTGTATTTCTTTGTAGAGAAAGCAATAAATACGGATAAAAACATAGAAATGAGGGTAAATCGAGGCTAACCTCGTGCTCTACCTTCAGTATACATTGCACAAACACTTATGTAATTTTTTGGAATTTTCTTTTTATCGTTTCCTAATTTTCTCCCATTTAAAATCCATTTTCACCATTTTTGGGTATTTTTTCTCTATTATTTTCAATAAAAAAAACTAAAAATTAAAATTGATTATGGGTTGTGGCCCTTAGGTTCTTTGACAGCAAAATTTTAGGTTTTATTGATGTTATATCTCATATTTCCCCTTTATTTTACAAAAAATCTCCATTTTGCCCGTAAAACGCGTGTTTTACGGGTTTTATACCATTAATTTCAATCATAACACTTATGATTTTCTGATTTTTTTCAGCATAAACTGATCAAACTCATAGCAAACAACAACATAATGCATAATCAGCCCATGGGAACAAATATTCATGAAGTAAATTGCATAAAATATCAATTCCCTTTGTAAAAATAAAATTACCGTTCCAGCCATTAATATCCATGACAGTCCGGAATCAGCAATCTACCCTCCTCTTGCATCACGGAGCAATCCCATCTCAGTTGGACAAAGCATCCGTCGATTCTTCTTCTTCACACATAAATCTGCCTCTAGAAGAGAGAGAGGGAGGAGAGAGAAAGACTGAAATCAGAATTCTCCATTGAGACCACCATTGCGCGAGTGAAGAGCGGCGAAATCATCAGCAAGCAGAGGGGAAGCAAGGGCCAATGTCAATTGGGGGGGTTGCTCATAGGCAGGAGATTGCATCTCCAAGATCTAAGCGCAAAAATCGGCGCCATACTGTCACGTTTTCTTCATCCCCTCTCTCTCCACGATTTCATGCTAAGTTAAATGTTAGCATAAAATGCCTCTAGCCCCCAAAGGTCACCACTGATTTGGCCAAACTTTGGTCCACCTTTTCAAATCTTGGCCATTTCCCCGTCCGTACTACGAATTGAGCTCTGAAAAATCCTGGGCGTCCGGCTCGGCATCTTGCATTGGCCAGTAACTCCTGACAACCCGCAGGGCAGTCTGAAAAATTATCAAAAATCAACAAGTGTCGCTCGGGCGCCTTTAAAGCACTTTGACTCTTACAATAGTCCTAGGTCGAGCCGCTGCCTTCAATGTTTAATATTTTTCCCTTCTCAGCATCAAAATTCCGCTCTCATTGGCGACCACGGGATAGGGCGACTCAGCCCGTCGAATCCCACGGTAGATCTGCACAAAACAACCAAAGGAATCATCAAGCTGATACAAAATAGATACATATTAAACATAGCACAATGTGCACCTTACCCCCTAACAGAACCAAGGCATCACATCCACAAGGAGTAGGCCTAATATAATCTGATATAAGGTCCGAAGCTAGTCACTAACCAATTGCTCCAACACGGCCAAACTAAAAAGAACCATCAAAGAGGTTGCCCTAAGTGGTGGTCCGAACTACCTACCAGACTAAGGAAAACACAACCAGTAGCTCTTATTAGACGAGGACTCCTATAGCCTGATCAAGAAGTATTTTCTTTTAGCACATTTTTTCTTTTAGGGTTTTTATTTTTATTGACATACTCGGGTATGTAAAAAGGAGGGAGCTGAGCATAGTGACCCAAGGAGAACAGGGCATCGGCCTCAAGACCTGTCTCGGTACCCAAGAACCTACCAAGCCCTCGCAAGGTGACACTTAATCCTTTTCTAACACTCACTTTTATTTTCGCTCCAACCTTCCTTAATTTTTGAACCTACCAAGCCCTCACAAGGTGACACTTAATCATTTTTTGACACTCACTTTTATTTTCGCTCCAACCTTCCTTAATTTCTTCTTTTCTAGCAAGATGCCACCCCTAGGAAGACAAGGCATCGGCCCCGAGTCTGACTCATCCCTAGGAACCTACCAAGCCTTCACGGCGATGATCAACTGCTCAAAAATTTTCCTTTCTTTTTTTTTTGTGATAGGGGTTAGAACCCCTTTTTACACACCTTTGTATTTATTGATTTTCTTTTGGGATATTCAAGGTTTCTTTTCCTTTATCATCATCATTTTTCTTCTGGCAGGCTTCTCTAACTGCCTCACAACTAAAAAGAACTCCTGGAACGGCTGCCTAACAGGCTAGCGGAACAGGGTCACTAGAACGCCCTTCTAAAACAAGTCTTTCGGTGTCGGACAATATCTTTACAGGAGGCAACGACTACTCAAACCTCCCTCAAACATACTTAACCAAAACCTGGGACTTCATGCCTTGGACGCCGGTCCCCAACAAGAAACGAAAAACCCCTTAACAAGTACACAAACACATATAGCATTAAAACCACAGTACTCATAAAGAAAAGATATCACCTGGATAGGGCCACGAGAAGCTTCCACGCAACAAAAGGCTCCTTCCACACTCTTCTAGCACAAAACTAAAACAAGAAACCATTAACTACACCTGCACTAAACAGACAATGGGCCCTCTTGGCCTAACGAAATAAAGCACTTCACCACAAAACTTAATTGGCCCTCTTGGCCTAACGAAATAAAACATTCAAAACCTCGCAAGACTGGCCCTCTTGGCCTAACGAGATCAAACAGAATAGCACCTATACATCCCTCCCTGGAATAGCACAGATATACAATAATAGGCTCCCTCCCAAGGAGGAAAACACAAGCTCGTAACCCTAAACTAAATGCATAAGGTTATGACCCATCCCTCCTGTATATATAGCAAGAGGCGTACGCATAACATGTTGTCTAATTAACCTCTGGGTCCAGGATAATAACGGTAGATTGGTCTCATCTACTCTTTGCATTACCCATATCAACCATCGTCTACCATATATTGCATGCTCTGATAACATTCTCCACAAGCTACCGGGCCCTGTTTCATCATTGATAACAATATCCAGACTAGGACCACAATTAAAGAAGAGGTCTTCTTCATAAGCAAGATTTGCTAGTGAATCCGCAAACTGATTCCAATAACGTGGGATCAGTTGAAAAGACACTCTCTCAAACTCTTCAAGTAGGGTCATAGCAGTCCGATGATACATACAGAGAATGGGATTCCGCACTGTGTATATCCCATCTAACTGATTCAGGATCAACTGGGAATCCCCTTTTACTAACAACGGACGAATACCACCTTGTTTGGCAATATGCAGTTCCATAATCAAGGCTTTATACTCGGCCATATTGTTAGTGAATCCTACCCCGAGATAAGCAGCTAACTTCATCGTAACTCTTTGTCAGGGATCTCGGATTACTAGTCCAACGCTTCCTTTTTTATTAGGGCCCCTGGACGCTCCGTCAAATTATAATGTATACGTCCACAATGGGTTTACACAACGGACCATCACGAACTCCTCTATTCGTAGTTATGGTAATCAAAGTTTAGCATATTGAGGGGACGAACTGATGGCTCCATCCCACCTTCTTCATTGAACCCAATAGGAATACTCGTCAACAGTCGTAAGCAGTGATGGCAAAAGACTTTAATCTCCCACACAAAGGTTCCATCTTCTTGCTCAATCACTTTATATCCTTTGCTCCACCAGATAATTTTCCCCTGATGGTATCTTTGCTCCAGATATGGGTGCTCCAAATAAGAGATTAACCGACCCATCAACCGACTTCAAGCTCTTTCGCAGGTCTCAAATCATCCCCAACATAGACCTGCAATGCATTTCTCTATATTAGCATACTTAGAAATAATAAGGTTTAATCTTATTAAGATTAACCTTATTTTTAAACTCTACTCCCTATAGATCAGCTAATAGAGCCGTAGACCTATTTTTCCCGAGCCTGACAATCTTGTAGGGGCCATCCCATTTAGGTTCCAGCTTCCCTGGAAACAACCCCCTACGCGCATCATAATAAAGGACTAATTGCCCTTTTTTAAAGGTATACTTCTTCGCTCTAAGATCATGCAATTACTTCATCTGACGTTTGGCTACCTCTTGGTGTAGTAAGCTCTGCAACTTCAGCTCATCCAGGTGGGCTATAGTCGTGAAACATTCAAAAAGGGAATCCTGATCTCCCAAAGAATGGTTAATTGCAAACCGTATGGTTTGTTGAGATATCGAGCTCCACTCGTGATACGCGAGGGTGACCGTTGTGTATTTATGTCACCGACTTGTCAGTTGCAGACGCGGTTGGTACACCGCCCATGAATAATAGCTACATGATAGCTATCCTTATCTACTCTACTTCGTGGCTCAGTTAGTATGCCACCTTAGTTAGTTGAGTTTGGTTTGAGACCCATATATAGGGTTCTTCTATTTCTTTGTATGAGAGTTCTTTTGGCTTACACAACTAAGAAGAGGAAAACTATTTTCAGCCTCCACCCTTGTGTGTATTCCCCCATTGTGCAAGCAAGAAAGCTTCAAGTGAGACTCCTTCCTTCTCTCCCACAATCTTGACATGGTATCAGAGTCTTGTTCGTGGTAAGGAGCTCAAGAAAGCAAGCCAAGCTCGCGGTGTTCTGGTAAGAGGAGCAGTGTTGCTTTCATTTTCTGTTTTGGGAGCAGATCTCTGCAGGTAGCACAGCCGGAAAGTGCAGGAATACATTGTCTCAGGTTGAGACGCCTTTCGCGGTGAAGCAAGAGGGCAGTATATGCTGCGGGATAGGGCTTTAGCCCTGGCGACCTTGTTTTTTTGATTTGAGGCCATTTCGGGGCCTGTTTTGGAGGCGGAAGTTTTCTGCACGCACTCAGGAAAAGGCCCAGTTTTATGCTGTGTGACCACTGTTCTACGGGTCGGTGAAAAGTTACTGTAGAAATTGCATTGTATGCCTGTGCGCAGAGACATTGGGAGTTACAGAATCATCCCTGTTGCCTGTCGATGCAAAATCGTCACTAGGAAGTGACTGTGTGGTCAAATACCACTTTCGTCAGTTTTGCAGATTTGCCCTTGTGAGGCTAAAGCTGTGTTCTTTGCAGTGACAGAATTTTTTGCAGTGTTCTGTAATGGCGTCTGATTCTCTTTCACAGATTGTCACTGAAAAGCTTGACAAGAACAACTTCCAAGCATGGAAGTTTAGAATGACAAATTTCCTTATGGGAAAAGGATATTGGAAATTTGTTGCAGGAAATGAAGAAGAGCCAGTTCTTCCTGATGTTCCCAATCAACAACAAATGTAGGCATTCAAAACATGGCATGAGAGAGCCAGGAAAGTTATGTATTGGCTGTCTATCAGTATTTCAGACTCTATGATTATGCATATTCAGGATGCAAGTACGCCAAAGGAGGCATGGGATACTTTGTAAAAAATGTATAGCACAAATACGCAAGCCAGGAAAATGCAGCTCAAGCAAGAGTTGCATAATGTGCAAAGAGAAAGTATAAGCATCAACGACTACCACATGAAGGTGAAGAAGATTGCAGATGCACTTGCTTCCATTGGGTCGCCAGTGGAAGATGATGATTTAGTTTCCGTGACCTTGAATGGTCTAGGAAAGGATTATGCACAGTTCCGAACATCCATTTCCGTCCGTGAAAGATTTCCTGATTTTGAGGAGTTGATTGCTCTTCTAATTTCTGAGGAGCAGAGAAATGGTGGTGCATCTTCTTCAGGAGGAACTTCAAAAGAAGCTGTCTTCTACTCAAATGCTGGAAGAGGTAGAGGCAGAGGTAGAGGAGGCCGATTTGGAGGCCGTGGCAGAAATCAGAATATGTAGTAAACTCAAGAAAACCAGTCCTATGGAGGAGGACATGGTAACTCTAGAGGCAGGGGGAGCCAAAGAGGTCGTGGTGGATGGCAAAGAGACCAAAATGCAAACAGTAATGTTGAATGCTACTACTGTGGTAAAATGGGTCATATGGCGAAAGACTGCTATAAAAAGCAGAATGACATCATGAATGGAAAACTGCAACAAGGGAATTATGCATCTTCTAGTAGACAGGGTGATGACAGAAATGAGCACTTGTTTATGGTGCAGCACATGAACAATTCTGTGACAAGTGCAGAAGAAAGCAATGATGTATGGTATGTTGACTCAGGTGCATCAAACCACATGACAGGTCATGCAGAATGGATGGAGGATGCAAGAAAAATGAAAAAACCAGGATTTGTGGAGACTAGTGATGATACTGCACATCCTATTGTGCAGATTGGAAAAATTCCCTTGTCTATGCAGGATGGGAAAAAGAAATACCTGTCTGATGTATTTCATGTCCCGAATATCACCAAGAATCTGGTTTCTGTTGGTCAAATGGTTGAGCAGGGCTTGCAGGTCATTTAATCCTCATGGATGCTTTGTTGAGGATATGAAAAATAAAGGTCGCTTGATAGCAAAAGGAAAGAAGAAGGGCAGAATGTTTACATTGGATGCAGACATGTCTGAATTGAGTGCAGCAATGTTTGCACATGGGACCGGTGTAGTTGCAGATATTGATATCTGGCATAAACGCATTGTTCATGTTAATGTACAGTGACTTAAATCAATGCAGGCCCAAAATATTGTTGTAGGTTTGCCAAAATTCAAGGTTGCAGAAATGCATAAGGTATGTGAAGCCTGTCAGTTTGGAAAACAGGCAAGGAAACCATTTCCTAGACATATTCAAGAGAGTAAGAAGCCATTGGAATTAATCCACTCTGATGTGTGGACAATTAAAGCTGCATCTCTTGGAGGCTGTCATTATTTTTTCAGTTTTATTGATGACTATAGCAGAAAAGTTTGGGTGTATTTTATGAAAAAGAAAAGTGAAGTTTTTGGGCATTTCAAAACTCTTAAAGCGATGGTTGAAAAAGAAACAAGCATGCAGATAAAATGCCTAAGGTCAGATGGAGGGGGAGAGTACCTCTCAAATGAGTTTGCAAGGTTCCTACAGGAGCATGGCATAAAGCAACAATATTCATGCAGTCATACACCACAACAAAATGGAATTGTAGAAAGGAAAAACAGGCATATTGGAGAGGTATCTCGTGCCATGCTCAATGAAAAAGACTTGCCAGATTTTTATTGGGCTGAAGCAGTTGCTACAGCAGTCTACATAATGAACAGGACTCCCACTGCAGCAATACATGGAATGACTCCAGAGGAGAAGTATACTGGTAGGAAACCAGATATTTCTCATTTGAAAATTTTTGGTTGCATTGCCTATGTACATGTGCCAGATGAGTTGAGATCCAAGTTGGATCCAAAAGCTGAGAAGTGCATCTTTATTGGTTACTCTCTGCAGCAAAAAGGGTATAGATGCTATAACCCTTCTACTCGTAAGTTTACAGTGAGCAGAGATGTTGTTTTTTATGAGATGAGTAGCTGGTATAAACCAGTAAATGTGATTGATGATGTTGATGCACAAAATGGTAATGCTGCACAGAATTCACAACAGCAGTCACAAAATATTAGTGGACCTAGAGCGTCCTCTAGCAGTGGTTCACATTCTTCGCCATGGACAGGCAGATTGAGATCATGAGAATCTTCTCAAAGTAATGCAGATAGTGGTATGCAGGTATCACGAAAAGGAAAAGAGAAGGTTGATCAGCCCATGTTTGATGTGAATGCAGGTCACTCTTATGTGGATGGTGAATCCAGTGGCTCAGAACAGAGCATTGATGATGAGTTGGGTATTCCTTCTATTGTTACACCTGGAGTAAGGAAGACCAGGGATGTTTTGAGAGCATCTAGGAGTGAACCCACTTTGCGCAGGTCTACCAGAGTTAGGTATCCTATGGATAGGCTGAAATATGATGGATTTACAGCCATTCACTATGCATATATGGGCAAGGTGATATAGGAACCAGAACCCACTTCTTTTGAGCAAGCCATGGGAAAAGAAAAATGGGAGAAAGCCATGGATGAAGAAATGGATGCCTTGGAAGCAAATGCTACATGGGAATTTGTACCTTTGCCTAAAGGTAAGAATGCAATTGGCTGTAAGTGGGTTTATAAGGTGAAGCACAATGCAGATGGTTCTGTGAACAGATACAAGGCAAGATTAGTAGTCAAGGGGTATGCACAAACATATGGCATTGACTATGAAGAAACATTCAGTCCGGTTGCAAGGATGGCAACCGTAAGAGCAGTCATTGCTATGGCTGCATCAAAGGGATGGTCTTTATATCAGATGGATGTAAAGAATGCCTTCTTGCATGGTGATTTGCAAGAAGAGGTCTATATGGAGCAGCCACCAGGTTATGTGCATGCTGTTTATCCTGAGTTTGTTTGCAGGTTGAAGAAAGCCTTGTATGGCTTGAAGCAAGCACCTAGAGCATGGTCTGACAAGATAGGACAGTATCTTGTCACTATTGGCTTTTAGATTTCCAAGGCAGATTTCTCACTTTATGTGAGAAAAACAGAGAAATGTATTATGCTACTTGTCATTTATATTGATGATTTGATTATGACAGGTGACAGTGATGAAGATATCCTTCATGTGAAAATGCTATTGAAGCAGAAGTTTGAGATGAAGGATTTGGGAGAGCTGCGTTATTTCTTGGGCATTGAGGTGATTAGATCACCAAGTGGGATACAGCTCTTGCAGAGGCAGTATGGATTGGACATGCTGTCCAAATATGGGATGACAGGCTGTAAGCCTATTTCAGTTCCTTTGGAGCAGAATGTGAAGCTGAGCACAGATGCAGGTGAGCTTCTAGAAGACCCTACTATGTACAGACGCATAATAGGAAGTTTGATTTATATGACTATTACCAGGCCAGATTTGAGCTATGTTGTTGGATTGGTAAGTCAGTTTATGCAGGCTCCAAGGAAACCACATTTGGATGCGGCTAGACGCATACTCAGGTATGTGAAGTCCACATTGCAGTATGGACTATTTTATGAGACTGGGGTCCAGATATAGTTGCATGGATACACTAATGCTGATTGGGCTGGTAGTATTTCTGATAGACGATCTACCAGTGGATATGTGTTCTCTTTTGGGAGTGCTGCAGTCACTTGGAGCAGTAAGAAACATCCTACAGTTGCCTTGTCGAGCACAGAGGCTGAGTACAGGGGTGCAGCAATGGCTGCATGTGAGGTAGCTTGGTTGCATAAGCTACTTTATGATATGCATCAGTCTACAAATGGACCAGTTGTCATTTATTGTGACAACATGAGTAGTATACACTTGGCAAATAACCCAGTCTATCATGCTAGAACAAAGCACATTGAGGTGCATTATCACTGCGAGAGAGGGTTTTACTAGGTCTTATTGATCTAGTTTATGTCAGCACAGAGGATCAGGTAGCTGACATATTTACGAAGGCATTGGGCGCAGAGAAGCTGCGCAAGTTCAGAGACCTGCTTGGTGTGCAGGAATTGGGATTGAGCTCGAGGGGGAGTGTTGAGATATCGAGCTCCACTTGTGATACGCGAGGGTGACCGTTGTGTATTTATGTCACCGACTTGTCAGTTGCAAACGCGGTTGGTACACTGCCCATGAATAATAGCTACATGATAGCTATCCTTATCTACTCTAGTTCGTGGCTCAGTTAGTATGCCACCTTAGTTAGTTGAGTTTGGTTTGAGACCCATATATAGGGTTCTTCTATTTCTTTGTATGAGATTTCTTTTGGCTTACACAACTAAGAAGAGGAAAACTGTTTTCAGCCTCCACCCTTGTGTGTATTCCCCCATTGTGCAAGCAAGAAAGCTTCAAGTGAGACTCCTTCCTTCTCTCCCACAATCTTGACATGGTTGGCAACTCAATCTCGAGGGGTAACACACACTCTTCCCCATAAACCAATTTGAATGGAGTATGGCCGGTAGCTCACTTGAACGTGGTATTATACGCCCATACTGCCACATACAACTTCTTGCCCCAGTCTTGTTTCTTCTCGGAGACTATTTTAGACAAGATCCCCACAAGCTACTTATTAGTACTTTCAACTTTCCCTTTTTCTTACGGATTATAAGGAGTCGTTTTATTGTGCTTGATTTGCCAAGCTTCAGTCAAGCTTTTGATCACCTTGTTCAGAAAATGGGTTCCACAGTCCGACACTAACTCCCTCGATGGACCAAAACGACAAATAATCTGCTCTAAAAGGAAACTTGCAGTCTCTTTTGCATTGTTCTGCCTTGTCACCCACGCTTCTGACCATTTTGTAAAATAATCAGAGGCTACTATAATATACCTCTTCTGGGTAGTAGACGACGGGGTAATAGGACCGACAAAATCAATGCCCCACTTCTCAAATGGAAGGATAGCCATGATAGGCGTAAGTGGCCATTTCCTATTTTCGCGGTTGTCATGTCTTTGACAGGTATCACATCTCTTCACATACTCAAAAGAATCTTGGAAGATGGACGGCCACCAATATCCAGCTCTTAACGCTTTTTGCGCCGTCAACCGTCCTGCAAAGTGCCCTCCACATGCAGAGTCATGGCACTCTTCTAAGATAAAAGGAACCTTGTCAGGCATCACACATCGGCGGTAGATATCATCAACACCTTGCCAATATAGTGTCCCTACGATCAAGGAAAACTTCAATGCCTGTTGTTTGATTTTTCTCTTTTCAGACTTTGATAAACCAGCTCCCGTCTCTCCTGTTGATAGATAATGCGTAATAGCAGCATACCAAGATGGGATAGAAGCTGTATCAATTTTAAACATTTCCTCAATGTCGTTTCCTTCAGCCAAAGTCTCTTTCGGCTCCCCGAAATCCATAAGGCATTCCACAATACCCTGCAACCTCGGTGGCTTACTCTTAATCTCATAATCAAACTCCTGCAAAGTGATTAACCACTTTGCCAAACGATCAAGCGGTTGCAGCTTGTTCATAAGCAATCTAAGTCCTTCCGCCTTCGTATAGAACACTACATTTTCATAGAGGATGTAGTGCCTGAATTTCTTAGTCCCAAAGACCATCACCAGACACAACTTCTCCATGTATGTATAATTGATCTCTGAAATGCCCAATTTTCGACTAGCAAAAGCTATCGGATGATACCACTTTTCCTCCCAAATTTGGGCTAAACAGCAGCTAATACTATGCATGGTGGATGCTAAAAATATATAAAATACCTCGTCTCTTTTAGGTGCTTTTAAAACGGGTGCTTTTACTAGCTCGTGTTTCACATCCTCAAAAGCTACCTTACAAGGGTCACTCCATTCAAATTAACAGCTAAAGGATAATAAATTCATTAATGGCAATGTTCTTTCTGCCAAGGCATTGATGAACCTTCGATAGTGCCCTATTGATGACAAAAAGATATGAACCTCTTTCGGAGTGCGTGGTGGACTCATAGCGACTATGACCTTGATCTTCTTAAGGTTAATTGCTATTCCTACTGAACTGACCACATGGCCTAACAATAGCCCATAAGGCACTCCAAAAACACACTTCCGTGGGTTAAGAGCAATATAGAATTGTCTGCAACGCTCAAAGCAATTCCTCAAAATAATCAACATCCTTTCCCTTACAATGGATGCCCCCAGGTCATCAATAAAGACTTTCAACTCATCTGGGGAGATGTCACCAAAGGTCTTGTCTACTGTTCGTTGCCACGATCCAGGTGCATTGCACAAACCAAAGGCCATCACATGGTATGCAAAAGTACCAAAGACAGTAACAAAAGTTGTTTTCAACTTGTCCTCTTCTGCCATCTGGTTATATCCCGCAAAGTAATCCATGAATGAATATATTTCCCTACCCGCTAATTGATCCAAAATCTGGTCAATAAATGGCAACGGGTAGTAATCCTTAACTGTCTGCTTATTCAGCTCTCTAAAATCTACACATAATCGGATCTGGTTATTTTTCTTCTTCCTGATAACAACTGGTGAGCACCTTTCCGTGTGTTGTACAGGGAAGATTAACCCAGCTTTCCTTATCTTCTGCAACTCCTCAAACAGCCCATCCCTCAATTCAAAAGGCATACGCCTTACCTTCTGATGCACAGGACGACTGCCTTCTTTTACAGGAATAGTATGAACAGCTAGGCTGGGAGGGATGCCTCTCAACTCATCATAACTGCAAGCAAAGATATCACGGAATTCTTGAATCAAGGACACATAGTCCTCCCTTTCTGCTAAACTGAGCATGGAACCTAATTTAATTGGTCGCGAATCATTTGGCATGCCAAGGTCTAACTCAATTACATCCACGTCTCTTATCCTATCTTGCAGCTCTATCGGCTCATTTAGAGTTATCTAATAAATATCCTCTGTAGTGGACCCCTCTTTAGATTCGTCACTGGATGATGTCTCACTACCAGATGGATCTTCTGCTATCTCTAATTCAGTAGAAGATAAAGGAGCTCTCTCACTTTGAGGAGACTCAGGATAAGCATCAACTATTACTCGATTAGCACCTCTACTTAGAACCACTCTACCGGTGGGTATATCGACTTAACAGTCTATTCGTAAGATCCAAGGCCTACCTAGTAAAACCTGATAGCTAGGGCGTCCTGCAAATCCTATCACCCTAAAGTCCAAGAAACATGCTACACTTGCAATTGTAACATGGACCTTAGTAACACAACCTTCTGGTTGTCTTAGAGTATCATCAGCCATTCTCAGAAGGGTGGAGTTGTCTTTCTGGATGCCTAGACCCAACCTCTCCATCAACTCTGAACTCATGATATTGACGGAGGATCTAGTGTCTACAATGGCATGTTCCACTAATATTCCATCTACATAAGCTGAAACCCTAGGGCACTTCTTTTCAGCATGGTCAAACCAATCTTCCCCTACTCGTGCTATGCCCAAGGGTTCTACAATATACCCAATACGCAGGATCTTCTTAAATTTCTTGCGTACTCCTGGGGATAATTTGATCAATTGCAAGAGGTTCACATCTCGTTTAACTTCGCAAAGAGAACTCGCTAAATCAAAGTCATGATAAGTAGCCAAAGCTCTCTTTTCCCACCAAACCATCCTCTCTTTTGGTCTTTGGACCGGTTTTGGTGCTTCTTTCTTGGCTCTTGCATTCTTTCTTGGCACTTCTTCATCCTTCTTTTCCCGCCAAAGCTCTCTTTTCCCGCCAAACCATCCTCTCTTTTGGTCTTTGGACCAGTTTTGGTGCTTCTTTCTTGGCTCTTGCCTTCTTTCTTGGCACTTCTTCATCCTTCTTAGGGTCACCTTTTCTATCAACCAGCCTTAGCGGTCCCCTTTCTATGCTAGGACTCTAGACTTGCGTCCCCTTATCCCCTTGTTTAGGGTTTGCCTCAATTGGTTTTGTATTATCTTTGTTAACCTCTTTAGCCTTTTGGTCTCTTGTCACGGCTCTTAAGTTAGAGGTTTCAGCATCATGGTCTTGTACAACCTCAATAAGGCTGACTCTGTTGCCTTGTGGCAACTCTTCTATAATTGTTTTTCCCCGCTGCAATATTTGCCTAGGTGCATCATTCTTTTGCAAGTTATTTCCTTGTGCTTTATGATTCACTGAGCCCGGTTGTTTAGTCCCTTGTTGGAGAGAGCTAATTTTACTCCAACAGGTAGCAGCTAGATGACCAGACTTCCCACAAATGTCACATTTCACATTTGGACAATTTCTGGGGAAGTGCTGTCCACCATACCATTTACCATTGAATCTAGAGGGTCCACCCTCTTCAGGTCTTCGACTCCATATCAGATTTTGTTGCTTCTTCAAGAAATTAACGTCGACGGCTATTTGTCGATATTGTTCGGAGATCATATCGGTATAATGCTTTATCATATCCTTGACTTCACCAAGGACATTAGATGCACTCGACTTGTAGCCTCGATCGTCAACGCGTCGTTCCATTGGCCTAATAATCTGATTTGACATTGGCTGTTGACCCACAGGAACAACATTAGAACTTGAAACTTGGCCTCCAACATTTGGTGGAGCCAATTGACTTGCCATAGGCATAGTCACACTGGGAGAAGCCGATAGTAAGGGTATATTTGAAACCACACTCCCTCTCCCAATAGGGTTGGTCATAGGCATCCCTTGACTTCCATTCATCAATGCTGGATTGCCACTAGGTACTAAACCCCCATTAACATTCATGCGAGAGGAGTAGGCCGTTTGTAATCGTGCTTCTACTCCCTCTGCCTGCGTAATAGCGGTGTCTATATCTGCCAAGGCCACACTGCTCAATTGTACTTGGATATTAAAGTCCAACCCATGCAAAAAGTATTGCAATTGGATAGCCGGTGGAATGGGAATGTAAGTTTGCAACTTACGAAATACTTCCTTCAACTTCTTGGCATATGCTTTTACATTCTCATGAGGATCTTGACGTGTTACATTCAAGACCCGCAACCAATATTGGCCACCTCTTTCAGGGGCATATTCCGCTCGGAAAGCTGCATAGAATTGATCAATGGTGGTTATGGTTCCAGACTCTATGTTGTGATACCATACCGCAGCCCTTCCTTTTAACGTCATATTGAAGAACATCATGAGATATCCCTCGTCTTGGATGCGATAATTGAACATCAATCTCTGAAATTCACAAATGTGAAATTCTGCATCCTCTTCTACTAACCCATTAAAAATGGGCAAGGAAACTCCTAAGGCTGGTAAATCCGACATCCCTGTAGGAATCGCAATAGGCTGTGCCATGGTGACAATCCGATTAGCAGTAGGAGCTTGAAGTGATGAATTTACACCTCCACTTAAAGTGGGTAGACGTGGTGGAGAAGAGGAAGAACATATGCTTCCTCCTATACCTAATGGAATAGGTGGAGCAGTTAAGTGACTAAGACCACTGCTTCGTATATGTACTGGACTACTCCTTTGAGAAGAATAATGGCTTATGATCTCTAACCGCTGCCTAGTCGTCTCAGCACGTTCTGCTTTCTGGATTTTGGCTTGACGGTCCTTGTCAGAGGACATAAACCAACTTTCTTTTGGTCCCTGGAAACCCTAGATCTGAAAGCCACGACTTATAAGTGGCTGCTGGCAGACGCACCACTGATGGGACCTAAAATGGGCCAGCACTGGCTATAGCACTAGCCGGACCTCATGCTCATGACACACAAACACCCTCACAGCCTCGCGGACCACGAGCGTCAATCTAAGGCTGAAGGATAAACTGCCCTAAAGCTTAATTCATGCGTTTATAGTTCACAGTCCAACGTTTTTCTAAAACTCCTCAGAGGGAGATCCCAAAGTACTTAGGCATAACGCCTCATCACACACATATATAGGAGGCACTCCACCGACTAATAGTCGGAGCCCCACTGCAGCTCTCCTACATCTCAGGGATTGGCCCTTTGATGCACTCCTAAACATATAACACAAATGAGCACAAACTCCTCTCTTTTATATTTCTCGTATTTCCAGGAGATATACCAGGCTTCCTCACTTCACAGTCCCTTAGGAAAACGACCCTCTACCCTACGGCAAGGGATAACCTCACACTCTCAATCGTGGGTCAGAATCCTAAGAAAACAATTGCTATGCAGTCTAGGAGATTTTTCCTTTGATACCATGAACCATGCATAGTGCATAATGTGAATGGTTTAGTGCACAAACAATAGGAAATCAGCATTGTGCATCGTGCGAAACCAATCTTTTCATGCTTTCCATGCTAACGTTTATGTATTGAAACGAGGAGAGACACCGAGCCTTACGCTCATGCTGCCTTTTCCTTTATTTTAAAACAATGTCCTATAGCCATGATGCAACACATAAATCAGATTTAAGATTATACTTTGACGCTCAAACTCCCCTCTCACCCTACCGTTTAATGTTTTGCAATCATTGATAGGTGTAAGAGTCGTTTTATGTGTATTTCTTTGTAGAGAAAGCAATAAATACGGACAAAAACATAGAAATGAGGGTAAACCGAGGCTAACCTCATGCTCTACCTTCATTATACATTGCACAAACACTTATGTAATTTTTTGGAATTTTCTTTTTATCGTTTCCTAATTTTCTCCCATTTAAAATCCATTTTCACCAATTTTTTGGTATTTTTTCTCTATTATTTTCAATAAAAAATAACTAAAAATTGAAATTGATTATCGGCTATGGTCCTTAGGTTCTTTAACAGTAAAATTTCAGTTTTTATTGATGTTATATCTCATATTTTTCCTTTATTTTGCAAAAAACCCGCATTTTGCCCCTAAAACGCGTGTTTTACGGGTTTTATACCATTAATTTCAATCATAACACTTATGATTTTCTGATTTTCTGAGCATAAACTGATCAAAATCATAGCAAATAACAACATAATGCATAATCAACTGATATGAACAAATATTCATGAAGCAAATTGCATAAAACATCAATTCCCTTTGTAAAAATAAAATTACCGTTCTTTGCGGGTTGCGGGGTTTTATTTGCCATGTTTGGGGACTGATTTTCAGCAGCCATTAATGTCCATGACAGTCCGAAATCAGCAATCTAACCTCCTCTTACATCACGGAGCAATCCCATCTCGGTTGGACAAGCATCCGTCGATTCTTCTTCTTCCCACATGAATCTGCCTCTAGAAGAGAGAGAGGGAGGAGAGAGAAAGACTGAAATCAAAATTCTCCATTGAGACCACCATTGCACGAGCGAAGGGCGGCGAAATCATCAGCAGGCAGAGGGGAAGCAAGGGCCAATGTCAATTGAGGGGGTTGCTCACAGGCAGGAGATCTAAGCGCAAAAATCGGCGCCATACTGTCACGTTTTCTTCATTCCCTCTCTCTCCATGATTTCATGCTAAGTTACATGTTGGCATAAAATTCCCCTAGCCCCCAAAGGTCACCACTCATTTGGCCAAACTTTGGTCCACCTTTTCAAATCTTGCCATTTTCTTGGCCATTTCCCCGTCCGGACTCCGAATTGAGATCTGAAAAATCGTGGGCATCTGGCTCGGCATCCCACATTGGCTGATAACTCCTGACAACCCGTACGGTAGTCTGAAAAATGATAAAAAATCAACAAGTGTCGCTCGGACGCCTTTAAAGCACTTTGACGCTTAAAATCATCCTAGGTCGAGCTGCCGCCTTTGACGTTGAATATTTTTCCCTTGATATTCGTAATTTTTAGCTATTTTTAAGCACTTCTCGACATCAAAATTCCACTCTTAGGTAAACAATAACTAATGGTGGTATGTCATCCCTATATCTAATCATTCAAAACCAATAGATGGTAATATTACCGACATAGAGATAGTAGATGACAATCCAACAATTAATGATGATGTACACAATGACACCATAATGGATGATATGCATGATATAGTATAAGATGAACCTTGCGAGGATGTTCAAGGAAACACATAAGATGACAATAATGTGATTGATGATATTGATGAAGTTATTGAGCAATATAGCAACACATCTAATATTGGGATAGACTTATTTGTTTCGTTACCTCTTGGTAACATAGACCTAGAAATAGATAGTTTAGTAAGGGCTAATCTCATTGAAGATGAGATGGATCATTCACTGTAACATACTTAATTTGCTTAATGATTCAATGTGTATTCTTAATTCTATGGAAAATATCATGCGCACACGTGTATACTCAAGAATCAATAGTCAAGTTTAAAGCTAAATTGAATTTTCCATAATAAAAAGGAAGTATTTTTTATCATCTTCAAGTAGAGAAATTACGAGATACATACAATGCTTGCTACTAATTGTATAATAATGTTTCTGTCGCTTGCCACTAATTACTTATATCAGGCTTGTCAATTGGAGGAACTGCCATTCATTAGAGAGCAACGCAAAAATAATTATTAACTCTGGTTTTTTTATTATATTAAGTCCAATTTCAAGTGGTTAAATAATTATACGTCTGAAGACGCATCTATATTCGCATCTATTTACGTGGATATATAGACACAAAATCCGCGTCTATTTACACTCTCTTTTACACGCACATATAGACGCAATGATAGACGCACTCGGCATTGCGCGTCTATGCCTCGTTTCTATTGTGGTGGTTGCGAGTATTGGAGGGTCCCCAAGAACAAGAACTCTACTTTAAGCTAAAAAATCAAGAGAATAGACTTGCATGACATGAAGCAAAAAGACCAATTGGGTACTCCCCCATGCCTTGTGTGAGCGCTCCACAAAGCATGTATTTATAAATTTATTCATCTCAAAGCTAAAAAATAGCCCAATTTTACAATTAGCATGCTTTAGCTTTTGTGTTTGCTTTAGTCCAAATAAAGAATAAAGCACTTGGGTAGCCCAAGAGTCAGGCTGTGCCCAAATATAATATCTAATAATGAATATTTAAACATTGCGCCCATGTGCATACAAAGTAATAAATATATATCAAGTGCTTCAATAAATAAGCACACCTAAATAAATATTAGCGCCATGCCTTTAATGATAAGATGCGCGTCCATGATAATTTCTTCTAGGTAACTTGAATACACACTATTGCCCAGTGCTTCCCAACGCCACCGTCGCTTGCTCTACACATCAATTGAAGCATTTACAATTGTTAGAAAATAATAAAATTAAACCAACAAAAGTGAATACTTAGCAGTCTTCAGCTACGAAATAAATAAATAGGTTGGAACTCTATCCTAACTTTAATTTAATATGAGTGTGCACTCTAAACTCATAAACGTCCATTAATTTAAATATGTATTTTGTGGAATCACCTGCTATGGAATCACCCACTTGCACATTAAATTAACCTAACACCTGAAAAGGACAAGCATCCCCCTCAACTTCTCGTACAAGAAATCCACCTTGTGTACGAGCCCTGACAAATAAATATAGTTTTACAGAATCCACCGCAAAACCTCACGAAATCCATTGTGGAATAAAAACTCACGCAATCGACCGTGGTCTCATGGAATCCACCGTGGTCTCTTGGCATGACAAACCTTCCCTTACCTTTGACATAGCCTTTGGAAAAGGATTAATACCTAGTAAAGGTCACAAACAATGCTTCTTTTTTGCCAATGTTATGTCCTCTAACATGAAAACATTGACAGTAGACGAGTGGAAGACAATGTCCCTCTTTGGGGGGAGGGGAGAGGGGGGTCACTCATGAATATATGTATATATAATGTGAGTTTGTGAGTTCAAAATAAGGGGTTTTTAAAACACCATTTTTATATGTTTTTTTACATACAAAAGGGTGTCATATAAAGGGATTACTTACAAATTGAATAGAAAAGGGCTGTGTTTTATTCAAGAAAAATTCACAGATTAGGATATTTATAAATAGGCCATGAACGCAGGTTATATAGAGAATATATATATAGTGAACCCCCCGAGATGTCCCTACCATCTACAACTACATGCCATGACAAAAAAGAGTGTTGGTAATGATGAAACTTGAGTATTCAATGATGTAGTCAATGGAATTTTCAACAATTCACAATAAAAAAATGATAAACAAGATTGCATTAGTCTCTATTCCTCACATAACTTAGAAAGTAGAGCAGTAATATGTACAAAATAGAGCAAGAAGGTCTTGTCAATGAGTTCTTAGTTTCTAAAACACAAGTAAAAGCAAGAGAGTATCCAATTACAAAAACACTCAAAACCTACACACTTGTTGAAGTTCTTATATATAGACACCTAACACAATGTTGTTGAAGGATTTAGTGCGAAAGGGATGAAGACATTGGGATGCAAAAGAAATTTTAGTAGTAGCCAATTTAAATGCAAGACAGGAAGAAGAGAAGGGAAGGGTTTATGGATGATAGATAGGGATTGAAGTGGTAGACTTCAATCCAATCCATTTCTTCATGTATGTAGCTAAGAAACACATAACTGAATAATAACCAACATCATGGTTCCAATTTGCATCAATTTGGAGAACATAATTAGTGATATAATAGTCTATGGATAGAATAAATAAGCATGCGTTCTCAATCTAAGACTAAACATGCATGAGAACAACTTGGGTATATTTAGCCCACAAAGTCATTCAAAATCTTACTTTGGATTTCTCAATAACCATACTTTTACTTGATAGATCATAATATGTATCTTTGACAGAAGACATAGTCTCTATGTGATACAAATAGTCCATAAAGCAACTTTGTTTATATTTAGTTAAAAATATGAAGTAAACCCTGCTCTTGAGAAAGGGTTCATTGATTAAAATTTCAAATAAGTACAATATTTACAATCATAACTCATAAAACTACATGGATTCATAGGTAGGAGAATCCAAAGTAGTGAAATATATCAATAAATATTACAAAATGGCATTCTATACAAAGGATAAGAAATATATCAAAGGAAGCCTACATAGAAAGAGCATGCATGGATTAGAGAGAAGAAGGGAAGGAGAGGAAGAGCAAAAGGAGGGAGAGAAGGGGGAGAGGAAAAATTAAGAGGGAGGGGAAGAGAGAAATAGAGAGAGGAAGGGAGAGAGGGGGGAGGAGAAACAAAGAAAGGAAAAGAGAGAGAGAAAGAGGGGGTGGGGAGAGAAATAGAGAGGGAGGAGAGAGAACAAAGAAAGAGAGAGGGAGGAGATAGAAAAGAAGAGCAAGGTAAAGAGGAGGAGAGTGAAAAGAAGAGAGAGAGGGAGGGAGGGACAAATAAAGGCATGGAGGGAAAGAGAAAAAAAAGAGAGAAGGAGAAAAAGAGATATACAGAGATGGAAAGAGAGAGAAAAATAGAGATGGAGGGAAAAATAAAAATAGATAGGGAGAGAGAGGAAGCGAGAAATAGAAAAACAATGTGAGAATAAGAGAGAGGGAAAAGAGAGAAAAGTAGAGGGAGAGGGAGAGAGAGATAAAGAGAGGGAGGAAGACATTGATTTTCATTTCTTTGTTTTTAAAGTTTTTTTTCTCTCTTTACTTTTGTTTGTAGAGAGATGCTTTAAGTGAGACAGGGGAGGGAAGGAGAGAGAGAAATAGAGAGAAGAAGGTAGAGGGAGGAAGAGAGAAATAAAAAGGGGAGAGAGGGGGAAGTTGAAAGATAGAGAGAGAGAGAGAGGACGATGTGAAGAGAGAAATAGAGAGGTGGAAGGAGAGAAACAATGAGAGAGATGGTGGGGAGAGAAAAAAAGAGAGATGAAGGGAAGGAAACAAAGAAAGGGAAAGAGAGAGAAATAAAGAGGGAGGAGAGATAAAAATAGAAAAAGGGCAGAGAAAAGGAAGGGAGAGAAGTAGAGAGATGGAGGAGGGAGAGAAAGATGGAGATTTTTCTTCCCATTTTTTTCTGCGTGCGATATGCAGGTGGTAAGTATCTACCCTGCACGGCTTTCTTCAGCTTCTCCCAGGTAACGGATCCCTCTGCGATCCCTTGATCCCTGCACCATTGCTTCCACCAAAGTCTGGCTTCGCCGGTGAGTTTTAACTTGGTGAGCATAGCCTGATTGGCGGGTGCAGTACCGGCTGCTTCAAAGTAATCCTCCATGGATTCAATCCAAATTTCAGCATCAGCCTGGACGAATCTGCCTCTCCCATCAAACTCGGGTGGCTTAATCTGCTTGAGAAGGAACTTCTTCTCCTGGATCACGGCAGTACTTGATGTAGGAGGCGAATTAGGAACCTGTACCTGGGGTTGTGCCTGAATGAAGGTTTTCTTAACGTTATTATACGATAATCGACGTTAGCTTATATTACATCTTTAATTCAGCTATCTCGTAAACAATGTAGCTACTTAACTTTTTATCAACTCTTATGCACAGCCAGACATTGATAAAAAGAAGTCTTTATTTGTATTTACATGGGCATAGCCCTTTCGAATACAACGTTTCATGTGATGATAAGCCAATTGTTACATTTAGTTTGGGGAGAACAATGCTATATTGCATTTATCTACAGGAACTGTGTAATAGTAGGGTTTTGGGTCATGGATCTTCAGGAATCGGTAAGTCATTAGAAGTTTAAGATATCCTTTCTGTTGGAATCCATACTTCTCATGGCGGCCCAACACTTTAATCCTGTCGGCGGGGATTACACGAGTTACTTCCTCATATACATATGAGTTCATCTCAACCCTCTGACCTTGAATATGTAAAGTCGAATTTACGTGAGCTTCCACAAAAACGAACAGCTTCACGACTTTCAGGTCCTCCAACTACTTAATCCTCTTTAGGTTGGTCTGTAGGTAAGCAAACCAGTGGGAGGCTATATAGTAGATTCCTGAAGCACCCATCCATCTTCGTTCCGTGTACAAAGGTGATGGATTATAGATCTGCTCCAGGATGTTCATCATCCCAATCCTTTGTCTTTAACGTGGAGAATGCATTGCAGTCATAAACATGACCCGAAATACCAAAAACTTGTTCCATGCTTCGTAATTCTGCAAGACAACATTGAAGGTAAGGAAATGTTTGGACAGCAACAATTGCTTTACTTCATTTCTTTGAGATTTCATAAAAACAATTCCGTTATTGGTCGGCTCTAATACCAACTATAATGTGTCCACTAGCATCATCTAGGACACGTCTTAGCAGTCCATCAGAAAGGATGTATAGAAAGATCCACCTGGCACTCCCATAGAATGTTATGGGATTTGCGATCTAGGGCTTCCCGCGTCTACCACGTAGCGGAAGTATTATGGCCGTTCCCACTTAGGATCGACCGGAATTAGGGTTTTCCTGATTGGTCATTACCTAACAGCAACTAGCGTCGGACCCAAGCGAACTACTTTACGTAGAAATGCCAGGTTTGAAGCAGATTCATACTGCACTTGGTTCAAGGAGAATGGGAAACGAGAGGGATGCAAAGCTCAACCTCTCTGCCATAAGGCATAGTCCCATTCCGTTCCCCTAAAACAATGTAAATCGAAAAAGACATAATTCTAGGTCATCGCTTTTGTTGTTCTGTCCTTTGACGATCATCTCGTTGTTCTTCGAGATTTGAGAAAAGTTCCCGGTCAACCGGGACCACCCAACCGTAGAACGGACCCATGGCCCATCCTCCACACTTTCCTTGGTTTGTTTTAGTTAGGTAATTATCTAACACATTTAATTGGACATGTAACAATCAGCTTCTTTAATTAATCTGTTAAGCACTGGTTCCTTCACAAATTCAATTAAACTTCCTTTTTCCTTGCGAACAAAACTCATGCCAAATAAACAACCTTTTCCTTGCTAAGTTATGCAGTTAGCAATGATAACTTCCTAGAGCTTAAGCAACGTAAGAAACCTTTCATAAATTTCATCTTCTATGATGATTCGTAAAAAAAATAGGGGGGTCAATGGTGCAAGATGCAGTTTTTATACCTTCAAGATTTAGACGAAATATTTTACTTTAGTGTGTAAATAATCTTGCTCATAATTCATTTCAATGCATAATGCTATTTGAAGGAAAACTATGTTTTATACATTATCCATTTTGCATGTTCAATTAAACTAAATTCCTTCATCGTAAAAATATCTAGGACAAAGTATATCTTGTCCCTACCAAGTCATCTAGCATGATTGAATTAAAACCAATATAAAACCGGGAGGGAAAAACCTAGTTTTGGGGTGAGATATCCACATGGATACCGGCAGATGACCCTCCCGCAGCTACTCCTTGGACTTTCTTAGGCGGCATCGCAGTTGTAATCCTTCGAATGTGAAGGCAGCTTTACACTCCTTTCCGGAATTCCATCCCTACTTCAATACTCTTTTTCTCTCTTTCGAGGCAAGGAGCCGTTAAGGAATTGACCACGAGAAGGGGGTAATAAAACTTTTAAGGTCTTAGCTTCTTCGGAGAGGGAAATGTTTATAAAGCCTAAAAGAAAAAGGCCCTATAGGAATTTCATACGTGGTGAAAATGGTGTGTGTGAGTGTAGTTTCAAAAAAACATATGAAGGGCCTTAGGAGATCTTTGGGCTTGGGGGTAAAAGGTATAGGAAGGGGGATTTTTGGAGAGGTTTTGGGACACGACGTAGTAAAGGCTTTAGGGATTTTAACCGGGGGTGAAGGGGAAAGGTGAAGGGTGAAGGCTTATAGCACGGGGAAGGAAAAGGGTGTGTAAGGAAAAAGGGGACACAGGGTGATTTAAAAAAGTGCTTAGGGGTGTGTGTTAAAAATATGAGGCGGGGTGAAACACGGAGTTTCAAACACAAGAAGGGACTTATAGATTTAGGCACCGGGGGGGGGGATTTGTGGTTTATGAGGCCAAGGGGTGTCGGGGTTTAATGGCCCCACGTGAAGGGGTTAAATTTCAATGAGGAAGGATTAAGGCTAGCTTGGAAAGGGCTTAACTCCAAGGGTTATATAAAAACCCATAGTAAGGGGGCTTTGGGAGGAGGCCCTTAGAAGTTTCAAGAAGCTTCTAAAGCTTCTAACTACTATTGTGGCAGGGAGATGGGCTATGATGATGGCGGCCAGCATGGCCAGGCGGTAGTGAATTCCAACAGAGCTGGCGGCCACTCTGGGTTCCAGTGGCGGCTCTGGGTACCAACGACGGCAGCACGGCACATGGTGCCCTCTCACCCCCTCCTCTCACGACACGGCCCGACGACCGCTTCTTCCTCCTCCATGCGTGATTGCTTTCAATCAGCCTCACGAACCTCACAACTTTCCCTCACGACCCCCCTCTTCTCACCCCTTAGAGGGGGTATTTATAGGAAGGGGTAAGGCCTCCCCTCTCTCACAACAAATAGACGGACGTCAGGCGGCAACAGCAAATAACTTCGTCTCCCCCGTCCTCTCCCTGTAGCCTGCGGCCCTCCCTCAATTTTATAGGGGAGGGGAGGGAATCCTCCCCCCTCGACGTGTCAATGGGCATGTATTAATGCCCTTAGCAAGCTCCAGCAAGGAGCTTGCCTACTTACTAATCCCCCTCTTCCTCCAGCTCGACTGTCGGACTAGAGAAGAGGGGAAATTAAAAAATTTTGCTTTCATATTATCAAAAGAAATTATCCATTTGGAATTGTTACACTTTCAGGGTGAAAGCATCTGCAATTGTAGATGTATTAAAGCACTGGAAGGGTAAAATTTTAGCTCTCAGACAAAGGAATTTTGATTCTCACCTTGTAACAGAGGCTTTTGTACATGTATTCATGCAAAAACAATAAGTATTTGCAACTCATTGAGAATGAGAAATTTCATGATATCTATGTAACAACTTCTCTCATATTTACAGAAGTATACCTTTTAGATTGCTATGAGTGGCAAAATGTTGAGAGATTCACAGGTTCTTTTAAGTGTTACTACCGAAAAATTTGTAGATTGCTCTTTGAGGGGCATATAGCTAAGCAGCTCGCAAATGACCTTGTTTTTTCCTATAACTCCAAGTACATATTGCCCAAAGGGGGTCAAGAATATGGAACCCTTGAGTCTATGCACATTTCGAATCTCAATAGCATAGAATGGCCATTGTGTAGTAGTGACATTTTGCACATGTGTAGTAGAGGCATATTGAATTCTATGAAGCCAAGCACTGGCTCAAAGAATGTACATCTAGGCTGGTTTATACTTATTGCAATTTTCAAAGAACAGGTTCAAGGAATGTAAGGGTTTGAGATGTACCAAAAGTATGTATGTCATAAAAAGTGCATTAGAGGATTATGTAACAAGGATTCTAAGTAAAACTTGAACATAAAAAATGACTCACAGTCCTGATACATTGGAGTATCGAGTCATAATAAGGAACATGGCTTTCAGGTAAAATTTTTCTCTCTTAGTTAACTATTATCTTACTTTGGGATGAATCGGCTAATTTTCCTTTCCAATTATAGGTACTTTGTCACATGACAAACTTTTTAATGCCTAGTGTTCAAGTATCATTGATAGAGGACGCTCAAGGGTAAATGGTTGTGCCTTGATCAAGACATGCATGAAAGTGCAGCTCTGGATGTTTCTATCATTTGTGAGGGTTGCGAGCCCCAAGTGTTGCAAATGGAGGATGATTGGCCCTTGAGTATAATGTGCCAGGAAATTACAATGTTAATGAAGAATCCACCTATTAGCTTCTATTCTAAACTAGATGGTAGGAAAATTCAAAGCCGAGATGAGGATACTATTATCAGCAGAAAGTGTGTGGCTCCACATATTTTAGAAATTGTAGAGTCTCGCTAAAAATCCCAACACCATAAGTTGTAATATCCAACACCTATAAATTTTTGGATTTTTTTGTCAATAGAATATTGTCACTTGCAAACTTGTAATATTTAAAAATTATGGTATTTATGTAAAATCATATACTTGTTATACACTTTCCACGTCAACACATTTACATATGCATGTAACCTTTACGAAGATGTAAGTAAAGCCATAACTAAATATCGTGCGGACAACCCTCTCTTCATGTCTTTATATCCACCACATCCCTTCTACCTGCTACGATGGATGCTCACATACACTTTGATGAGTGGATCCGCAAGACTATCTTTCCAAGCTAGGGTGACGAGATATTTCAAGTTTTCTCTAGGAACTTCAACCTTGAAAGTGTGTTCTCATCGTTGGATTCCCCCCTTTAGGTTTCGGAAGACTTGTGAGCACCATTGCTACCTGCACATACTCCATCGAGGGATCCAACATGACTTGGGTGCCTCTGGAAAAGCTCATGGTATTTCAAGCAAGAAAGAATCACCAAAAAGTGGTGAATAAGTGTTTGGCCCATGTGGATCCTTCGCACAGAGTATGCACTATTTCCATGGGCAATGCACCATGTACAACACCTTTCGATCTCATGGAGTGTGATTGTGCATTGGCAATTTACCTCCTTGCATTGGATACACCCCTAGAGGAGGAGAGCGATGAAGATACAACTCCACAAGTTGTTGCTATCACATATAAAAGAGAAGAACCGATTGAAGAGCTCATAAATGTTGAAGAGAAACATCGAGTGGTGCTGGCAGAGCAAGGGCTAGCTCTCATGGTGCCATCTTCTTCAGATCAACCACAAGTTGACAAACCCAACCTTGCCTCCTTGATACCCATTGAAGTAGATGGTGTACAATACTTACTTCTATCAGATGTGCTACAATATTTGGAAATGAAGGAAGAAGAGTTGTTTTCCATCCTAGTTAGGGATTCGATGGAAGACCTGATCAATTATGTTGACATGGATGTGCATTCAACAAATGGTAGAGATAGGAAGATATGATGGCACAAGCTTAGATACAATGAGTGCAATCATAGTCGTACAGGAGCATATTACCTCAGTTGAAGAAGATTACCTTGTGCTAGATGCCAAATTTGAAGCACTACAACATGATTTTTTCAGACCAAGGCCCCAACTTCCTACCAATGAGTTTGTAGATCTCTTTGCCCAAAGAGGTGCCTTGCTAACACACGAGGAAATGAAGATACAAGATAATCTACGGAAGGTGAGATTTCTAACTACCATATATTTTTATGCGATGAAACTTGACGCTACAGTGCGTTGGGTCCCCCAGAGTCCACCGGTGCAGAAAGTTGCCCCGGACGCCAAACTTTGGATAGGGCAACTATAGGCATAATTTTTTGCCAAGATTTCACTGGTGGACTCCAGGGACCCGATGCACCCTACCGTCAAGTTTCATTGCTTTCGAATAACTCTAGGTTAGTCGTTAAATATATTGTTTGATTTGACTTTGTCATTTAGAACATACTATATATAGTTGAGTTTGCATCAAGGCAAGAAGGAGATTTTCAAGTGATACCTATGACATCTAGCTTGGAGAAGGTGGTGCTAAACAAGCGGTCAAAGCTTCTTTACTTATTTGACCAAACATGTGGTGGAGAAATGTGTGTGCTTGCTACATTAGGTGACCTTGCTAAAGTGTTAGATCCTCTTCTCATGGAGAAAGAGCTGAAGGGGGAGTGCATCATTTTTAAAGCAAAAAAGCAACTTATATTTTCATCGGAATCTGACCCGTCTTCTCCACCGATGAAAAAGCCAATGAAAAATTGTTGAGAGTTCTTGTTGGCTATCGACTTTTTGTATCTACTATCACTATCAGCCATCACATGTATTTTTCTTAATGAATATAAGATATTTTACATTTTTTAATAAATAAATATTCATTGAATAAATGTGTGGTTTGTGTAAGTGTGACGATAATGTGTAGTATGTGAATGACATATTCACATACGTTAACATAATTCAACACATAGTACTGCACTTGCGATTGTGTAAATATGATGATAATGTGCGGTATGTGAATGATGTATTCACATACGTTAACATAATTCAACATGTAGTACTATAGTTGCGATTGTGCATAAGCAATAAGGTAACTCGTATCTATATATATTACTACTTTGGATGTGTTCATATGTTAAAAAAATTAAGAGTCATGCGTTTCAAGAAACAAAACAAGATAACTTTACTCAATTATTTGAATTCAGTACACATCGCATGGGATATTATGTATATATAAATAAATATTCAAATGTGATAGAGTATACAAATTTTTTTGGCTTTCCAAGATGCTATGGTGCTATAACACTCATTATAAAACCTTGCATCATTAATCTCATAACCTATGGAGGAGTCCCCTTGTTGTGCCGAAGCTGAATGATAAAGTTAATGTCTTTATCTGTGATTGTGACATGCTTTGCATGGATGGCCGCAAGCTATGTATCATCGAACAAGTCGATGAGAAATCCCTCTGTAGTTGTTTGTAGGGCCTCCATAACTATAGCAATCCACCTTCCTATTGGTGGGCCATCCCAAACTCGCACCCAAAATCTTCCCATCCCTTTCAGCTCCAAGTCTTGCGTGACCTCCCAAACAACCTTATGAAAAGAACTTTTCAGGATGAGAAGCTCGTATCCATGTTGGATTCTCCTTATCTCCCGAAGGGTGATAGTGCTTGGTTTCCATCTCCTCTTCTTCTGTAGTGGTCCTTGTGCTCTATGGGGAGCACCTGTTGATGTACTAGAGGAGGCTCCACCTTATGCTCCAAATGGCAAGCCTTGGCGTGAGGTCTTGCTAAGGCCAAAATGATGACATGCTTGCTTGGTGTGTGCCATGCAAGCTTGAGGAGGGAAATATGGAAAAGAGACAGAGGTTGGGGGTGTGAGAATGGAGGAAGCAAAGAAAGAAAGTTGTGAAAATGAGAAAAATGAACTTTTAACCCATTGAAAATCCAAAACCGGGTTAATACAGCTTCATACACATTGTCCATCGTGTGATAATAAATCCATAATCTTTTGTAAGAATGCAACGAAACTTCACACGCGCACTCTAGTTAGGTTGCTAAGAGCCCACCCTTGGTCTGAATTCTGGAGTCTTAAGCCACTTTCAAGCTTTTTTTTTTTCAAACCTAATGACTCTTAGCCACCTAACGCGTGCGCGTGTGAAGTTTCATCGCATTTCGATACAATTTAGTATTTTACAAATTATCCCACACCAAAATTATGGATGGATTGATAATTGAGAAACCAACATCGCAAGGACTACAGGCTCTTTGAAACTTCGCACCACATAGACTATAAAAGAGCATCAAGAGTAAAGTCTACAACAAGAAATTGTAAATTTTTGCATGTTTTTCCTATTGAAATTGACAATGCTAACAAAAACTGTAAGTAAGAATTGAAAATACAGCAAAGATACACAGTCAAAGTTGAGAGCAAAGGACGAGAAAAAATTTAATTCGTATTTTAAGGATGCATACAATAGTTTTGCATTGGGACATAGTCATATGTCCAATGCACAAGGATAACACTATGCCAAAAAAGATAACATTACAAACTATGTTCATTCAATTGGAACGAATGCATCCTTTACTGCTTGAAGATTTCTTACAAGTTAGATATCCTTGGGAGTTACAGTGATGCGCTTCGTGCATGTATTGCACAATGCTGAGCAAAAGGCCTCTGTAGCACAATGTAGAGCATGAAGACATTCTTTTGTGAAGCAATCAGGTCTATCTTGACCTTGTGCCAAAAAACCACCTCCTGCTTTCTGTGCAGTAGAGGTCTTGCACAATATCACAAACAAGTCTCGGGAAGCTTGCCTTTAGAATGATGAGATCAAAAGAGCATTGATACCTCATAATTTCTATCGAGGCCATTGTACTTGGCTTCCACTTACGTTTCTTGTGGGGATGCTAAGGAGGACCCTTGTGAGGGCGGCTTGAGGAAGCTGGGTTAGGTTGAGAAGGGGGTGCAACTGAGCTAGTAGATGCTCCAAGGGGCGAAACATGATATGGGGCTTTGAAGCAGAAGCTTATTTGCAACTACCTTAGACGTAGCCATCTTTCCTGCACAAGAGATGTGAGAACTCAATGAATAAGATAGAAAGTGAAATCCTCTTTTATATAACCCTAAACTGTAAGACTCATTCACATAAATGCACACTCTCTCTTTCTCTCTTAAACTATGAAATTCATTCACACTGAACACATTGTTCATCTTACTATCTTAGCTCTCTTGAATCCATTTGTTGCCTTGTCGAAGCCTTGTTTCTAGCCACTTGGCATGGTTTTCTTTGGCGCTTGAGGCTTCATAATGCACTCTTTTAGTGATATAATGTGATTCCATCATGTCTGCAGCCGATTTGTCAATACTTTCTTTTGCTCTCTTTTGTGAGAGTTTAGCTTCATTCGCTACTATAATCCTATACCACCAAGATAGCAATTAGATCATTGGATTGATACCATTCACCCCTCCACCATGATTGGTTTTTCTTTGATATGCACAATGCGCTATTCAATGTGAGTTTTCCATCCCTTGTGTGGACCAAATTTTGATGCTTCCCTTTTCTGCAAACTATGGCCCATGTGCCTCAAGGATATGCTACAAAGACACATATCACACATGAGTAAAACTATGCTCAACAATTTATACAATTCATAAAATTTTAAAATATTAACTTAGTACGCACCATGTAATGTGTGATAGAGCTTTTGCTCCATGCTTCCACCATGTTTTCGTAGAAGCCATGCACATCATTGATAAGTTTTTGCTTATTTTCATTGTTAAACACCGTCTTACGAAGTAAGGGAGCCAATTTGTTAAGACTTATCCAAACCGTAGCTTTGGCCAACCTTGTTTTTCCTCCATTACTTCAATTAGAAACTACAAAATGTAACTTTTTCCACCTATTGTAGTCTTGCGGCCTACAAACCATGACATTCCCTTACTCATTGATGGGTGCTGAGAGAAAATTCTTAGTCTTTTCTCCTCCAAAGCAAGGCTTTTTTGGCAAGTTACCTGATTTTCCTGATCTCTTCTCATGTTTTCAATCGTCACTTCATGCTTGTGTAGCCCAATTTTTGATAGCACTCACTCCATATTCCTACACGTTGCAATGGATTCTTTTTCTAGTTACATCCTATAAGCAAAGAAAATGTATTCATATACAAGTTTCTCCATGATTCTAACAAAAGCATGCAATGAAAAAACGTGAATACGATTCAATGGAATGTTGAAGATGGGATTCCAAGTGAGATCTTCTCAAATGCACGTCAATGTAGCACTTATTACCCTTTCCCAGTTCTTATTTTCGTCCTTTCCTTCCACCCTCTCTGTCAAGCAATATAGACATGTATTCTTTGTATTAGCACCATTGGAGATTCCACACGTGCATTTTAAAGTTTTCAAGTCTCTTGTATGATGCCATTTAACCAAGTATTGACCATATCCTTCAATCAAGAGCATCTCACCATGTTTCTGACGATCGATGATGCTTGGAATGCTTGTGTGCATAAAGAGCAGTTGCAATACCTCAATTTTTTCCTTAGGAACTTCAAATGCAGTGAGCCACCACACATGGCGCTCAAATTGAACACTAAAGTTCCCTAGGTTGTTCTTGTCGAATTATAAAGCTCTATTCATCAAAGTTACACTAACTTTCTCAAGCTTTACTCCTTTGATGGCCTCACTTTCATCCAATTTTATAACAAACTGCAATTTACCATTACATTCCTCAACAGACATACTGTAGTACATTACCATTGCCGACTGCACCTTGTATAAATCTAAATAGTAATTGTTGAGTTCGGTGTACTTCACCTCATATGCATTTTTGGTCCCAACCTTTAGTGTTTCCACGAATTGAACATGCATGGGATCTCCTATCAGCTCCAAAACCTTTGTATTAAGTTATTGCTAGGCCTCTATTAACTTTGAAGGTTGAGGAAGAGGCATGATTCTATTTCTTTTCAGCACACGACCAAACCCAACCTTTACAACTTTGAATATATTTGAGTAAGTCATTGTGCTAATATCGGCCCTGCCACAAATAGATTGTGCATCCACAGCTAAGAACTCATTTTACACATATTTTAATGTGCACTCAATCACCTTTTCTCTCTCAGCCTTAAATTTAGGATTTCTCAAAGTATTTATCAATGTACTTGCCTTCAACAATCTACTAATACACTATCCAACCTCATCCTCACCTAGGTTCTTTTTTTGACCTACCTTACAAGGTTTGATATGTCACTTCCACTGGCTGCTATTCACAATTAACTCATTGATTGGCTTCTTCTTTCATTTGCGCTCATGTGTTAGCTTACTGTTGATCTTTCTCAAGTCGTCAAATTGTGCCTTCGCCTCCTCATTATATGAGATACCAATGTCATGGATAGTGTTGTGCATTGAAATAATTTGATTGTTTTGTTGAATTATAGTATCATTCAGTTGTACCACTTGTCCAATGAGCTGTTCTATATGAAGTTGATGTGCAGCGATCACATCAGGACAAAATTTTATGGTTACTTGGCAAGCTGTAAATACTTTGAATGCCTAATCATTGAGCCACCTAGTGTAATCGAGCAACCCATTTTCACCCTCGCACACATACTTTAGAAAATTTTTAATTCCTAAGAAAGTTAGAGGTCTATTGTTTAAGGGGTCAATTGGATAGATTCCCCCATCAACCCATAAATCCACGTTTCAATCCCATTTGCTTGTAACTCTGCAAAACCTGAGGGTTGACACTAGTACACTGGGTTCTTTTGAATAATGCAGCATATTCAATCTCTACCTTAATATGCGGCTTCCACTTTCTTGTATTCATTTTACTATTAATAGAAACAGAGAGCCTACTTGGTTGTCACAAGAGGTAGAGTAGAGACACACAGAGAGGCACACAAAGCTGCCAAGGGAAAGGAGGGTGTAAGTATTTTACTCTGTTAATGAAGGTTGCATAAACACAAAGAAGAGGTCACAATAGATTGATTAGAGAGTTTAGATATAGGGGAAAATAGCTTAGAGGGTAGGGATGTGCAAGACTTTTTGCTTTTTAGATATTTCTATTTTACCTCCAAAAACATTTCCAAAAAACACGAAATTTGACCAGTTGGTTTGTTTTTTGACCAAAAGGTAGAATATAAAAAAATCCACAAAATATCTTAAAAGAAACTTTTGAATTTTTATTTTCCTTGTTCTATATTAAAAAATCAATTACCTCGTATATAGTAATCATTTTGCATTGAAAAAAAAGCACCATACTCCCATAACTAACTCCTTTTTAAATATAAAATTTGATTGAAAAAGACTTCATGAATGAGGAGATAGAAGGAATCTGAGTATATATTTGTAGATAATATAAAAAAGGCAAAATGAGATTGCAAAATTGAAGAGAGAAGAGGATTATTTTACTATTCTTCTCTCCTCTTTTCCTTGTTTTAAGAAGGAGAGGTGGGGGGGGGGGGGGGGGGACTAAAAGGCCCATTTGTGAGTTCATTTTTCCTAATGCGAGCACAAGCAAAGTAGGCTAACATTTCATTACCCACACCTAACAACCTTGAGCAGCTTCAATAGGAAAGAAAAGTTGTAGGAAGAAGGAGAAAGAGGACTGTGATGAAGATTACGCTTAAGACCGATAGTGCCACCATGTTACCAAAGGGAAAGCAAGTGATGGACGTAGAACCAGAGACATCTGCTCTTAAGACAATAGAAAAGAGAAGCGCTAAGTTTGGAGAATATCCTGATCTGAAGCACCAATTAGAAGTGGTTGATAAGATCAAGGAGTGGGTGAGAGATGCACAACCATACCTAAAGGATGCGGAACCCATTATCAAAGACGAGATTGATTGAGCTCTCTAGTGTGAGCACACTAGTCTCACCTACTTGGTTAAGATCAAGAGACACATCCATTCCCCACATAGCATTCCATAGACAGAGCCTAGACACCACAGGTATGCGGACTGGCCAATATCATTGGCAAAAGAGAGAAGAGCCTAATGATAAGCAAGCGGTCAGTAACTTGCTCACGATGTTGATATCGAAACGTGTGACTCTGCCTTTGAGCTGAAGTAGTGGGTATAAAGATCCAGTGAGCTAGGAGGAACCAACTTACCCAACCATGATGTAACCATGATGTAGCCACACAGATACCTAGCTTTACCCTAAACTCAATGCCTAAGTCCTTACACGTGAATGCTTTATGGGAAGGCACAAAAATGTACGTAGTCCTACCTATCATTGCATTAGGGGATGCCACAAGAAAGGGGATCGTAGAAACAAGAGCAAGAGTCACTGTACTCAACCATGCAGTCCTATAGGCTTGGGGTAACCCATATATGGAGACCGCAAGGTTTAATGTCATGCTGGCCAAGGGAATTAAAGTTAGGCCATTTGAGATACTAAAAGACTGGTCCTTGAAGATAGCGGGAGTCTTGTTCTTAGTGAACTTCATAGTCATGAAGGGAGTGGACTATGACATCTTGCTAGGCCAACCCTAGATGCGAAATGCACGAGTGATAGAAGATTGGGGCAACGGTTTCATATTCTTAAACAATAGATAGGAGGCTATAAGAGTCAAGATGGATACCTAGAAGACCACATCGATCAACCTAGATGCCATCTTCGCTATCTTGAAAGGATTCACAAGTTAAGAATTCTTATGAGCCACTAATGAAGTACATCCCTTGTCTCGAGAACGAGCAAGATTGGATGCATGTGTTAGCCACCATCAACCTACCGTTCTTAGAGGATGAAGAGGATTACAAGCAAGCTACAAGGACACCCAATGAGTTCCATAAAACCACAATATCTTAGCTAGCAAAGGGTAAGACCATGCCATCAGTACCACTTTGCATGATTGCCAAGAGCTCTAGTAGACTACCAATACATGTCCCTTTCCACATTCCATCTAACAAACTCAAGCTCCAAGGGATCCTTGAGTTCTTGACAAGAGAGCCAGCAAGTAAGCCAACTTTCAATCTCAAAACCCTAAAGGATCTCATGGATGAGCCGACTTTCAATCTCAAACCCCTCAAGGATCTCATGGGTGAGCCAAAGTGGCGGTGACCAAAGTGAACGACTTGAACCTAATGTACAATTGGGCATTGATGATCACGTATGAGAAGAGGGCTGAGAACAAAAACATAGAAGACAATGAGTAGCTAGAGAATAACGATTTAGATGATGAATATAAATATTTCTACTCTCCAAATAAGGAAAGTGAGGAAGAGGTCAAGAAAATAGAGTATGGCATGGACAGATGAGTGATTGAATAGATACGAGTATACTCCAAGCCATGGAAAACCAATGTCTGTAGGATTAAAAGAGGAGTCTTCAAAATAGAATGCAACCTCTCGTACTTGGTTGGACCACCTACGAGTGATAGACTATGAGCAAGTTGGACTAGTTCAACCAAACAACTGCACTACTCCTTAGAATAGAATCGGCCTCAAAGTTGCAACCACCAGGGAAAACTCCTAGAGAAGGTTGTGAGTTTGATTCCAAGTTGAAAATGAGCTTTGAGAGCCTGGGGAGTTCAGTCATAAATATATGTATGTATCATGTGGATTAAACATAAGGGATTTTTAAAATACTATTTTTACACATTTTTTATATAGAAGGGTCCCATATAAAGGGGATACTTACAAATTGAATAGAAAAGGGTTATGTTTTATAGAGGAAAAATTCATAGATAAGAATATTTGCAAATAGGCCTTGAATGCATGTGATATAGAGGATATATATATGGTGAATTTCTCAGGTCTGAGAGCAACCCAGAAATACTCTGACCACTTAAGACCAAATGCACCAAAGGGGACTTGCCAGTCCACCTAAGGCAAATGTGATTGAAGGAGAAAAAGAGAAAGCAATCAAAGGGATTGGAAGCCGAAGAGTAATGGATGTCCAAACACTTCACGAATTTCAAAAAGGGTGACAAGGTAGTAATCTTGTTAGGAGCTAAGAGGCAAGGACATGCCAATGAACCAATAGAAGAGCCTACTAGGGTCAAGGAAGTCAAGTTGGCAGGGTAAGGAAAAAAGACTTGACCCATGTTCATAGAGCTAGTGACTTGACTGAGTAAGAGGAGGCTAATCTCGTCACTCTCCTATGAGAGTACATAGATGTATTCGTATAATCCTTAGATGAACTCAAAGGAGTCAATCCAAGGGTCATGATTCATAATATTTTGATGAATCCTGATGCAACAACTCGATGAAACCAAGTCATGCACATGCTGTCAAGAAGGAGATAGATAAGTTGTTGAAGGTTGGATTCATCTACAAAATCGAGCACACGGACTAGATATCACCCATAGTGATTGTCTTGAAGAAGAACAAAAAAATTTGAGTGTGCATAAACTATAAAAAGCTCAATGCTTTGATAAAGAGAGATAAGCATATGCTTGAGAGAGTAGTGAAAAGAGAGGCCTGTAGTTTCCTCGACATCTTCTCAGGTTGTTATAACCAAGTGTAGATACACCCCAACAATAGGCATATGACAATATTTAAAATGAAATGGGGCATGTTTTCCTACATAGTCATGCCATTTGGGTTGACAAATGCATCCACTACCTTTCAGCGCCTCATGTGTACTATCTTCAAAGACATTCTTAAGTGAGAATTAGAGGCGTTTGTTGTTGATCTATGTGTTTCCTCCAATTGGAGGGAACACTAGATAAACTTTGTGTAGTCTTTGAGTGGGTTAGGTTGTATAATCTCTCCTTGAACCCTTTGAAGTGCTAGTTCTAGGTAAAACACAAATGTATCCTAGGGTATGTGGTGTCTAAGAATAGCATTGCCACACCGACTTCTCCAAAGTCAGAGTCATTGTCGATTTACCACCACCCATGAACTATAAAGGATTTCAATGCTTCCTATAGGACACACAAGGTACTATTAGTGATTCATGTTGAACTATACATTGATCACTAGACCCCTTTATAAATTGTTGATGATTGTATTTGAGTGGACCTAGGAATGCCAAGGGTCGTAGGGCAAACACCATTCAAGATGACCTATAGGACTAAAGCAATCATCTTGCAAGTTGAGTTTTTCATTCAAAGCTTAAGAGTGCCAATTCAAGAGAGATGGGATGGAAAGGAGGCATGGATGAAAAACTTGGTAGAGCTAGAATTCCTTTTTGAGACTTGGCTCCTAGCTACCCATGAGCTAATGTACGAAAAGGCAAGGCACAAGAGCTGGTTTGACAAACATGTCAAACAAAGTGACCTAGCATTACTATACTCTATAAAGGGCCATAAGCAAAAGATGGAGTTTAGAGGATTGAGGCCTTTTAAAGTCCACAACATCACTCAATCTAGCAACATAGAGCTTAAGACCTTGGAGAGGGCATAGGCTTCTTCAATGGTAGTTTTCTCAAGAAGTACTACCCTCCAATGCATCCACTGCATGAGCCTTTAATGTGAAAACCACATGTGAATGTAAGAGTAGCCACCATCACCAAGATAGAGAATGAGGATAAGGAAGCAATAGCACGAGCCTACCTATGCATACCAGTGATTTCCCAGAAGACACACACCTTCTTTGATGTAGTTATTAATGAGGGATCTCACTTTAATATCCTTACATATGATCATTGGACACTCACTGTTTAATAGCCCCAACTACAACCTACTGTAACACTAAACTCAACTCATTTTGGGGGAGAGTTCTACTCACTGCTGGAAAAGTGCAAAATAGCAGTCTCTATCAAGAGTAAAAGCCTACCTATAATCTTTTATGTATTGCCTAGCACTAAGGACATCAATAAGGAATCGTTGCTAGGATGCACATTCAAGAAACAAGCACACTACAATATTGACTATGACTCACAACACATTCACCTCACCATTCGCAATGTTTGAATAGTGATGTCTTTCAGCAAGGGCAATGTGAGTCCATCGAAGCCTTAGTGCCACCAGTAGATGAACCTAGTACAAGGTCTAAGAAGGGGGGTCGTGACTTATCCCACCCTGCAAAGACAAACCACATGCAATCCAAAGGAGACACATTTGAGACTACTGACTACAACAACTCAAATGGGTGCCCAAACGACAACTGCAACCGCCTAGAAGCCAAACCCCAGGAGCCCGTCACCATAGAACATCATGCCCTAGGCCTAGGAGACAAATCTAGTGCTACAAAAATAGACAAACAATCAAGTTTGGATGGGTGCCAAAATACCTATTGTGCACTCTCAAGGCTACTATGAAGGCAACAAGTGGATTTGGTTGCCCAAGATTACGAGCGACATGAGTGCTCCCCAATCGAGGCCATCCAACTCATCTCAACAAAACGGTACGCCAACCAAGAATGAGAAACCAACTGACTTAATAAGCACCAAACCCATAGACTCTCAACGAGTCTATAAACCAAAACCACAACTAGCTACCCCTAGACCAACTCAACATGACACTCCTAGTGTCCCAATTGCTCCACAAGTTGAAAGCAATGCATCACATGAGCCCCAAGACCAAACCATCACACAAGTGGCCACTAAACATCCTATTGACCAATACACAAAGTAAGCATTAGTTCCTAAGTTATCTAATCCAGCCAAATCCCAATCTTCCGTATGCCTCATATCCTCCTATGAGCATACATCTATCTTTGCCTTGACCTCAAACCTAGCCATGAATACGGGGGATGACATAATCGTGTGCATTAGATGATTGGATGCCACCTTCACCACACTAGCCAGGAGCTATGAATGGCTAGTTAGACTTAGGCCTCCTAGACAAGCCATTAGTAGTAGATGTATGCTCCTTGCCATGCACTCAGGAAGAATATGAATTCATGTTTGTCAAGATTCCCATGGTGCCTGAGGAACCGATCGCCAATTAGATCTATCAAGAGTAAGCTTGCAAACAACGGCTAATTACATCATATAGCAGGAGCAAAGTCTTTGCAACAAGTCAAAAGCTAGAAGATTTGAAAAAGCTAGTCGACTAAGACTCTTCTCTTATGCAGGGTGAATAATATGCTCTTCATCTCCAATGGAAACAAGAGGGCTACCAAATTATGACCAATGTCGAGCAAAGATAAGAAATCAAGACCTCTGAGTACAATCCAACCTATGTGACTCCTACCCTTTTTAGAGTGTTGGCCGTCATTTGCAATCGATTTTAGAGGAACATGTTATGGCCCACCCCTACTTCAATCGAATCTTGACTAAGGAATAATTGTACATCACTAGTAGGATGAACTCTAGTGACTTCCTCACTGATGTCTTGACCGACTTCAACCTTAAACCAAATTTTAAAAATTGAAAAGGAAAAATAAAAGTCTTGAGCATGGCCACACACTAATCCCCACTATTGCAAAACACACCCACACCCATGTTGAAAATAAGAGCTAGTAGGGGTCCACATCACACTTGCTATTAAGGCTAACAACATCCTAATGTATAAGATTAGGCTAAAATTCAATAGCAAGGGCCACCTACAAGTCAATGAGACACCAATACTACCTCTACTATTCTACCACTCCATGGTTTTGCTAAGACCACCAAGAGGAGAGAAGCAACCAAGCCACCATCTCTCTCTCTCTCTCTCTCTCTCTCTCTCTCTCTATATATATATATATATATATATATATATATATATGATGGTAAAACTAAGGGATAAATTGGCTATTTTTCAAAGGTTTTCCTGGTCATCACAAGGCTAGTGTTTTAGGCTTGAAATTTTAAAAAATAGCACATATATACAAGAACCTATATATTTTAACCTAAAAATAGTCAAAAATAGCCAAAAAATAGATTTTCTCTTAACAATCACCCAATTTTCTAAAGTCTTCACCCTTAATCAACCAAAAATTTTCCCACCTATATGTTCAAAGAGAGAGGAAAAAGAGACAAAGGATGGATCTATCAAGTTAACAGGCAATGAACCCCCATCTTCTTCATTATTCCATTCATTCAATGTAACACACACTATTACTAAGTCACACATACAACCAAAGAGATAAGTCGCTAATTGACCACACAAACTAAACATAGTTGAGTCACATTGATGACTAATCATGATATTAGCACTCTATGTTGTGGAGAGAAGGAGCTATAAAGATTGACTTGGCATCACTCAATTGTTGAATACTTGTAGCTGTTCATTTCAAGATAGTCATGTCTTCTTGCTCAAAGGCATGCATTTGATGTTTCTCCCCTTCAAAGCTATCAAATCCTATTGAGGCTTCCAGTGTGGGTCCATTAGCATGTATAGGTGCTCTTTAAACACTTAGTAGTGCTTAGTAGTGATATCAAGGTAGCTTGAAATTTCCACACTATTTGTGTATGTTCTCCTAGGCTTCTAGTAGTGACTGGTAGAGCAAGATATGTGACACTGATTCTTTTTCTATGATATATATTGTATACAAAAAACATACTCTTGTAATACACAACAATCAATAGGTACTTGGGTTATTTATGCTCCATTGATGTAGATGTATCAAATTATTGGTGCTCTAGGCTACTCTGGGATGCCCTTTGAGATGATTTGAGCATTAGTTTCTTAGCTTATAGTTGATAAACTACTAGTTATAATAGGATACTTGTTAGTCATTGGCTATGAGAAGACTTTTCTTCATGTTGGCATGAGATTGATGCACTTACTGATACTTATATGGATGTGTTGAAGCACATATATTATGATGATGTCTTAAGATATTCTTGAACTAATTTAGGGTCACATTATGTTTAGTTTAGCTATCATTTTGTTGCTAATATAGTTTACAACGAGCACTTATCTAGATGGTTTATGCATGAATTGGTTTGATGTTTTTTGTACTTCCAATGAATGTATTGATCCTTTGGTTGTTATGTACACATATGGGGATGTTTTTAGAATGCTTTGAGCTATAGATCTATATTGCATTTGATATTTTAGGGCTTGGCTATATTACTATTGAATGTAACAAATAAATGTGATTTATGTCATTTTGAGTAGTAAATGCATGCTCATAGTGGACTAAATTTTATGTAACGTGCCCGCCTATTGGCTGTCCAAGCACATTTTTAGCGCTCCATCAAGAAACAAATCTAAGCATCACTGCCCAGCACTCCCATGGAATGTTCAGAGGTTTGTCACGCCTAGGATTTTTTGAGTTCACCTCGAGACAAAACATTCATGGTCAAATCCACTAGGATTGACCTAAAATCTGGGCTCCTAGGGGTCAAGGTCTCCTGACAGTATTCTAGCGTCGAATTCTGGATATCCTACTTTATGTAGAAATACCCAATCCAAAGCAGACCCATGTTGCACTTGGTTCAAAGAGAATGGGAAATGAGAGGGATGCACCGCTAAACCTCTCTACCCATAGGGTATAGTCCCATCCCAATCCCCTAAAAACACATGAATCGGGTTCTAACCTAACCATACCTAGAGGTCAACAAAGGACAGTAAAACCTTGTGAGAAGCCTCTCAGTTCTTTGGGAGGACCACCCTGCCGTAGGATAGACCTGTTGGGATTCTATCCACCCACTTCCCTTGATAGCTTTAGTTTTCTAATTAGGTCATATCACATTTGTGTGTGACATTCAAAATGAGCTTTCTTAATTAGGCCTTTTAGGGAATAGGGTTTGTTCGTGTAATTTATAGCACTGAAATGGAAAAAAAACAAGCAATCCTTTTTACAAGCAAGTTCCTTAACTTATCATTGAGTTAATCTTTGTCTTCTGCCCATACAAGAGAATTATGTATCCCTTTTGTCCAACAAAATACAACACTCCCGCTACAGGACTCCCTCCCCCCTAAATGATTTTTTTTTTTTTTTTTGAAAAAAAAGAATTAACCCCCTTGTTATGCCGCCAACTGGCGGATGGCGTGAGGGGAGGGGGGTTGTCGTGTCGACGGAGGTGGAAGGGCACCGGGACTGCTGCCGCGTGATGAAGGAGGTGGTAGGAGGGGGGACTACTGCATGTCTGGAAGGGCAGGGGGCTGCCGTGCATCCTGGAGATGGCAAGGGGGGGCTACCACATGCCATGAGAAGAGGAGGGAGAGCCTCCATTACAAACTCCCCCCCCCCCCCCCGAATTACCTATAAAAACCACCAGGGGATGGGAAGGCTAGGGGGTTACAACTTGCTATTGTTTGGTAGAGAAGAAGAGAGGAATAAGAAGGAGAGGGAGAGAGTGAGTGGAGAAGAAGAGGAGAATAAGAAGAAGAGGGAGAGAGTGAGTAGAGAAGTAGACAGGAACTCGGGCGGTTCACTATACATATATTCTCTATATAACCTGCGTTCGTGGCCTATTTATAAATATCCTAATCTATGATTTTTTCTTGAATAAAACACAACCCTTTTCAATTCAATATATAAGTAAGCCATTTATATGACACCCTTCTGTATGTAAAAAATGTATAAAAATGGTGTTTTAAAAACCCCTTATTTTGAACTCACGTTATATATACATATATTCATGAGTGACCCCCCTCCTCGAGGAGAGGAATAAGAAGGAGAGGGAGAGAGTGAGTAGAGAAAAAGAGGGGAATAAGAAGGAGAGGGAGAGAGTGGGTAGAGAAGAAGAGAGGAATAACAAGAAGAGGGAGAGAGAGGGTAGAGAAGAAGAGGGGAATAAGAAGGAGAGGGAGAGAGAGAGTAGAGAAGAAGAGAAAAAATAAGAAGAGAGGGGGAGAGAGAGGAGAAGAAGAAGAGAAGAAAAAGGAGGGTAAGAGAAGAGAGAGATAATGAAAATTTTTCCCCCTCATTGAAGAAATCAGAGCTCGCCGTCTCTCTTTCCTTCCCCCGCCCCCGTGGAGAAAATCCTCGCAGACTAGTCTCTTCCGTGAGGAGCCGTCTCTTCCGCAATCTGGGTGCATTAGCATGCTTTAAAAAATGGGTTGTTGAAACACTTACGCATATTCGTCAATTAAGCAGAAATCATACTTTTTTTTCTTTGCATCACAAACTTGTGAAATTGGAAAGTAGAAGTGAGGGTTTGAATCAAGTACATGAAATTCTTGAATTGCTACGATAACATTTAAGTATATCTAGACAATTGCAAGACTAAAATAGGTATCTGACTCCTATAAACTTTCAGATGGAGTTTTCATTTTTGCCTTAGGACTGGTAGCTTCACATCCTCCACCCCAAGAAAAAAAATAAAAAATAAATTTAAATAAATAAATTATATATATATACAAGTCTCTGTTGTGTTTGGCATAAGCACATCGAAATGAATTCCCAAAAGCAAAGGTCTGCTTTGCAGCATTGTATTGCCTAGGAAAGCTATGCCTCTAAATTGCATGGTATCACAATCAATCTAATTGTGCTGCTAAGGATTCATCTTGAAGATAACTATCAAACCACACTTATGAAATACAAAAATTTGTTCAAGAGCCATTCAATATAAATGAACCCTATACATGCAAGGATAGGGTTCAACTCAACTTATTTAGGGTTTCGAAGAAACTAAGCCAATCAGGGATTACTTCATAAGGGGACGGAACAAAGAGATTCTCTACCCTTCGGAGGATATTGGACATTACCACTAAGGCATGAAGGACAACGCCTGAATCAAGAGAGCGACCCCACCTTAGCAGATGTCTCGAGCACTCACTTGCACCTTTGTTTGTGCTTGTAAATTTAGGAATACTATTTCTTTTTTTCTTTTTTTTTAAAGAAGGTGTAATCCCAAACTCATAAATAAGTATAGTGAATCAAGTGAATCTTTTGGAGGGGGCACCAAACCACCCCTAGTTGGCCACCAACCCCAGCCAAGGGGGTTCTAAATAGCTGTGACAAGAACATGGACAGAACCTGCCATGAGAGGTCTCTCTGCACATTGGTTTGAACATAGGAGGATGCTTGGATGCCAGGGGGAGCTCTGACTATAAATTCCCTGCCTCCGGGCCCTAGTCAAACGATCAATGTGACTCAGAATAGATTTTCGAGGGGCCCTTGATACTAGTGCAAGGCAGAAACTTGGTGGAATTACAGTGCATCCTTATGGATTGCAAATATTATCCCTTTTGAATAAGACTTGTAATTCTAATGATTTGTTAATATTAATTACTTTTGAGGAAACTGTTTAAATTTGCTTTCGTGTCAATGCCATAAGATTACGTGAACGAACCCTGTCCCCTAAAAAGGTGTAATTAAGGAAGCTATTTTTACATGCCACACTTAAAAGTGATAGGACTAATTAGACAACTAAAGTACGCCAAGTGAGGGAAGTGGGAGGGCGGAACACTCGACAGGTTTGTCCTACGGCTAGGTGGTCCCAGAGAACTAGGAGGGTTCTCACAAGGTTTTTATTAACGACCAACACTTAGAAATCATTAGGTTAGAACCCTGATTTTCATGCCGTTTTAGGGGACCCAAATGGGACTATGCCCTATGGGTAGAGAGGTGGAGCACCACATCCCTCTTGTTTCCCATTCTCTTTGAACTAAGTGTGGCATAGGTCTACTTCGGGTAGGTATCTCTGCATCAAGTAGGATGTCCAAACCCCGCCGAGGCTAGAATGGTGTCAGGAGACCTTGACCGCTAGGGACTCAAGTTTTAGGTCGATCCTAGTCGGTTGAGCCCCGCTGCAAATATTCCATTGCAAGGTGGATTCAAGAAACCGTAGGTGACAAACCCCCTGACATTCCAGGGGAGTGCCAGGCGGCGTCGCTTAGATTCATCTCTCAATGGACTGCTAAAAATGTGCTTGGAAAACCAATAGATGGGCATGTTACAATTGGTATCAGAGCCGACCTACCACTAAAATAATTAGAAAGATAAATCAGGAAGAATGAGATGATATGTTCATTAGTAAATGTTTTTCTTTTATACTCACTTGTGGATTGATGTCGCTTCCAAACTTACAAGGCATGGAATAGGTTCCTCGTATTTCAGACATGTTCATGATAGCTATGAAATGTGCAAGCTATCTAGAAAATTTGGCGTGATGGGGATCCTGGATCGGCTCTTCAACCCCTCACCACTGTATGTGGAAAAGTGTTAGACTTGGAGCGCAGGTTACTACTACATAGATGCCAATTGACTCACTTATCTTCCAAACAATATAAAGAGGTTAAAGTGGTTGGAAGACTTAATGATTATCAAGTTATTCATCTTCCATGAGGCTCGTGTGAACTCGACCCTACACATCGGACGCCAGCAAGTAGATCAAAACCACTACATCTACGATGAGGTGGTTAAATTTTTACCAGCGGACATAATTAAAATAATGGGGTGAAACAAACATCACGGCTATTAACAACATGGATTTCCTGAACTTCCCATAACTTATCGTTTCTTAAGAATCCATTCCTCAAATCCATACTACTATTATGTCTCTTTAGCTAAATCCAATAGAGAATTATTAACCTGTCATAATGTAACTCCTAAAAAGGAAAAAAATCATCTCAGCCAAACCCTATCCACTCCCGAATAATTGTACTTGAGGCTTACGTTTCCCAATGGTTAAATAAGAATTTTATGTTCATTTCAATGGTTGCAATGGAGAAATATGTGCGCTTTGATTTCTTAGGGGGGTCACTCATGAATATATGTATATATAACATGAGTTCAAAATAAGAGATTTTTAAAATATCATTTTTATACATTTTTTACATATAGAAGGGTGTCATATAAAGAGGTTACTTACAGATTGAATACAAAAGGGTTGTGTTTTATTCAAGAAAATTTCACAAATTATGATATTTATAAATAGGCCATCAACACATGTTATATAGAGAATATATATATAGTGAACCCCCTAAGTTTGATTTAAGTTATATAGGGGTGTGTAAATGCAAACCTAACACGGGAAAGTTTAAATGGTAATCAGATACACCCCCCAGCGCAGATCGAGAACTCTGTTAACACACTGAGGTCAGCAGAAATACAAGAGAATAAGTTTCTTCTCAAACAAATTAAGCCACCAGAATTTGATGGAAAGGGGGAGACTGTTGAAGCTCATGCTAAAATATGGATTGAATCTATGGAAGACTATTTTAGTGCAATGGGAACAACACATGTGAACCAAGCCATGATTGCTAAGCTTAGGCTCATCGGCGAGGCTAGGCTGTAGTGGAAGCAATGGTGTAAAGACCAAGCAGTCCAACGAAAGCATAATAACTTGGGAAAAACTAAAGGAAGTAGTGCAGGGGAGGTATATACCACCTACGTATAGAACTCAGAAAATCAATGAGTTTTTTAAGTTGAGGAAATTGGGCCTGTCTCTAGAAGCATACTACTCGAAATTTGTTTCTTTGCTAAAATACGCCCCGACAATGAGCATCCCTCAACAGGTCTCGAAGTTTTGTGATGGACTAAATCCGCCAATAAACACTCGGTTGGTGCGTTCCTCAGACTTGCAAGATGAATTAATAAGAGCAGGACCTATTGCCCAAGAAGTCCAACCAAAGTCTAGACCTTGGGCTTACAAAGACCAACATCCAGGAATGTCGAGAGCTCAAATTAAAAGGGCGCAAGGACAGGGTCAAGGTCAATGGAAGAATCTAAGAGCAAATGCAATCAATGCCGTTAGGGGAAATTTGGAGGCCAAGCTAGGGCTACCCATGGCCATGGTCGTGCAACATTTGGAAGGGAAAAAACTTCCAATATTGCCATTAAAGGATTAAATGAAGAAGAAGATCCGTGCATGGAAGCTGAGATCGAGAGGGCAACCGTTCATGTCATCCTCCATAAGAAGGGGCCAAACTGCCGATTCTTGGTGATTCAAACGCCATCGGACTACCAGGGTAAGGATTTCAAAACCTTGATTGACTATGGGAGCACTCATTCTTTCATCTCACCGACGTGTGCAAGAAGGTTAGGGATAGCCACTATAGTTGCACCCACTTTGCTTGTCGAACTAGCAAATGGGCGAGAAGTCACTTGCACTAGACAAACTGCTAAGGTGGAATTCCTACTCAAAAACGAGCCCACAACTGTTGGGTTCAGAGTAATGAATCTAGGTGTCCATGAATGTCTACTCGGGATGGATTGGCTAATCCCCAATGATGCTCACATTCATTGTGGAAAGGGCCAAGTCTCCTTTCGGAATCCTAAGGGTGAGCTAGTTACAACACAAGGTGAAGTAGGTAAACCAAAGATCCAGCTAGCTAAGGCAACACGAATAGTTCAAGGAATAAGGAAGGGGCTACCTGTCTACCTGATCAAGCTAAACAAACCCGATCAAGTAGAAGACACTAATGAATAACCATCATGGCTAAAAGAATATGTGGATGTGTTCCCAAAGGAACTGTCTGAATTACCACCACCTAGGGAAGTGGATCATGAGATTAAACTACTCCTAGGAGCTGCTCCAGTTGCAAAAAGGCCCTACAAGATGTTCATTCCTGAGGCCATTGAGTTAAAGGAACAACTCAAACAACTACTAGACCAAGGGTACATACGCCCTAGCAGTTCTCCTTGGGGAGCTCCAATCTTGTTCCAAAAGAATAAGGATGGTACACTTCGTCTCTGCGTTGATTATAGAGGCATAAACCAAGTAACCATAAAAAATAAATACCCCATTCTAAGGATAGATGAGTTACTCGATCGATTGCAGGGAGCAAAAATTGTCTCCAAATTTGATTTAAGGTCAAGGTATTATCAAATTTGCGTCAAGGATGAGGATATTCCAAAGATGGTATTCAATACCAGATATGGTCATTTCGAATTCACAATAATGTCTTTTGGATTGATTAATGCCCCTGCCACCTTTAACAAGCTAATACATGACATTTTTAGACCACACCTTGATGATTTTGTACTCGTCTTCTTTGATGACACCTTGCTTTATTCCAAGAAGGAGGAAAATCATGAGTCCCAAGTTCGCATTGTCCTTGAGACCATGAGGACTCACAAGCTCAATGCTAAGAAGAAAAAGTGTGCCTTCTTGAAAAGGCAGATTGAATATCTCAGATTTATTGTGTCTAATGAAGGGATCTCTGTAGACCCTACCAAGGTTAAGGATGTCCAAGAGTGGTATCCACCAACTACTATTAAAGAAGTGCGTAGCTTTCTTGGATTAATAGGTTGGTACAAGATCTTCATCAAGGACTATGCTTTAATCGCAACACCCCTCACTAATTTGTCAAAAAAACAAAATGCCATAATGTGGACGCCCTCTGAACAAGCAAGTTTTGGTCAACTCAAGCATAGCCTGGTGACAGCACCAATTCTAAAGCTCCCTGACTTAAGCAAGGAATTTGAAGTTGTCACGGATGCTAGCACACTTGGGATGTGTAGTAGCTTATTCCTTGCGAAAGCTAAAATCTCATGAGAGGAATTATGCCACCCATGACCTGGAACTGCTAGCAGTGATTCATGCCCTCAAACTTTGGCGACATTACTTGCTCGATAAAAAGTTTTCTTTGATCATAGATCATAAGAGCCTTAAATGGATCTTGACCTAGACCGATCTCAACATGAGGCAACATAATTGGATTAAAGTTCTACAGGAGTATGATTTTGAGATCACAGGCATCGACCCAGCAAAGAGAATGTGGTCGCGGACGCTCTAAGTCACAAGGCATTCCTCAACTCTCTTATCATAGAGGAACCCTCAATGGCCGAATCTTTGGCAACTATGGTGTCAATGCCTAGCAACCCTATTCTTGAACTAGCCAAGGAGGAAGCTAGCCATGATTCGAAATATCTGGTGTTGATAGAGAAAATTTTGGGGAAGGACCAAAACCCGAAAATTAAGGTCAAATATTAAGAATTCTCCATCAATGAGGGACTTGTCTATTTTAGGACAAGATTATGCATACCCTCTAGCAGCAAACTCAAACAGAGAATACTTTGGGAAGCATGTGATTCTCCCTTTTTAGGCCATCCCGGATATGTCAAAACCCTCAATACAGTTAGAAAAAGCTACCATTGAGGGAGGCTTAAGGAAGACGTGCCTAAATACATCACAGAGTGTTTGTCTTGCCAGTGCATCAAGGCGGAGCGTGTCAAGATGCCTGGGAAGCTGCAACCTCTCGACATCCCCCAAATGAAGTGGGAATTTATCAGCATGGATTTTGTTGTTGGGTTACTTTGATTACAAGGGGGCTACAACTCAATTATGGTTATAGTAGATATGCTCACCAAGGTTGCACACCTCATTCAAATTAAGACAAATTATAAAGCTTCAAATATTGCTAGAATATTCATCAAGGAGATATTCAGGCTCCATGGGTTGCCCAAAAGGATTGTTAGTGACCACAACTCCCTCTTCACGTCTCACTTCTGAAGAGGGATATTTGGGGCCATTGGGACTCAAATATGTTTCAACACAGCCTATCACCCTTAAACTGATGGCCAAACAGAGAGGGTCAATCAAATCATTGAATACATCCTTAGAGCTGATTGATGTCGTGAACCCAAGAAATGGATTCAATATCTACCATTAGTAGAGTTTTCCTATAATGCTTCCTACTAGCAAAGCATCCAAATGACACCTTTTCAAGCATTATATGGGCATGATTGCCGCACCCCATTGAACTTCTTAGATCCTACCTTAAGAGTAGAAGCTTCTAAGGAAATGCTCGAGGAAATGGATGAGCAGGTTAAGACCATCAAACAAGACATTAGAGCCGCCAAGGATAGGCAGAAAGCCTATGAAAATATAAATAGACAAGAGCGAATCTTTAATGAGGCAGACATGGTTTTTATTCGTGTACGGCCCAAGAGCAGTTCCTTGTCATTGGAAAAATTTTAAAAATTGAGTCCAAGCTATTGCGGACCCTATAGGATCCTCAAATGCCTTGGGCCCAATGCCTAGAAACTCCAACTCCATGAGATCATAAAGGTTCACAATGTATTTCATGCTAGCCTACTAAAGAAATATGTACCAAATTCTAGCCATATACTCGATGATCAACAAGTTGTGATGCCAGGCCAAGGAGCCCTTCAGCTCTGGCCATCTAGAATCCTAGACATTTGAGAAAAGAGATTGAGGAGTAGAATCCTCAAGGAGTACGTCATTCAGTGGAAGGACTTTCCAGAAGAAGATGCCACATGGATTGATGAGAGTACTCTCACCCAACAACACCCCCAATTCCTTTCGAGATGAGGATATCTCAATCCCCTTAAGGGGGGAAGAAGTAATAGTCCCGCTATAGGACTCCCCTCCCCCCTAAATGTTTTTTTTTTGGAGAAAAAAGAATTAACCCCCTGGATACGCTACCAACTGGCAGATGACATGAGGGGAGGGGGGTTGTCGTGTCGACGTAGAGGTGGAAGGGCAAGGGGCTGTTGCCGTGTGACGAAGGAGGTGGTAGGAGGGGGGACTGCTCCATGCCTGGAAGGGCAAGGGGCTACCACGTGTCCTAGAGATGGCAAGGGGGGGGGGACTACCACATGCCATGAGAAGAGGAGGGAGAGCCTCCATTACAAACTCCTTCCCCCCAATTATCTATAAAAACCACCAGGGGATGGGAAGGCTAGGGGAGCATGACTTGCTACTACTCAGTAGAGAAGAAGAGAGGAATAAGAAGGAGAGGGAAAAAGTGAGTGGAGAAGAAGAGGAGAATAAGAACCAGAGGGAGAGAGTGAGTAGAGAAGTAGAGAGGAATAAGAAGGAGAGGGAGAGAGTGAGTAGAGAAGAAGAGGGGAATAAGGAGAGGGAGAGAGTGGGTAGAGAATAAGAGAGGAATAAGGAGAGGGAGAGAGTGAGTAGAGAAGAAGAGGGGAATAAGAAGGAGAGGAAGAGAGTGGGTAGAGAAGAAGAGAGGAATAAAAAGAAGAGGGAGAGAGAGGGTAGAGAAGAAGAGGGGAATAAGAAGGAGAGGGAGAGAGAGAGTAGAGAAGAATAGAAGAATAAGAAGAGAGGGGGAGAGAGAGGAGAAGAAAAAGAGAAGAAAAAGGAGGGTAAGAGAAGAGAAAAAGATAGATAGAGAGAGAGAATGAATTTTATTTTTTTCCCCTCGTTGAAGAAATCGGAGCTCGTTGTCTGTCTTTCCTTTCCCCACCCCCCTTGCAGAAAATCCTCGCAAACTAGTCCCTTTTGTGAGGAGCCGTCTTTTCTGCAATCTGGGTGCGTAGCCGTGAAGTAAAAGCCAAATCATACGATGCCTGCCAAACAAAATAAGGTCCAACCAAACAGGAATCCCACCTCAACTGATGAAGTCATGGGGCAAGGAACTGTGTCACTTGGTAATTAGATGCGTTCCATTCACTCTACCCTGATGGGGAGTCTTAAGGACATAGGCCGGCTTCATTGGGAATGAAAAACTATTCCACAAAAGTCTATCATAACTAACCATTGTTTAGTTTACATCATTTTATCATATTGAAAATCGTGTATTCATGCATGCAAAAGAAGAAGCCAGGACCTTATTGATTATGCTCGTAATACTTCAGATTATGCACTAATGTTAGCATGCTTTAAAAAATGGGTTGTTGAAACACTTATGCATATTTGTCAATTAAGAAGAAATATTTTTTTTTTCTTTGCATCACAAAGTTGTGAAATTGGAAAGGTAGAAGTGAGGGTTTGAATCAAGTACATGAAATTCCTGAATTGCTACGATAACGTTTAAGTATATCTAGACCATTGCAAGACTAAAACAGGTATTCGACTCCTATAAACTTTCAGAGGAAGTGTTCATTTTTGCCTTAGGACTGATAGATTCACGTCCTCCACCCCATGATATATGTATATATATATATATATAATTCTCTATTGTGTTCGGCATAAGCGCATCAAAATGAATTCCTAAAAGCAAAGGCATGCTTTGTAGCATTGTTGTAACGGGCCATAGGAACCCTCCCCCTAGAATTTTAAAAGAAAATGAATTTTACTTTCATAATTTCAAAATTTTTTACTCCCCCCTCTCTCCCCGCTGACAGCACGTTGAGGAGAGAGAGAGAGGGAGTGAAGCTTCTAGGGGGCATGCAGCCCCCCAGGTGGGAGGGGTGACCATGCCACCTACCTCCTCCCCTCCCCTATATAAGGGGAGGCTTCTCCCCTCCCTATCTAGAGGGAGAAGGCTATGTCGCCACCCTTCCCCCCTCGTTAGCTGTCGTACCACCCCCTTGGCCGTCTAATTGAAGTCCCCCCCTGTGATCTACTGCAACAACAGCCCCTGGCCGACATGCTACTCCGCCACCTAGCCTTCCTCACATCACCCCCCGTCAGTGCTGTGCAGGGCCACCTGGTTCCTTCGACTATACTCAACGCCCCTCCCCCATTTACTCACGCTGCGGGTCCCTCCTTGGGCCCTCAAAAAAAGCTGCCTCCTCCCTAGTTGCCATCCAGTTCAGGCCATGAGGGGAGAAGGAGAAGGAGAGGATAAGAAGGAGAGGGAGAGAGAAGAGGAGAAGAGGGAGAGAAGGAGAAGGAGACAAGAGGAAGGAGAGAGAGAGAGAGAGAAGAAGAAGGAGTGGGGGAAGAGAAGAGGGAGAGAAGGAGAAGGAGAGAAGAGAAAGAAGGAGGGAGAGAGAGAAGAGGAGGAAGAGGGAGAGAGAAGGAGAAGGAGAGAAGGAGTGGGAGAGAAAAGGGAAGTAGTGGGAGAGAGGGAGGGAGGAGAGAGAAGGAGTCAGAGACAGAAGAGGGAGAGAAGGAGAAGGTGAGAAGAGAAAGGCGGAGAGAGAGAAGAGGAGGAAGAGGAGAGAGAAGGAGAGAGGTAGAGGAAGAAGAGGAAGAGGTAGAAGGAAAGAGGAGAGAAGAAGAAGAAGAAGAAGAAGAAGAGTAGAAGGAGAAAAGAAGAGAAGAGGAAGAGAAAGAGAGGGAAGGAGCAGAAGGAGAAAAGAAGTGGGAGAAGGAGAAGAAGAGAGGGAGAGAGAGAGAGAGAGAGAGAGTAGGAGAATAAGTGGAGAAGAAGAGAGGGAGAGAGAGAGAGAGAGAGAGTAGGAGAATAAGTGGAAAGAAGAAGAAGAGAGAGAGGTGAGAAGAGAAAGGCGGAGAGAGAGAAGAGGAGGAAGAGGAGAGAGAAGGAGAGAGGTAGAGGAAGAAGAGTAAGAGGTAGAAGGAAAGAGGAGAGAAGTAGAAGAAGAAGAACAAGAAGAAGAAGAAGAAGAAGAGTAGAAGGAGAAAAGAAGAGAAGAGGATGAAAAAGAGAGGGAAGGAGCAGAAGGAGAAAAGAAGTGGGAGAAGGAGAAGAAGAGAGGGAGAGAGAGAGAGAGAGTAGGAGAATAAGTGGAGAAGAAGAGAGGGAGAGAGAGAGAGACAGAGTAGGAGAATAAGTGGAAAGAAGAAGAAGAGAGAGAGGGAGAAAGAAAGAAGGAGAGGGAGTGGGAGTTGGTAACCGCAACAAGCCACACCCAAACCACTCTCTCGGCAAAGGACCCCATCTAGTGGTCTTTTCTTCCAAACCTGTCAGAAGGAACAATCACTCGGGAGAAGCTTAAGGAAGCTGTGCAAGGGAGGTATCTGCCACCTGCATATCACACAGAAGATGAAAAAATTCTATGAATTGAAGTAGCTTGGACTATCCCTTGATGCATATTATTCAAAGTTCGTCTTTCTCTTAAAGTACACACTACCAATGGATATGACACAACAAGTGTCAAAGTTTTGTGCTAGGTTAAATCCCCCCATAAACACCCGCTTGGAATCAATGCACCCAACGGACCTACAAGACGCACTCATTCGAGCTGAACCAATGATAGAGGAGGTGCAGACCAAGCCAAGAAACAACAAGACTTCGCCTTACAGGGATCAGAACAAGGGAATGTATAAGGCTTAGACTAAGAGAGTGCAAGGTCAGAATCAGGGACAAAGGAAAAAAGCTAGGACCAATGCTGTCAACAACTTTGTTCCTACATGAGGTGATGACCGCAATCTACGTTGCTTCCATTGCAACGAGCTCGGAAACTTCAAGAAGCAGTGTCCCAAGCTTAGCAAAGGACATCGCCAAGTGAAATTCCAAGGAGCCGCCCATGGCCAAGGAGCCACAGTCATGGCCAGAGGGAGAACCTCCAGTGTTTCCAACAAGGAGCTGGGCGATGAACAAGATCCATCCATGGATGCTGACATTGAGAGGGAAACAACAATAGATGCATCTACTTTACTCATGGAATTGGCCAATGGTCATGAGGTCTCTTGTACTAGGCAAACTACTAAGGTGAAATTCCTACTGTGTGGGAAGCCGACTTCCATGAGATTCAAGGTAACGAACCTAGGTGTCCACGAATGTTTGCTCGGAATGGATTGGCTAATACCCAATGATACCCACATCCACTATGGAAAGGGCCAAATCTCCTTCTGAAATTCTGAAGGGGAACTAGTTACAACTCAAGGAGAGGCTGGTAAGCCAAAAATACAACTATCAAAAGCAACACGGATAATAAAAGGAGTTAGAAAGGACCTACCTATCTATCTGATTAAATTGAATAAGCTAGATTAGAATCAGGAATCTGGGGAAGAATCTTCATGGTTAAAGGAATACGTAGACATATTTCTTGAGGAGCTGACAGAACTTCCTCCACAAAGGAAAGTTGACCACAAAATCAAGCTGGCACCAGGAGCTGTACCACTCACAAAGAGGCTGTATAGGATGTCCATTCCGGAAGCTATTGAACTGAAAGAGCAACTCAAGAAACTATTAGACCAAGGCTGCATCCGTCCTAGCAGTTCACCATGGGAAGCTCCAGTGCTATTGAAGAAAGATGGAACCTTGTATTGACTATAGAGAGTTGAATCAATCAACCATAAAAAATAAATACCCCATTCCAAGAAAAGATGAATTACTTGATCGTCTTCAAGGTGCGAAGATCTTCTCTAAGATAGATCTCAGATCTGGATATTATCAGATAAGGATCAAGGAAGAAGATATCCCGGAGACTGCATTCAACACAAGGTATGGACACTTTAAACTCCTAGTGATGTCATTTGGGCTGACAAATGCTCCTGCTACCTTCAACATGTTAATGCAGGATATCTTTAGGCCCTATCTTGATGACTTCATACTCGTCTTCTTTGGCGATACCCTAGTCTACTCTAAATAGGAAAAAGATCATGAACCTCATCTTCGCATTGTTCTTGAAACAATGAGAGCACACAAGCTTTATTCCAAGAAGAAGAAGTGTGAATTTTTCAAGAGACAGGTTGAATATCTGGGATTCATTGTATCAGCGGAAGGAATTTCAATAGATCCAGCCAAGGTTAGAGACGTTCTGGAATGGCCAACATCAACTTCTGTCAAAGAAATACGTAGAATTTTTGGATTGATAGGATGGTACATGATCTTCATCAAAGATTATGCTTTGATTGCAGCGCCTCTAACTGATCTACTAAAGAAACAAGTAGCAATTGTATGGTCACCTACCGAACAGACCAGCTTTGACAAGCTAAAGCAAAGCTTAGTATCAGCACCTATCCTGAAACTACCTGATCTTAGTAAGGAGTTTGAAGTGGTAATTGATGCTAGTGCACTTGCTTTAGGAAGTGTGTTTATGCAAGAAGGTCATCCTGTAGCATACTCTTCAAGGAAACTGAAGAGTCATGAAAGGAATTATGCTACCACTTGTCAAGTGTCATCCATGCTCTCAATCTTTGGAGACATTACTTGCTAGGTAACAAATTTTCCTTAGTGATGGACCACAAGAGCCTTAAATGGATCTTTACCCAGAATGAGCTCAATATGAGGCAATGTGGATGGATCGAAGTGCTCGAAGAATATGACTTTGAAATCAAATATAGCCATGGAAAAGAGAATGTAGTTACTGATGCACTCAGTCGCAAGGCATTTCTAAATTCTCTTATTTTGCAGGATCCATCAACAGCAAGGTCACTAGCCACAAAGGTATCAATGCCAAACAACCCAATTCTTGAGCTAGCTAGAGAAGATGCATATCATGACCCAGTCTATCAAAAAATTGCTAAGGGAGATCCCCGTCAAGGATCAAGACCCAAAGCTAAAGATGAAGTATCAAGAATTCTCTGTCAGTAGTGGACTTGTCTACTTTAGGACAAGATTATGTATCCTTGAAATCCAATCTCTCAAGTAGAAGATACATTGGGAAGCCCATAACTCCCCTTTCTCAAGACATCCTGGCTATGCCAAGACCCTTAATGCGGTCAGGAAGAGCTATTATTGGGATAGGCTCAAAGGTGACGTTCTCAAATATGTCACGGAATGTTTGTCTTGTCAATGCATTAAGGCAAAACATTTCAAAATGCCAGGGAAATTGCAACCACTTGACATTTCTCAAATGAAATGGAAATTCATTAGTATGGACTTTGTTGTTGGGCTACCCCAAGTTCAGTGAGGATACAACTCTATTATGGTTGTAGTAGATATGCTCACCAAGGTTGCACATCTCATCCCTATCAAGACAAACGATAAAGCCTTAGACATCACAAGATTATTCATCAAGGAAATATTCAAACTGCATGGGTTACCTAGAAGAATCATTAGTGATCGTGACTTTCTCTTCACATCACACTTTTGGAGGGCTATCTTCGAGGCTATTGGAACCCAGCTATATTTCATTATAGCTTACCATCCCCAAACTGATGGTCAAATGGAACGAGTCAACCAAGTCATTGAAGATATGCTTAGGGCATACTCCTGTTGCGAACCCAAAAAGTGGATTCAATATTTGCCACTGGTTGAGTTTTCCTACAATGCTTCTTACCAACAAAGTATTCAAATGACCCCTTTTCAAGCATTGTATGGGCATGATTGTCGTACTCCTTTGAGCTTCTGATCGGATTCAACCTTGAGAGTAGAAGCTTCAAGGAAGATGCTGAAAGACATGGATGATCAAATCAAATCAATAAGAGAAGACATCCAAGACACCAAGGATAGACAGAAGGCTTACGCGGACTTGAAGCGACAAGACAGATCCTTCATTGAAGGTGAGATGGTCTTCGTCCGCATACTCCCTAAAAAGAGTTCACTGTCCTTGGGAGAATACAAGAAGCTAAGTCCAAGGTATTGTGGACCTTATAAGATCACTAAGTGCCTAGGACCTAATGCTTACATACTACAGCTGCTCGCAACCCTAAAGGTTCATAATGTATTCCACGTTAGCCTATTAAAAAAGTATCTACCTAATGCGAATCATATACTTGATGATCAGCAAATTGTAATGCCTAGCCAAAGAGTCCTTGAGCTATGGCCTGATAGAGTTCTATATGTCAAGGAGAGGCATTTGAGGTCAAGGACCTTGAGAGAATACCTCGTCTAATGGAAAGATTATCCCGAAGAGGATGCTACCTGGATGGACGGAGATACTCTCAACCAACAATACCCCCAGGTCCTCTCGAGATGAGGACATCTCGGTTCCTCTAAGGGGGAGAGAATGTAACAGGCCATAGGAACCCTCCCCCTTGAATTTTAAAAGAAAATAAATTTTTATTTTCATAAGTTCAAAATTTTTAAATCCCCCCTCTCTCCCCGCCAACAACACGTCGGGGAGAGAGAGAGAGGAAGTGAAGGTGCTGGGGGCATGCAGCCCCCTAGGTGAGAGAGAGAGAGAGAGAAGGCTATGTCGGCACCCTTCCCCCCGTCAGCTGTTGTACCACCCCCTGGCCGATTTGCTACAACCGCAGCCCATGGTTGACATCCTGCTCCACCACCCAGCCTTCCTCATGTGACACCCCCCCATCTACGCTGCGCATGGCCACCTAAGTCCTTCGACTATAGTAAACCCCCCTCCCCCATTTACTGACGCTGCGGGTCCCTCCCTGGGCCCTCCAAAAAAATCGCCTCCTCCCTGTTGCCATCCAGTTCGAGCCATGAGGGGAGAAGGAGAAGGAGAGGATAAGAAGGAGAGGGAGAGAGAAGAGGAGAAGAGGGAGAGAAGAGGAAGAAGAAGAGAGAGAGAGAGAGAGAGAAGAAGAAAGAGTGGGGGAGAGAAGAGGGAGAGAAGAGGGAGAGAAGGAGAAGGAGAGAAGAGAAAGAAAGAGAGAGAGAGAGAAGAGGAGGAAGAGGGAGAGAGAAGGAGAAGCGGAGAAGAAGAAGGAGTGGGAGAGAAAAGGGAAGTAGTGGGAGAGAAGGAGTGAGGAGAGAGAAGGAGTGGGGGAGAGAAAAGGGAGAGAAGGAGAAGGAGAGAAGAGAAAGAAGGAGAGAGAGAGAGAAGAGGAAGATGGAGAGAGAAGGAGAAGGAGAGAAGAAGGAGTGGGAGAGAAGAAGGAGTCGGAGAGAAAAGGGAAGTAGTGGGAGAGAAGGAGTGAGGAGAGAGAGGAAGGAATGGGGGACAGAAGAGGGAGACAAGGAGAAGGTGAGAAGAGAAAGAAGGAGGAGAGAGAGAAGAGGAGGAAGAGGGAGAGAGAAGGAGAGAGGTAGAGGAAGAAGAGGAATAGGTAGAAGGAAAGAGGAGAGAAGTAGTAGTTGAAGAAGATGAAAAAGAGTAGAAGGAGAAAAGAAGGGAAGAGGAAGAGAAAGAGAGGGAAGGAGCAGAAGGAAAAAAGAAGTGGGAGAAGGAGAAGAAGAGAGGGAGAGAGAGAGAGTAGGAGAATAAGTGGAGAAGAAGAGAGGGAGAGAGAGAGAGAGAGTAGGAGAGTAAGTGGAAAGAAGAAGAAGAGAGAGAGGGAGAAAGAAAGAAGGAGAGGGAGTGGGAGTTGGTAACCACAACAAGCCACACCCAAACCACTCTCTCGACAAAGGACCCCATCCAACGGTCTTTTCTTCTGAACCTGTCAACCCGAAACCCGTCAAGGTCCGGACTGTCCAATCTCCGTGAGGCAAATGGTTCCCAAGAAGAAAGTCGCGGGAAGCGTAGGTGCCCAAGCCACCGATAATGCTGGAGGGGTGAGCGAAACGGCCAACGCAGCACACACGAATCAAGCCCAGGTTCTAAGCATTAAAATTAATTAGGAATTATTTCTCGTGGAAGGGATGAAAGGATTGATGACGTGCATGGAACAAGAACGAGTCTTAGGGATTTGTTTACTCTAAGTACTAAGATGCATGCGTGGAATGGCAGAGTTTGAAATTCGCATAAGATTTTAAGCATGAAATGATAGGTGTTACTCACATAAAATGATAAGGTTATCACCTTACTTCACATATAAATTATAGCTTTTTAACCATTTCAGTGCATGAATATTCATTTAGAATTCACATTTCACAGTCATAGTTAAAAGAAACACATGAAATGATTTCTGTTCATGAGATGCACTTGCAATGTTAGACAAAACCCTAGACTTCATATATGCAAGTCACGTGTGATCTGATGCATTGGAAATAAGTACTCATTGTGGGAAATAAAGAAAGATAAAAGTCGTTTAGGAGGTACTACTATACCAAAACACACAATGTGCATGATGGTTAAGGTTGATTGGGGAATCGTGCATAGAACCAAACTAAGAAAATTGGAAGGATCGCATTCATCTAGACTGCATCTTGAATGTCTAAATGAAGAATCAGGTGTTGCCATGTATGTTAACTGAGCGTGGTTGGAATTAGAGATTAAAAGAATCTTGGTTGGATTGCGAATAAGGCATGTTTGTTGCCTTTACTGACCAACTAATGCTTGAGTTAGGGACTAAGATACCCTAAGGTAAAACCCAAGGGAAAAAGGGCAAGTATAAGTCGACTTACCAAGACCATTTACTTGTGTAATCTTTTTTGAAATTATTGGGTTCTTGCCAAGTCGCGGAAAGACCCAAGATCGGATGCTAGGAGCGTCTGGGGAAAAAAGGACTCACACCTTAGCAGTCAGTCGTGCAAACGACCTACGAAATGTTCATGCTTGTACTTAGGTACATTATTTGATCTCTTTGCTTAAGGAACTAATTCAAGGAAAACACTTAATGCTTCAGGTTAAAAGCCTGGAGGGAGAGGTAGGAATAGTTACATCCGATTGTCTACATGGCCCTATCCAAGGGGGTTATTAGTCGCGTCGGGTATATGGACCTAACCCGCCGCGAGAGGTCTCTCCATGGGTGCTACTTGGAGTGGGAGGATGCTTGGGTGCCAAGGGAGGCTCTGGCTATAAATCCCTTGCCTCCCGACCCGGCATAAGAGGCCGACATGACTCGAGATGGGAGCTCAAGGCTCCTGTACTAGTCAACGGGCAGAACTTGGAGCAGCAATCGTATAGATTGTTGGGATAGCATTCGGGCATGATATTGGATATACTCTAGGATTTTTATAAATAAAGAGCAGTTATTGGGGGAAAAGGAACTTGCTTGCTATTGTTTTTGTGTCAGTGCCTAAGTTACGTGAAGGAACCCGTGATTAATTTGTTTAATGAAGGAATCTGATTTTGCATGTCAAAACGTAATGTGTTAGGTAATTAGATAACTAAAGCAAACTGAGAAAAGTGCCGTGGACGTGACTTAGGTCCGAGTCCTACGGAAGGGTGGTCCCGATTAGTCGGAAACTTTCCTCGAATGATGAGATAATAAGACAATGAAGACATAGTGTTAGTAGATGTAGAATTTCTGGTTTATTCTATTCTAGGGGAAAGGAATGGGACTATGCCGTATGGCAGAGAGGTTGACCTTCGCATCCCTCTCATTTCCCATTCTCCATGAACCAAGTGCAGCATGAATCAGCTTCAACTCTGTTTGTTCCTATGCAAAGTGGTACATCTGGAGCTCGACGCTAGCTTCTTCCTAGAGACTTTGCTGATAGGAAAGGAACCCTGACCTTAGGTCGATCCCAAGTGGGAACGACATTCCCTACGAGTGACAGGTGGAGCCTTCTAGACCCTCCTCTTGATGGGCTGTTAAAATGTGTCCCGCAAGCAGACAAGCGGGCACGCTACAATTGTATTGCCTAGGAAAGCTATGCCTCTAAATTGTGTGGCATCATGGTTAGTCTAGTTGCGCTACTAGGGATTCATCCTGAAGATAACTATCAACTGCACTTATGAAATACAAAAATTTATTCAAGAGCCATTCAATATAAATGAACCCTATACATGCAAGGATAGGGTTCAACTCAACTTATTTAGGGTTTCGAAGAAACTGAGCCAATCTGGGGTTACTTCATAAGGGGACGGAACGAAGAGATTTCCTACCCTTCGAAGGATATTGGAAATTACTGCTAAGGCATGAAGGACAACACTTGGGTCAAGAGAGAGACCCCACCTTAGCAGATATCTCAAGCACTCACTTGCACCTTTGTCTGTGCTTGTAAATTTAGGGACACTATTTCTAAATTTACAAAAAAGAAGATTGTGTAACCCCAAACTCATAAATAAGTATAGTGAATCAAGTGGAACTTTTGGAGGGCGTGCTAAACCACCCCCAGTTGGCCACCAACCCTAGCCAAGGGGGTTCTAAATAGCTATGATGGAAACATGGATCAAACCTACCATGAGAGGTCTCTCCACAGATTGGTTTGAACGTAAGAGGATGCTTGGACGCTAGGTGGACTCTGGCTGTAAATTCCCTGCCTCCGGGCCCTACTCAAACAATCAATGTGACTCAGAATAGATTTTCGAGGGGCCCTTGTTACTAGTGTAGGTTGGAAACTTGGTGGAATTAAAGTGCATCCTTATGGATTGCAAATATTATCCCTTTTGAAAAAGACTTGTAATTTTGATAATTTGTTAATATTAAGTACTTCCAGAAAACTGTTCAAATTTTTTTTTGTGTCAATGCGATAAGATTACATGAACGAACCGTGTCCCCTAAAAAGGTTTAATTAAGGAAGTTGTTTTTACATGTCGCACTTAAAAGTGATAGAACTAATTAGACAACTAAAGTACGCCAAGTGAGGGAAGCGGGAGGGCAGAATCCTCTGACAAGTCTCTCCTACAGCCGAGTGGTCCTAGAGAACTGGGAGTCTTCTCACAAGGTTTTATTGACAACCGAAGCTTAGAAATCGTTAGGTTAGAACCCCGATTCATGTTGTTTTAGGGGACTGGAATGGGACTATGCCCTATGGGCAAAGAGGTGGAGCGCCACATCCCTCTCGTTTCCCATTCTCTTTGAACCAAGTACCGCATGGATCTGCTTCTACTGGGTATCTTTGCGTAAAGTAGGATATCCAAAACCCGATTCTAGAATGTTGTCAGGAGACCTTGACCACTAGGAACTCAAGTTTCATGTCAATCATAGTGGGTTCGGCCTCAAACATTCCGTTTCAAGGTGGACTCAGGAAATCCTAGGCGACAAACTCCATGACATTCCATGGGAGTGCCAGTCAGTGTTGCTTAGACTCATCTCTCAATGGACCACTAAAAACATGCTTAGACAGCCAATAGGTGGGCATGTTATACACAGGTTCTTGGCCCAAATCACATGGCACCATAATTTCTATCCTTTATCTAAAATAGGATCTTGCAATGCCTTGGATGTTGGGCTCATGGTAGTCTACAGCTCCATTTTCGACTCGGCAAGGGGTGTCAAAAGCTTCACTGACCCCAAGTGACCTAGGAGCAAGACACGGTTTTCGTGGTTGGCCTTTTCACCTCTCGACCTTTGGCCGGTGAGTCGAGTAGTGCCCCCTCAGGATAATCCGCGGTGCGATCATGGACATGATCCACCCATGCAAATATCCTTTCTTAATTAATCCAATTAAGCATCAAGCACAATCAAGGCAATCAGCCTAATAACATCTTCAAAGGAAACATTCATTTATTTCCCATGGCAACTTATTGTCACAGACCCCAGCCATGCATTTACCATCAAGCACAAGCACTTGGAATAATCATCTAGATCACATTCCAATAATCAATTCAATGCAAAAAAAAAAGGAATTATTTGATCATTCAACAAAAATAATGGTATCCTTTTTCAACATTGTAGGAGGAGTCACAGTAACCTTTCCATCATCTATTTACTCTCCTCCTTGGGATCAGGAGTGGTTTTACATAAAATTTACTTTACACGCCCTTCTTTCAACTAAGGAATATGTTAAGGTTTCGAACACTGAGCATGATGTAAGTTCTATTATTCACTTTCATTGATTGTTCACTTAGCCTTCTTCCCAACAAATACAAAAACATTGGTCTTTCCTTCGACTTAGGGTTTCCTAATCCCTAGAGTTCTTGCTTCGAGATGTTGCTAGCCCCATTCCCAAATACATAGTCGCTATCAGACGGATCTCAAGGCATCGTAATTTTAATCCTAACGATTGTTGTTTGTACTAGTTACCCACAACTTCAAGATCCCAATAAATTTATAGTTTGTGACATTAGCAAGACTTTAATGCAAGGTCAATTTGTGTACCTTCGATGCATCTTTCATTTAGTCTTTCCCGTGCATGTATCGTCTATGTGCATAACCCTTAAGTAACCTTATATGTTCTTTATGCCACGTATAACTTTGTCGAGTAGCATTGGGATGATGCAAGGTATTTGAGTACATGGGTTTGTGCGAACCTCATTGCGCCATACGCATAAATCTATGCGAGGTCATCTAAGGTTTTGGAAAGAATTAGCCTATGATCCCCTCTGAGTTCCTTATTTATTGAAAAATAAATTCAATCTACTTGTTGAGATGAATTTATGTGCATGCCTATGCCTCAATGAATAGTCGAGATGAAAATTAGTACCTGGATATTTGAATATGAATTATCTGTACCTGATGTTGTAATCATATTAGCAATAACACCCTAGCCGGCAGCTCCATTATTGGGTGTGAGATTATTGTTGGTGAGTGTCTCCCTCCGTTTGGGGGCCATACTTCGACTTATGTATCTCCCCATTTCTCTATCTCTTGTCAAAGAGATGATGTGAGGAGGTGACTTCGCTTGATTGTAACAAGGGTTTAACTCGTGGGGAAAGGGAATAAATTGTGAGGAAGTATGTGGTCACCCTCTAAAGAGGGGACAGCTCCCTCTTCCTCTTCTTCTCCTTCTCTTCTTCTCACTCTCCCTCTCTCTCTCTCTCCCTATCTCTCTCTCTTCTTTTTCTTCTCTTCTTCCCCTCTCTCTCTCTCTTGTCCTTCTTCTTTTTCTTCTCTTCTTCTCCTCTCCCTCTCTTTTTCACTTCTCTTTCTTCTTCTCCTCTCTCTCTCTCTTCCTCTCTTTCTCTCACCTTCTCTCCTTCTTCTCCTCTTATCTTCTTCTTCTTCTTCTCTTCTTCTCCTCCTTCTCTCTGTTCTCCTTCTCCTTCTTCTCTTCCTCTCCTCTCCCTCTCTTCTTCTTCTCCCTCTCTTCTTCACTTCTCTTTCTTCTTCTCCTCTCTCTCTCTCTCTCTCTCTCTCTCTCTCTCTCTCTCTCTCTCTCTCTCTCTCTCTCTCTCTCTCTCACCTTCTCTACTTCTTCTCCTCTTCTCTTCTTCTCCTCTCCCTCTCCCTCTCCCTCTACCTCGCTCTTCTCCTCCTCCTCTCTCTTTCTCTCTCTCTCTCTCTCTCTCTCTCTCTCTCTCTCTCTCTCTCTTCCCTTACATTCAATGGCTTGGCCCCTCCTCTAAGGCCTCATATGTGCCTTTCATTACAATTGGGGGGGGGAGGATTTTATAAGGTGTTTGAGGGGTTATTATTGGGGGGGGGGGACGAATAGTAAGGGGGGGGGAATGAGGTTGCATAGGTGTGCCCGTCCCCCCATTATAATCATCATCTTCTTCACCCCTCTCATTTACATGTTCGGCTCCCTCTGTCGACTTCTAGATTGACTTCCCCTTCACCTGCTTGTGCTGAATTATGACTCCCCTCTCCATCTCATAGTTTAACTCCCCATTCCTCTGCCAACGAATGGCATTGACAGGGGGAAACACAAAATAATAAATTTTGTTTTTACTTTGGAAATAAAGGGGGGGTCCTTATAATTGTTGAGAATCTGCCAATCACACCCTATGTATGCCCCTTTGTATGGAACAACTAGGCTAGGAAGATGCAGTTCATTCTAGGAAGAGAGACAGATCCCATAGGTACAGTGATGAAATGTGCTACCAAGCAATCCTATATAATGATGTACTTGACTATCACCTTCATATGATGATAATGCAATAGTACTTGTCTCTTTCTGTCAAGTCTCTGTGTCATTGTCAGTCTTACACAAGATTGTGTTTATGAGTTCAAGTCTCAATCTTGAAACCTAATTCACTTGTGTAATAGTTGTCTTCTTTGTCAATGTCAACATGAGTAGTATCTTCATCTTCCATCCTCCATAGCTTCCGCCTTTGCCATGCTCTAGATCCCGCATTTCTAACATGGTATCAGAGCTCAGTTGGGCATGGCATTGCTTCTCCAGCCTCTCTTGATTTCTCACAACCTCAATCTAGCTCAATGTCAGCTCATGACTCCATTTTTCAACTTGACCTTCATCTTGAACTGTTGTCTGCCATAGCCAGGACTGCACCGTGCCTCCTTGGAGCTTCTTGATCTCCTTCCATACTCAATATTTTGACCCACTTTCTCGAGTTTGTGGGCTGATGTAGCAGAAAACTTAGTCAGGCTGAAAACCCTAACTGTGGGACTCCATAGCTTTTTCCACTCAAGCTCATAAAACCACTTATTTTTCTCAATCATGCTGCTTGGATCACCCTATTGACATCCAGATTCACTGATTTAGTCAGTGCCACACATCAAGGAGGGGAAGTTCTTGGAGATCCTTGGATATTTTCAAAGATTGGAAGACCAAGCATTCAACAACCACATCAAGCTCCTCTTCCAACTCATCCTTCTCACTCTTCTCACTCAACTAAAGTTTTTGCTAATCTGATCTAAGTATTTACTCAGTAATTCAGCAAGATTTTACCATCAAGGAGGGGATTCAAACAACGGGTTCATCAAGAATCACCATCTTCAACTCTAGTATCCCTTGATACTTAAGAGTGTTGATTTAACACTATCTTCACTTGTGTTTTTTGACACATTGAAGATCAATTTGGTTGCCACTTACTCACAGATTTGAAGCAGATTCTTGGCCATATCTATGATAACCAAGAAGATTTATATGTGGATACACTTTATGAAAAGTAACATGACTTATCTACACTACATAGAAGATTTTTGTGATCTACTTGCAAAGAGACATGGAGTTGCTCATACTAAAGTGCAATCAATGATTCCATCTAAAGTTTTTGAAGGCACTCCAGTTACCTTGGCCATCATGAAGAGTGAGATGTCTTTGCTTGAGGGGGACAAAGACATGGACATGAAGACTAAAGCTGCAAGCAAAGTCCATGGGGAACCAGACCAAGAAGACCATAAGATCAAAGAGCAAAGGAAGAAGGACAATAAGAAGATCAGCCATGAAGACCAAAAGACCACATCATTCAAAGCTGAAGAACAAAAGATGAAAGACAAGAAGATTTTCCATGCTGACAAAGAGATATCATATGTTGAAAAAGACCACAAGGGCCTATCGGTCCTTGTCTCTCATTTTCTGTTTTAAAAGCATTGTACCTGCCTTAATGTTCCTTTCATAAGCTTGAAGAAAACTCCTCATGTAGCCTTGTACTACAGCCTCTCTACACTTTGTGAGGCCCCTGTTACAGCCTTTGTATGTCCACCATGTTTATGGTACCCACACTTAGCCTTTTCTGCGACAGCCTCTGGTGTTTTGCCATGTTTGTGGTATGCCCACACTTTGCAAGTGCTGCTCTCACTAAAGCCTCTACACACTTTGTACTTTCAGGTTGTGATTGAGGAGGGGTGTTGAGAATCTGCCAATCACACCCTATGTATGCCCCTTTGTATGGAACAACTAGGCTAGGAAGATGCAGTTCATTCTAGGAAGAGAGACAGATCCCATAGGCACAGTGATGAAATGTGCTACCAAGCAATCCTATATAATGATGTACTTGACTATCACCTTCATATGATGATAATGCAGTAGTACTTGTATCTTTCTGTCAAGTCTCTATGTCATTGTCAATCTTACACAAGATTGTGTTTATGAGTTCAAGTCTCAATCTTGAAACCTAATTCACTTGTGTAACAGTTGTCTTCTTTGTCAATGTCAACATGAGTAGTATCTTCATCTTCCATCCTCCATAGCTTCCGCCTTTGCCATGCTCTAGATCCCACATTTCTAACAATAATGATGGCCGAATACTACATCGGCAGAATATTACATCCTCTCCCCCTTAGAGAAGTCGAGATGTCCTCATCTCGGAAGAATTGGGGAAGACAAGCATTAGTGGGGATTAGGACCTGTGGGTTAAGACCCATCATGCATCCCTTGTGCTACTTTGATCACTCATAAATATGCAATCTTTTGAAACAAAAACTTATTGTGTTAGATCTATCCGAGTCTGGATTACAGGAGAAGAGCTTATTGTAGTTACATCTCATGAATATATTCTAGGTTTTTCCTAAGTATCTAGTATATTCTGGATCACTGGAGCCTATAAACTTTCATTTCTTCTAAGTTCAAGTTTTCTTTGAGTTCTGTTGGGACAATTTTTCATAGTTATGTCCAATGTTGTGGCACTCAAAGCATCGGTGTTTAGGGTGCTTAGGACATTCCCTTTTGAAATGACCTAACTCCTTGCAAGAAAAACATTACGGAGCTTTATCACATGCAATCACAAGATTTTCGGTCATCCTTGGCAAGATTTTCTTCATTATACCAAATTGCCTTAGGATCCTTTTAGTGGATCAAAGTGGTCCTTTATCTCGGAAACTTTGTTCCTAGATTTTCCTTCCCTTAGTTCGGGACTGAGTTCTATGGACAATTGGATTTTCTTGTAATACTAAAGAATACGTCCAAGTTTTGACATTCTGGAAAGACCCAATCCATATTAGTTGAGAAGAAGTGACTTAAGAGAAATTCATTACAAGTTATAACTTCCATTCCTTGCTAGAGTATCTCTTAGTCATTTGCAAGTTCCAAGCTCAAAATAGATGCAACTCATATTACTCAGGTTAACTGTAGTTCCAAGAGTAAAGTTTATTCCAATACAAGTTGGGTTTCATGTTAATAGAACTTCTAGGATTTCTAATCATCCTGAAGAGGTGTAGTGCACTCTAGGTCTTTGTCTTCATCTAATCCCACTATATATCCGAAGACTACACTTGTGTAGCTTTGTTTCCTTGGAGGCTCCATATCTTCTAAACTTAGTGGGCAGTCTACTTGGACGTGCCCTAACTCATTGCAATGGAAGCATTGATGATAGGGACATCTCCTACGAATGTGCCCTATCTCTCGTACGTGTGCCATCTCTTGTTTTGATCTCAAGAATTATCTTTGTCACAATTTCCTGAATTAAGTTCTTGGATGATTGGCTTTGCTCGAAGTAATGTATCTTGTAGGTCCATTGGGGATGCATTGCTTCAAGCCGGTGGTTAAGAGGAGTGTTTAGGCCATGGCAAAACTTGGATACTTGTTGCACAATATCCATAGGTTGCTCATATTTTAGTAGGGTCACAAACTTTGAATAGTAGGCTTCTAAGGTTATTTCTAGCTGCTTGAGCTTGAAGAATTCTTTCATCTTCAAAGTCCGGTAGGTCAGTGGAAGGTATCATCCGCATAAAACATCTTTCAGCTGAGCCCAAGTAATAGCAGCTTCAGAAATACTTTGATCCTTGCACCATTGCTTCCATCATAACCAAGCCTGGCCAACTAACTTAAGTTTGGTTATCATTACTTGATTGGTAGAGGCAGTGCGTGAAGCAGAGAAATAATCGTCCATCGACTCAATCCATATCTCCGCCTCTGTTGCAACATCTATCCCTCTCCCATCAAACTCAAGTGCCTTAATTTTCTTGAGAAGGAATTTCCTCTCTTGCATGTCAGCATTTGTGGATGCAAAAGGTACCTAAGAATCAAGCCATACCACTCATGTCATTTCCCTTTAGGATATGTCTACAAACCATACATTAATCAATCACATTATGAGGTTTTTGCTCTGATACCAACTGTACCATACCTGCCTATTGGCTGCGCAAGCACGTTTTTAGTGGTCCATCGAGAAACAAATCTAAGCTTTGTTGCCCACACTCCCATGGAATGTTTTGAGGTTTGTCGCTTGGATTTTCCAAGTCTTCCTTGCGACAGAACCTTTGCAGTCGAATCCACTAGGATCGACCTAAAATCTCGGCTCCTAGAGGTCAAGCTCTCCTGACAGTACTCTAGCGTCGAATTCTGAACATCCTACTTTATGTAGAAATGCCCAGTCCGAAGTAGACCCATGCCAAACTTGGTTCTAAGAGAATGGGAAATGAGAGGGATGCATTGCTCAACCTCTCTAACCCCGTAGGGCATAATCCCATCCCGGTCCCCTAAAACAACATGAATCGAGTTCTAACCTAACCATACCTAGATGTCAAACGACGATAAAACCTTGTGAGAAGCCTCCCAATTCTCTAGGACCACCCTACTATAGGAGAGACGCGTCAGGGTTCTGCACACCCACTTGATAGTTTTAGTTTTCTAATTAGGTCCTATCACATTTATGTGCGACATTCAAAATGAGATTCTTAATTAGGCCTTTTATGGAACAAGGTTTGTTCTCGTAATTTATAGCTCTGACGCAGAAAAAAAACAAGCAGTCCTTTTTACAAACAAGTTCCTTAACTTATCATTTCATTAATCTTTTTCTTTTGCCCATACAGAAGAATTATGTATCCCTTCTGTCCAACAAAAGTTCCCGATCCAAAACAAATGGCACCATAATTTCTATCATTTATCTAGAATAGGATCCTCCAATGCCCTAGATGTTGGGCTCACAGTTGTCTACAGCTCCATTCTGGACTCAAAAAGGGGTGTCCAGAGCTCCACTAATCCCAAGTGACCTAGGACTGAGACACACTTTCCGTGGTTGGCCTTTTCACCACTTGACCTTCAGCCCATGAATTAAGCAGTGCCCTCTTAGGGTAATTTGCAATGTGATCTTGGAGATGATCCACCTGTCCAAATATCCTTCCTTAATTAATCCAATTAATCATCAAGCACAATCAAGGCAATCATCCTAATATCATCTTCCAAGGAAAGATTCCTTTATTTCCCATGGCAACTTATCGTCGTAGAGCCGAGTCATGCATTTACCATCAAGCACAAGCACTTGCAAAAATCATCTAGATCACATTCCAATAATTAGTTCAATGCAAAAAAAACATTTAGGACTTATTTGATCATTCAAAAAAAACAATGATATCCTTTTCCAACATTGTAGAAGGAGTCACAATAACCTTTCCATTGCGAATTTACTCTTCCCCTTGGGATCAAGAGGAGTTTTACATAAAATTTACTTAACACACCCTTCTTTTGGCTAAGGCATATGTTAAGGTTTCTAACACTGAGCATGATGTAAGTTCTATTATTCACTTTCATTTATCGATAACCCAACCTTCTTCCCAACAAATACAAAAACATCAGTTGCTTGGAGATGTTACTAGCCCAATTCCCGAATACGTAGTCACTATCGGATGGATCTCAAGGCATCATAATTTTAATCCTAATGATTATTGTTTGTACTAGTTACCCACAACTTCAAGATGCCAATGAATTTATAGTTCATGACATTAGCAAGAATTCAATGCAAGGTCAATTTGTGTATCATCGATGCATGTTTCATTTAGTCTTTCATGTGCATGTATCATCTATGTGTATAACCCTTAAGTAACCTTATATGTTATTTATGCCACATATAACTTTGTCACATAGTGTTGAGATGATACAAGGTATTTGAGTACATGGGTTTGTGCGAACCTCATTGTGCCATATGCATAAATCTATGCGATGTCATCTAAGGTTGTGGAAAGAATTAGCCTATGATCCCCTATGAGTTCCTTATTAATCAAAAAATAAATTCAAGCTACTTGTTGAGATGAATTTATGCACATGCCTATGCCTCAATGAATAGTGGAGATGACAATTAGTACCTAGATATTCAGATATGAATTATCCATACCCGACGTTGTAATCATATTGGCAATAACACCCTGGCCAGCAGCTCCATTGTTGGGTGTGAGATTACCATTGGTTTGGGGGACATACTTTGGCTTATGTATCTCCTCCTTTCTCTGTCTCTTGTTGAAGAGATGATGTGTCGAGGTGACTTCCCTTGATTGCAACAGGGGTTTAACTCGCAAGGAAAGGGAATAAATTGCGGGGAAGAGATGAAGTGTGTGGTCACCCTCTAAAGAGGGGAAGGATCCCTCTTCCTCTTCTTCTCCTTCTCTTCTTCTCTCTCTCCCTCTCTCTCCCTATCCCTATCTCTCTCTCTTCTCTCTCTTCTTTTTCTTCTCTTCTTCTCCTTCTACTTCTTCTCTTCTTCTCCTCTCCCTCTCTTCTTCTTCCCCCTCTTGAAAGGTGAGAAGGATTGAAGCTTGCACGTGAGCTATGGCGGGAGAGCAAGAGCAAGAAAGAGAGATACAAGAAATGGGAACTCCAACAGTCACAATGTGTGACCGGGCCTTTTTTTTTTTACTAATCGCTAAAATGAATGTAAAGAATAAAGTGACGTGACGGGCGCCCGCCACCTGCAGTGTGCAGTGGCAGGTACTGTCAGTGTAGTAATACATGGGGCGACACGGCGGAGGCGCCTTTACCCCAACAACCTCCCACTTAAAGGCGAATCTGCCCCAGTGAGAGAGAAAAGAAAAGAAAAAGATAGTACAACTGTACATAGGTACAAGGGATGAGGAAAGGCAACATCTCATCCAACACCCATCAATCTTCTGAGGAAGGCAAAGTGCTCAGTAGTGAGGCTTTTCGTGAGCAGATCTGCAGGATTCTCGTCAGTGGAGATCTTGACAAGGTCAATAGACTTGTCCTCCACGACACCACATATGAAGTGATACCTCACCTCAATGCGTTTCGTCTTCACATGGAAGACCTAATTCTTAGCCAACGGAATGGCACTCATAGAATCCGAATGCAGTGTAGGTATAGCATCAATCCCAAGGTTATCAACTAGACGGCCTAGCCATATGGCCTCCTTGCAAGCCTTAGTGGCTACAACATACTCGGCCTTAGTGGTAGACAAAGCCGTACACTTCTGAACCCTAGACATCCAAGAGACAGCACCTCCAGCATAGGTGAATACATAGTCAGAAGTGGACTTCCTACTATCTACATGTCCTGCATAATCGGAGTTAGTGTACCCCACGACCCCTGTATCCTTGCTGCCATAGCAAATACCCATATTTGTTGTGCCCTTTGGGTACCTCATGATACACTTCATGGCATCCCAATGTTTCCTGCCAGGTGTACCCATATAGCATGCCACAATACCAACTGCAAAGGCAATATCTGGACGAGTGGCTATCATGGCATACATCAAACTGCCCACGGCTGAAGCATAAGGGATCTAGGCCATCTCGGCCCTCTGCTCATCTGTCTGTGGACAATCGGACTGTGATACCTTCACATAAGAAGGCAATGGATAGCCAATAGGCTTTACGTCCTGCATGCGGAAGCGCTCGAGGACTTTATGAATATACTCCCTCTGTGACAAGTAGAGGAGTCCCTGATGCCTGTCGCGTCTAATGCACATACCAAGTATGTGAGAGGCCTGTCCCAAATCCTTCATCTCAAAGCTCTTCTTCAGCTGAGATGTAAGAGCATCTAGCTCATCATGAGCTTTCCCTGCTATCAGCATATCATCCACATAGGGTACCAAAATAAGCAATGAACCATCATGGGCTTTCTTTGTGTAAAGACACGGATCCATAGCACTCCTGCTGTAGCCCTGTGACTACATAAAGGCATCAAACTTATGATACCATTCCCTAGGTGCCTGCTTCAAGCCATAAAGACTTTTCTTCAACTTGTACACTAGGTGCTCCCTACCAGGTTCTGCAAAGCCCTTAGGCTGCTCCATATAGATCTCATCATGCAAGTCCCCATGTAAGAAAGTCGTCTTGACATCCATCTAATATAGATCTAAGTCAAGCTGAGCAACCAAAGCCAAGACCAAGCGCAGGGTGGTCATCTTAACCACAAGAGAAAAGACCTCATCAAAGTCTACACCATGCTCTTGCTGTACACCCACTTGCATGGCAAAGCCTTCTTGTCCTTAGGCAAGGCAACCAAATCCCAAGTCTCATTCTTATGCAAGGAGTCGATCTCAGACTGCATAGCCCTCTCCCAGGAGTGAGTGTCACTCCTGCGCATAGCCTCATCATAAGTGAAAGGCTCTCCTGCATCTGTAACCAAAACATAATGCATAGAGGGCTGCAATCTATCAGGTGGACATCTGTCTCTAGCAGACCATCTCACTGCAAGCTCTGCTGCCGGCTGCCCAGCTACCTATCCAACATGCTGACCATGAGCATCTACTACAGCTGTAGGCTGTCCAACTGGCTGTGTAGGAGCTCTAGGCTCCTCCTAAAAGATCACTTTGCGGATCTCAACCACCTTCTCACTTTGCAGCTGTAGGCTATCCAACTGGCTGTGTAGGAGCTCTAGGCTCCTCTTGAAAGATCACTCTGCGGATCTCAACCACCTTCTCAGGCTGCCTGTGCATCTTATCTTCATGGAAGACTACATCATGGCTACGTACTATTTTCCGCGCCTGCGGATCCCATAGGCGATAGCCCGTCTCTCCTGAATCACCATAACCAAGAAAGATGCATTTAATGCTCTTTGGATCCAACTTACTCCTCTTGTCCTTGGGCACATGGCAGAATGCCTCACATCCAAAGACACGGAGATGCGCATAAGAGGGTGGCTTACGAGCCCAAACTTCCTCTGCAACCTAGAAATCCAATCCACTAGAAGGCGATCGATTTATGACATGCACTACCGTACTAACTGCCTCAGCCCAAAAACTTTGTGGTAGGCCTGCATAGCTAAGCATAGAGTGGACACGCTCCTGAATAGTCTTGTTCATGTGCTCAGCCAAACCATTCTGGGTGGGGGTGTAAGGGCGGTCAATTGACGCTTAATACCCCTGTCATCACAAAATTGCTCAAAAGCACGTGAGACATATTCTCCCCCATTGTCAATCCTAAGGCATTTCACCCTATACCCAGTCTGGTTCTCAACAAGAGCAAGCCAACGCTAAAAGACTGCCAAGACATCGGATTTTGCTTTATGGGATAAGCCCACACTTTCCTAGAAAAATCATCAATGAAGGTAACAAAGTACTTCGCGCCCCCCATAGACATACACGGCATGGGCCCACAAACATCTGAATGCACCAAAGCAAAGGGCTCACTCATGCATGGCCTACCCGATTTCTTATGCGTAGACCTATTCTGCTTACCATAAAGACAATGATCACACGAGTCAAAACATGCATAGTCCAAAGGTGGAAAATAGTGCAAACCACATAACATTTTCATTCCCTTCAAAGACATATGCCCCAAACGGGCATGCCAAAGTGATACATGTGGGATAGAACCCACTGCCAAAACATGGTCTATAGAAGACCCAGATACAAGAAGAGGATAGAGGCTGCCAGCCTTGGCGCCTCTAGCAAGCACAAGTCTGCCTTTGGTAATCTTCCAGGCAGAATCCCCAAAACAGACATGAAACCCTGCATCATCCAACTGTCCTGCAAACATAAGACTGCACGTAAGCGCAGGTACATGATGTACATCCCTGAGCAAAAAGGAATTGCCAGTGGAAAACTGCAACTGAATATCTCCACAGCCCACAATATCTGTTGAGATTTAGCAATCACACTCATTGACAGCCTCTTTGTATGGAGCTTCAGGGCCAAGGACATGCAGGCTTACCTATCCCATATGCACAGTGGTGCCTACTATAGTTTCCTACTTTCCTATAAAGCATTGTACTTGCTTCCTTTTCTTAATGCAATGATAGTACTCTTTTCTTTTCAGTAAAGTGTCAGTGTCATTGTCCACATACACAAGATTGTGTTTATGAGTCCAAGTCTCAATCTTGGAACCTAATTCACTTGTTTAACAAACAATGTCTTTGTCTTCTCCATCATGAGTCCACTCTTCTCCTTCCATCCACCATAACTCACTGCCATGTCCTAGATCCTGCATCTTTCACATGGTATCAGAACATAGACGGGCATGGCACTACTCCTTCAGCTCCATTTCACTTTCATCTAGCTCAGCTTGGGCTCAGTCCAGCTCAAGACTTCATCTTCTACTCCTTTTTCTCATTGCCCTATTTGACAGCCATAGCCAAACCTGCACCTACCTGCCTTGGAGCTCTTAGATCTCTTGAACCAGGCAATATCTCCCCAAGCTCTCTTTTGGAAAATCATTCCTTGACTCCTTGCGCTCCTTCTTGGCATATCATAGAGGCACATTGGCAATCGACAGCCCTTGCATTGCAAAAATTTGTCATCGCTATCCAGACTCCACCGTTGCTGATCATACTGTCTGCGCCGCCAGCACGCGACGAATTCTAGGCTGCAACCATGGGGCTTTGAAAGGCGATGACATAAGCTTCCTATACATGTAAAAATTTTGGAAAATGATGAGCAACAACTCCTGCAATCTGCAAAAAATCAGGCCCCTGTCTTAGAAACCCTAATTCCACCATAGCCAAAATCTCCCAAGGTTATTTTTTTCTCATTTTCTCACTCCTGCCACTAAACCAAGCTAAAGCCCACTCTGATCTATTGTCCCAGCACCAAATCAAGGAGGGGAAGGACCTGAGAAGACTAAAGAAGGATCAACGACCCCAAGCAAGGAAGATTCAAGCTCAACATCAAGTCTCTACATAGTGTGTTTTCACACTACCATTACTTGTGTCTCTTGACACATTGTAATCTCCTCCTTCACCTGTAACATCTAAGAATCTTGGTACTGATTTGTTGCTACTTCAGCTATCCAACATGGAAAAATACTCTCCAAATGCTCAGTTCAAGGGAGTCGGGTTTCACACCTGGCAAACCCACATCAAGCTCATTCTGATGTGAAGAAGGGTCTTTGGGCCATCATAAATGGCAAAGAGAAGAAACCTCGAGATGTAGACCTTGTAGTTACTTGGCAGAAGAATGATGACAAGGCACACGCCATCATTAAACTGGAATTGGACGACAGCTACATCCATCATGTGGATGCCTGTGACACGTCCCATGACACTTGGGACAAATTGGATACCTTATTTGGTGCACAGTCAAAGTCGTCTAAGTATAGTCTATTAATTGAATTTTTCCGACTTGATATGAAGCCTCATACATCCTTGGCATCCACCTGAACTACATGGAAAGCCTGCTTACTCAACTTGCAAGGATAAAGCTAAAAATGGATGAAGAGGTTTGTATTGGTGTCTTGTTAAAAAGTTTGCCTCCTGCGTATGATAATGTATCAACCACTCTAACCAATATGCCTGATCCTCAACTTGTTGACATTAAAGCCTCCCCGCTAGAGGAAGAAAAGAAACTTAAAAGCAAAGAAGAGCCTAGCACTTCAAAGGATGAACAAATGTTATATGTAAACAACAGATACAAAGGTAAAAAGGAACCGCTCTTCTGTGACTTCTGCAAAAGGACCAGACACACTGAGAAGTTCTGTCATGCTAGAAAGAGGTCCCAAAAGGCCTATCTTGTAGCTATGAAAGAAGGAGAAGACCACGGACCAAAAGATGAAGATGAAGATGAAGATGAAGACCACCAAGATCGGAAGGACAAGACTCATCAGTCCTTCTACTCTCATTACTCTAATAGACTGTTTTAAAAGCCTTGTATTTCCTTGCCCTAATGCTTCTTGCCATAAGCTTTGTAAACTCCTCATGTAACTTGGCATTACAGTCGCTGTACACTTTGTGAAGCCCCTGTTACAGCCTATGGACGTCCATCATGTTTTGGTGCCCACACTTAGCCTTTTCTGCGACAGCCTCTGGTGTCTACCATGTTTGTGGTGTGCCCACACTTTGCAGGTGGTTCTCATTACAGCCTCTACACACTTTGTGCCTTTCTAGTTGTGATTGAGGAGGGGTGTTGAGATTCAACAATCACACTCATTGACAGCCTCTTTGTATGGAGCTTCAGGGCCAAGGACATGCAGGCTTACCTATCCCATATGCACAGTGGTGCCTACTGCAGTTTCCTACTTTCCTATAAAGCATTGTACTTGCTTCCTTTACTTAATGCAATGATAGTACTCTTTTCTTTTCAGTAAAGTGTCAATGTCATTGTCCACATACACAAGATTGTGTTTATGAGTCCAAGTCTCAATCTTGGAACCTAATTCACTTGTGTAACAAACAATGTCTTTGTCTTCTCCATCATGAGTCCACTCTTCTCCTTCCATCCAACATAACTCACTGCCATGTCCTAGATCCCGCATCTTTCACAATATCAAGAGACCTGTCATCTCCAAGTCTGACTGATCCAGATACAGTACGGTAAGAGTGAAACCACTCACTGTAAGGCGTCACATGGAAGGACACACCTGAATCCAATAACCAACACTGTGCATACATACTAGGTGTCTCAGTCAAGAGTGAGGCATCATAAGAACTAGTTGCAAGTATGAACTCATCACCACCATCGGAATCCTCGGCCTGCGTGACATTAATTTTCTCAATCTTGAAGCTGGACTTCGCAAGTACTATGCTGCGATCAGAGGACTTCTCTTGCACTTTCTCTTTCCCCTTATCCTTGCGCAACTCATGACACTGTGGTCTGATATGGCCCTTTTTCGCACAATGATGACAAGTGACATTAGCATTGCGCCCACGCGACTTACTATGCGACTTTCCACGAGATTTAGACCGACCCTTCTGAGAGTCACGGCCACGGCCATTCCCACGTTCATTCCCACTGAATGAAAGGGCACCATCCACTACAGAATGGGAGGCACTTGAGGGCACCTTTGCCACTAGAACTTCGAGCTCCAGTGAATCTGATGAAGGTTCCACACCAATAAAGGAAGCCTATCAAGTGTATTTTAATGAGCCGATAGGGACAAAAGATCATACCACTTTGTAAAATAGTTTTTCGTCACAATGATATAATACTTTCGCGTATTAGATGAATAATGCACAAGTCCAACAAAGTCAATGCCCCACTTGTCAAAGGGCAAGTTTGTGAGAATGGGGTTTAGTGGTCTCTTACAAATTTTCCTAGCATCATGTCATTGAGAGATATCGCAATGCTTAACATATGCAAAGGCATCTTTGAAAACCATTGGCCATCAATAACTAACATGTAAAGCTTTCTTGGGGGTTAGTTCTCTAGCAAAATGACCCCCACATGTTGAATCATAGCATTCCTCTAAAATGAATGGCACCTCATTAGGCACCACGCAAGAACGAAACACCTCCTCAACTCCCCTTCTGTACAAGACACTAGCTATAATGGAAAACCAAAGTAATTTTTGCTTAATCTTCCTCTTCTCAAATTTAGAAAGAGTTTCCACCGGGTTGCGTGTGGATAGATAATATGTAATAGATGCATATCATGACTGGATTGAGGCTATATCAATCTTGCATAGATCCTCCACACTACAAGATATAGACCTTATAGCGACGTTTAAAGCGACGAAAATACAAACAACAAAATTTGCCCCCGTCGTCGCAAAAAGCGTCGTTATTGACGACGCCATAGAATCGTCGCTATTTGCGTCGCTATATGCGTCGCTATATGCGTCGCTATTTGCGTCGCTATATGCGACGCATATAGCGATGCAAATAGCGACGCATATAGCGACGATTGCAGAGATTTTGCGACGCTGATAGCGACGATAATAGCGACGCCTGCAGTAAATTTGCGACGCAAATAGCGACGGTAATAGAGAAAAAAAAAATTTTGTGGCAGGGCAGCAAGCTGCCCTGCCACATATAGCACTGTGTGCTGTATGAGAGCCATACAAAATAGTTTCTGCACTGCTGCATACAAAGCGTTTGCAAACAAAAAGAATCTATACTGAAATCATAAAACTGATAGATGAAATAAATACATGATATCGCATAAAATGCGATTGGTACAATCATAAAATAATATCACTAATACATAGAAAATGTCTACATAGATCGGGCGACTAAAAACTAAAGGTATGTGAGCGCTAAGGATCCGAGGGCGAGCTACAAATCGTCGTCCCCCGAAAGCTCGTCCCTCTGCAAAGGAGCATCAAACGGATTCTGCAGAAAAAGAAACAACATATCAATCCACCATACAATAATGCATTCAAATATCTCATGGTAACTACGGACATGAAAGATGAGAGACTTACTGGGCCGCCGCGTCTGTACAATCGGTCGATCAATGATCTGAGACCGTGCCTCTCTGCATATTGAGTCTCAAGGCCTTGCGGATCACGATTTGTAATGGAGTGCTGCAAAGAAAACAAAATGCTAACTGTTAGAAACATGATTGTCAGTACAAATAACATCTCAAAAAAACAAATAAGCAAAACAAAAGAGAAACTTACAAAGTCCTCCAAATATGTCCTGTGGCCGCCACTCCCAAGATGATGTACTGATCCGGCCTCGATTCGTGCCCTCGCCGCCTCCCGCTGCTGACTCCAATGTCCTGGCGAATTTGTAGCCTCCTCCCTCAGTCGGCGCCAGTCCTCTGCATCTAACCACTCGGGCTTTGGAGCCCCACTCTTGATTGCCTTGCGTGCATCGGATCGTCTATGTGACATGTATGCACGCATGCAATCCATCATCCAGCCCGTAGAGAATCTATCCACTGTGGCTGGCACCGGGAACTCCTCGTGCAAGGATGCTACTATGTACTCCTTGCTCCCCTCCGGTATGTTCCTCCAATGATCCAGGACGTTGTGCCGAAAAACTTGTTGGCACAACTCCCTCATGCGAGCCATCACCCTCCTCCCCTCATCATTCATGATGATAGCTCCTGACCTGCCATCCACTAGGTATCCATAATCCCTAGGAGTGTGCCTCGTATGGGCCCTCTCCCATCTCCGTCCACGCTCCTGGGCATATCCAGGAGACCCCTGAACATCCGGTGTACCGACGGGAGTACCCTCTCCCGGAGTGCCACTGAAAGGGGTGCCACCAGAGGGGGTGCCACCAAAAGGAGTGCCACCAGAGGGGGTGCCACCAAAAGGAGTGCCACCAAAAGGCGTGACATCTGCCGACGGCTGCGCAAAAGCCGGAGTAACTGGAGTGGACGTCCCCACAGGTGTGACAAATCCTGGAGGTGACCGAGCTCTAGCTGAACGACGAGACGGAGACACCGCGTCCGTGTCTCCACAGCAGCACCCCCCTGATCCTCCTGCAGTCGCAGTCCCTCCCTCTGGCCCAAGTCGCGAGCGTCGAGATCGTCTGCTCGAAGCTGAAGCATCTGATCGCACTGAAGCTGATCTAGCAGAGCGGCCTGACGAAGAACGAGACAGCTCCTGATCTGCTATCTCTCTGAATCTCGCGAGCTGATCTAGAGACATACGTGCCATCATCTCTTGAAACTCCTCATCGCTCATCCCTCGACTCATCCTGAAAATATCGATACCTGCAGAGATAAAAAATAATGTTAGAATAATCAATTGAAACTATACAAAGCGCATTAATATAAATCATTTTTGAAAAATCCATCTTACAATGCATATCTTATCTACCTTTATGGAAGATCTAAACAACGAATTGAGTAATACAATTCTCCAAGAATGAAGTATTCTATGGTCCCATGTTAATCTCCTGACATAACTCTGCATACACTGGAAGGTCGATAGACATGTCACTACAAAAGAACGAGTCTGCCTCGTTCTCAAAAAATTCTACGACTTCTGTATTTCCATCATTGTTAGCCGATGCGGGCTCCAAGCTTGCGGTGGCCTCCACCCCTTGTAATTTCGATCCCTCTATTTGCATATATTCTTCATCTATGCCTGGAACATCGCTTTGATCGTATACTCTCGCACCTCGAGGAGTTGAAGGTATAACATACCACCATCGAGGTTGTCGGGGATTTGGATAGAAGATTACCTGTTCACAAACACTTACAAACCGTCTTCAAACCATTGTGACATAAAGCATGTCGTATTACAATTAGCAAGCAAATGACTAGAAGATTACCTGTTCACAATGTGCCGGCAACACAAAGGTGTCGCGCAAATCCATCCATTTTTTTTCGGAATCTATTTCGAGAAATCCAGATGGACCTCGTCGAACCGTTGCGCCAGCTCCTCCAAGTACCACTTTGAACCACTGCACATAGAATATTATCATGGAGAAGCTACGGTAATCCACCGTAATAATACTTTGCAAATTCCCAAAATACTCCATCTCATCCACAACCGTGTTCGGATCCGTTGCTCGTCGCCGGCTCTCTTGCTCAAACCTTGCCATGATACCACAGTCCATTGTGGAGCGCATTTTGTCAATACGCTCCACCCGAAAATGCCGTCTGCGCGACCACGCTGCACTATATATTTTGTATTGCACATTGAAACACTCAAATTAGATGTAGCAAACAAATTCAGATACGACACATTCTAAACCCCTCATTACCTTTGGACTACATCCCCTCGAGAACTCCCACTCCTCCATTGAGACCTCTGCCCCTTCGCTGGATGCTGCGATCAAGGCTCCATGCAACCATCGTGTTGACATAAACCGCGGCATCTCCTCCATGCCTTCGGGATATCGAATCGGTCGGTGACGCGTACTGCGTCGGAATTCAGCTCGCGCTTCCTCTCAATCTTGCCTTGCAATTTGGTACTTGGCGAGCCACGTCTCCATGGAGGCATGGTGCAACATACAAAAGCGATTCACCTTCTCTTCCATTGAGGCATCCATTCTTTTTTCTACCCCATTTCCGACCACCACATCTCCAGTCAGCCTGTCATCGTCCTTGAGCGTCCATAGCATTTCATTGTCTGGTTCCACCGTTGGTAGCCATTGTGAGATATGCACTAATGCCTCTGACACCAACCAACCCTCCGCCATGCTACCTTCCGGACGAGCTCGTTGTCACACAAAGCCTTTCAGGGTTTTCATGAAGCGCTCCAGGAAGAACATCCATCACGTATGGACAGGTCCGGCAATCTCCACTTCGTCCACAAGATGCACAAGAAGGTGAACTTGTATCGTGAGCATGCTAGTGGGCAGGTATTTCTCAAAGAGACAGACCGTCTCAACTGCTCCCCGCCTTGCGGATTCAATAGAGGACGTCTTAATCTCTTTCTGTGAGATCCATTGCACCAAAGTCGACAGCTTGTAAATGGCCCCGCGAATTTCTGGAGTTAGGCATCCCGCGATCGCGATCGGTAGGACAAACTGCCACAAATGAGAAAGCATTAAGAATAATGGTCACTTTTCAAATTTCAAAATGTCCACGCTAATTAAAATCCATTCTGTTCACAAACCTGACATATCTTATGCCAATCATGGGATTTTAGCCCAGACATTTGGTCATCTTTAGAAAATGCGGACCTGAGAGAACGCATCATACCCGTCGGAGTGCGGATAGACTTGATTACTTGCTTCACAATGCGCTCTTCTTTGGTAGACAAAACCCAGGGAGCGCGAGGAAGCTGCACTCCCCCTTCAGCACTCGACTGCGGCCAAAGCGCCTCCATCTTACCTACCTCCTTTAAATCCATTCGTGACCCTATAGTGTCTCTCTTTCCTGTGATGTGGTCCCATAGCAAGCTGTCCACATTTTTGAAAATATGCATGGGATCCAACAAGTGGTTGACCTGTAAGTGGGTCCAATATGGCAACTCGTAGAAAACTGAGAACCGTCGCATTCCATTTGGATGTGATTCCGGGTTTACCATTTTCAGCTCGTACCAGCTTGCAGCGTTCATACGTGCTGGAGGTCGTCCAAGAAAACCTTCCCTGAGTTCATGATCCTCCGGCAAGAAAGTGGCGTGTCCTTGATATACCATCTTCTTCATGGTTCGTGACCTTCGGGAGTCTAACTGTGGCCCACACAATGGACATGCATGATAACCTGAGGTAACGAGACCTGCAAGGCGATCCACGACCTAGTGAATACTTGATTGAATGAAATAAAATATAGATATTACCGGCGTGAACAAAGGTCTGCTCACCTGAGCACTCTCCCAATCCCGGAAAGTCATGCATCGTCCACATGAGAATGGCTCGAATGTTGGCTGACCGCCGACCATCGCGCCTGCTCATATCTTGCACCGTGACCCCCTCCTCCCACAAAATCTTAAGCTCATCGACTAATGGACGAAGATACACGTCCATATTTTTTACTTTGTAGCGGCCCGGGACGAGCAAGCTAAGGATGAGATGTCATTTCTTCGTAGAAAGCCATGGAGGAATGTTGTAGTTGACAAGCACTATAGGCCACACACTGTAAGAAGTCGAGCGCAGACCGAATGGGTTCACACCATCCATGGCGAGACCGAGCCGAAGATTCCTTGGCTCTCGCGCAAAGCCTGGGAAGGTAGAGTCAATGTGGCTCCATGCGCGCGAATCTGCTGATATTCGTTGCACTCCATCCGTAGACCTATTCTGCACATGCCACGTTGTCAAGCTTGCCATGGCAGACGTGCGAAACATGTGGTTTATACGGGGGATGAGCGGAAAGTGTCTAAGGACTTTTTGAGGGATGGTCTGCCCTTGCAAGTCCTGTCGATACCTGTGAGCACCACACTTTGGACATGTCTCCATAGTCTCGTATTCATCTCGAAACAATATGCAATCGTTGATACATGCATGGATGTTATTGTAGTCCATGCCAAGCTTCCGTAAAACATGTCGTGCATCATCACGAGACTCAGGCATGGTGTTTGCAGGTGGCAATATATGATATTTCAATAACCTGAAAAAATCATAAAACACCTTAAAAAATCCATCCATATTTACAATAATACTGTTTTTAAAAAAAACAATGAAGTCTGTATGCAAGGTACCTGAATAACTCAGTCACACTCGTATCGCTCCAACCGTATTTTGCTTGCACACTTAAGAGTGCAAGCAATGTCTTCAACCGAGATACTCGGCACCCATCATATAATGGTATGGATGCTTCCTCTCTAAGCGGGTCAGATGTCTCAACATCCATGGGAATCAATGCATCGATCATTGCCTCCATCTCAGGCTCCAAGATTGTAGGCAAGTCGGGAAGGTTGTCTGTCTCCTCTGGCATTGACGATATAGATGGGCCTTGCGAGTGGTCTATTGGCTCTTGCCATCCATCCATCGCACGTCCACGAACTCTTCTAATTGGCCGCAAAGGGTGCACTCCCCCCTGGGTCGAGACATCACCCCCCTGGACACAAAATTTGCCAACAAGACCCAATCTTATTGTGTATGGTTTTCAATTAGCTTGAGAGTACAATGCATGAAAAATGCTAACTTGAAAATACCGTTTGCTGAAAATCTGCAATCGCCTGATCAATAATCTCAGGTTGAAACTCGCCAAATCGTCGTACGTGTTCTATAGACAATCGGCGTTTTCGTCTAATTGCCAACTTGCATTGAGAGCAAGGACATGGGACACGCTGATTAAGATACGACTCGCGGTCTTGAACAATAGGACCTTCTTCGTTTGCCATCTTATCTACATTACAACAAACGAGGCTTAAATGGATAGCTTTTTGGAGATGTACGTCAACTTGCAAGTTGACCATAAACCTTGCATTGTATATAGTAGTCGAGAGATTTTCCGATGTTATATCTCGGCCTTGTATCATGCTCAACGATTTGTTTGTCCCGGTAGATAATTTTTTGTTATATCTCGGCTTTGAGTATAAGTAATCCATTTTAAAATTAATGCGCGCCATCTATGAAATTTTACAACTATAGTAATAAAATTTATTTCAATCAATTCTACTCATAGTCATAAGACCTGAGAGAAATTATCCCATACTCAATTTAAGGGATCTCCACTTCTATAACAATAATTTTGGGTTAATTTTGATGAAGTACGTGGCCGTATGCAAAGCACATTGCATACCATTATCGATACGTATATTATCTTAAATTTCATTCCCTTCCCTCTCCCTCTCCTTCTCCCTCTCTTCCTCTCTTTCTCTCACCCTCTCCCTCACCCTCTCGTTCTCTTTCTCTCCCTCTCTCATTTCCTCCCTCCTCCTCCCTCTCCCTCTCCCTCCCTCTTTCTCCCTCTTTCTCCCTCTCCCTCTCCCTCGCTCCCTCGCTCCCTCTCCCTCCCCCTCCCTCTTTCTCTCCCTCTCTCATTTCCTTCCCCTCCCCCTCCCTCTCCCTCTCCCTCTCCCTCTCCCTCTCCATCTCCCTCTCTTTCTCTTTTTCTCCCTCTCCCTCTCTATCTCTCTTTCTCTCTCATTTCCTAAACAAGCAAAAAATAAAGTGATTTAAACATCCTCCAAGCAAAAGGGAGAGGGAGAGATACAATGCACTCTCCCTCTCTTTCTCTTTCTATCCCTCTCTCATTTCCTTCCCCTTCCTCTCCCTCTCACTCTCTTTCTCTCTCATTTCCTCTCCTAAACAAGCAAAAAATAAAGTGATTCAAACATTAAACAAGCAAAAGGGAGAGGGAGGGAGAGAGAGAATGCACTCTCCCTCCTTCTCCCTCTCTTTCTCTTTCTCTCCCTCTCCTATTTCCTCCCCCTCCCTCTCCCTCTCCCTCTATTTCTCTTTCTCTTTCTTTCTCTTTCTTTCCCTTTCCCTCTCCCTCTCCCTCTCTTTCTCTCTTACTCTCTCGTTTCCTCTCCTAAACAAGCAAAGAAGAAAGTAATTTAAACATTAAACAAGCAAAAGGGAGAGAGAGAGAGAGAATGCACTCTCACTCTCTTTCTCTCCCTCTCCCTCTCTTTCTCTCCCTCTCTCTCCTTCTCCCTCTCCTTCTCTTTCTTTTCCTCTCCTAAATAAACAAAAGAGAACGATTTAAACTTTCAACAAGTAAAAGAAAGAGAGAGGGAGACTCACCAATGAGATATGGCGAGCGTGGGCGGCTTCTCTTTGCAACGAGGGCTCCTCCTCTCCTTCGCGAACAATGACGGTGGCGGTGGCGGCAGCGGCGGCGGCAGCAAGTCTCTTCCTCCTCTTCTCTCACAAAGCCTTGGCTCTCTCCCTCGCTCTCTCCCTCGCTCTCGCTCTCAAAAGGCGAAGAAAACAAAATGAAAACGTCGCTCTGGTTTCGGCCGCGCTTTTTTTCCCTGCGGCGTCCCTATTTGCGTCGCTATATGCGTCGCTATTTGCGTCGCATTTGCGACGCATATAGCGACGCAAATAGCGACGCCAATAGCGACGCCGATAAACGCCGTCGCTAATCGGCGTCGCTATTGCCCCAGTCCCTTGTAGTGCCAGTCACATTAATATCAATCCACTCTTCCTTGGGCTCACCAAAATCCATTACAAATTTAATAAATCCCTAAAATTTTGGCTGCTTATTGCGAATCTCATGATCAAACTCTTACAAAGAGATTAACCACTTGGCTAGACAATCAGGGGGTTGAAGCTTATTCAACAATAAGCATAGACCCTCAGCCTTGGTGAAAAACACCACCTTCTCATAAAGAATATAATGTCTAAGCTTCTTGGTGGTAAACACCATAGCCAAACATACTTTTTCTAAATAACTATAACAAAGCTTTGGAATGCCTGATTTCTCGCTTGCAAAAGTGATCGAATGATAAAGCTACATCTCCCAAATTTGGGATAGGCAACAACTGATATTATGCCTTGTTACAAAGATATAGAAAACCTCACCCCTTTTTGGAGCTTTCAACATTGGCATTTTAAATAATTCCATCTTAACATTCTCAAACACCATTGCACATGGTTCACTCCATTCAAAAACATGGATGTGCACCAAGAGATTCGTCAAAGGTAATGAGTGCTCAACCAATGCATTAATGAACTGATGATAATAGCCTACAAACAAAACAAAGCTATGAACTAGGGCTAGTGGGTGGGCTCATGATCACAATTACTGCTATCTTCTCAAGATTAATGGCAATGCCAACACTCACAACATGACCCAACAATAAGCCATAAGGAACCTAGAATACACACTTTCGAGGATTTAATGTTATGCAATACTCATGACAATGCTCAAAGCACTTACATAGAACAATGAGTTGTTTATCATGGATTGTGGTAGTTGCCCCCAAATCATCTATAAAAACCTTAAGTTCTTTATGAAAAATATCGGCAAACATCTTGTTAGCCATTCTTTGCCAAGAATGAGGAAAATTGCATAGACCAAAAGCCATGACATGGTACGCAAAGGTACCAAAGATGGTAATGAACATCGTTTTCAACTTATGCTTCTCATTTATAGCCATCTAATTATAGCTTGCGAAGAAATCCATGAAGGAAAATATTTCTCGCCCTACCAAATGATCTAAAATCTGATCATAAAGGATAGATGATAATAGTCATTTACTATTTACTTTTTGGCTCCTTAAAATCTACGCATAGACATATTTGATTGTTCTTCTTCTTCCTTATCTTCACAATCGGTGAGCACCACTCAATGTGTTCAACATGAAAGATTATACGTGCGTTCCTTAAAAGCATCGATTCCTCAAAAAGAGGCTATCTCAGCTCAATAGGCATTCATCTAACCTTCTACCTTACTAGCTTACTACCTTCTTTCAATGGAATCATGTGCACAAAAATAGTAGGGAGAATCCCTTTCAATTTATCATATCTCTATGCAAATATATCCCTAAACTCATGTATGAGCAATACATAGTTTGCACACTCATCATATGATAATATAGTACCAAGTTTGATTGGACAAGGATCATTAAGAACCCCTAGATCCCACTCTATTACATTAGCATCACGTGTTATAAGCCTCATTACATCAAGAAGTAGGGAAGAAGCAGATGAAAGTGCTTCACGACCTTCGTGCTATAAATTTTTTCCAAGGGTCAATTGGTCCTATATTATGACGCTCCTCGTGAACTATTCCCAGGAAAGTTAGAACCCAAGTGGGATGGCCCTTATAAGATCCTCCCCAAACTTGGTGCCTTTGCAGGTCATTCAAGAGTCGGCTTAAAATTGTCGAGGGTTCAAGACTATGGATGGAAAAAATCATTTTTTATCTTGAGCATCCATATTTAGAGCAGTGTCTCCATATTTAAAGTAGTGTTATCACAATGGCAAAGTGATTTGGTAGAGTAAGGGTTATCACATTACTAAGTGGCAAGATAGGTCTTTCATGTGGGACATTTGAGTCTACTATCATCATTTTCATCGGGTTCTTACTAGCACCCCCATTGAGTTTAGTGAGAAAGGAGGGATTGCACCTATCTTACATCCACTCTCTAGGTTAGACCCTGACTATCATAAGTACGAGTAGGTCGATCGTTATGGCAGGTTACATCAATCAAGCTTTGGTTCATACATTATACTTTGATGGAGCTTCTTGAGGACCTACTAAACATGTGAGTGTAGGGGTTGTCATATAAGACCCCCCTTGTTGACTCATTTTAAAAATGGGATTGTATTTAGGTACCACTTTTACTAATAACATGGCAGAATACAAGGCTTTGCTTATGGGACTAAATCCAGCTAGACATGATGGTGTTTTCCAATTATTAGTGAAAGGTGACTCGTAGTTAGTGATCAACCAATTGAATTGGATGTATAGTGTGAGGGATCCCATTCTAAGGATGTATTATCATGTAGCCTTGGACATCCTTGAAGTTTTTGAGGTAGTGACTGGCCATGTACCTAATTTCCCATCTGTGGAATTGCTTTACAGTCTCCTTGGCTAATTATGCCTTTGATGAATATATCTTTTTTAACAATGGTCCTAAGGAGCTTTTACAATTGTCTATTGATATCAGCCCAAGGCTATTATGGGGACTACTTGTGTTGACATATCCTATTTTGGCCGCCGATGGTTAGTATGGGACTAGCAGTCAAGGCATGAAGCCCCGAGATGATTAAGTTACGAAAGTCCAGGGAGGCTTCTGTTTGCCTCATGTGAAGACATTGTCAAGTATATAAATCTTTGTCTTGGAGTGTAGCACTAGTAACCATGTCCTACTAGCCTACTAGGAAGCTGGTTCTAGGAATCCCTATTAGTTGTGAGATAGCTAGGGAGGCCTGATATAACTAAAAGAGTAAAATGATAAATATATCTAAAATATATAAAATATGGAGGTTTGTAAAAATATATTCTATCCCTTAAAATGAGAAAATAAAGAGAATTAAAAAAAATCAAAAGTGTTCATCACCTTGTGAATGCCTAGTAGGTTCATGGGGACAAAGACCCGAGGCTAATGCCTTACCCTTCTTGGAGGGGTAACCTTTAGCCAAAAGACAATAAGGATGGTTGGAGAAAAAAAAAAGTGAGTGGGAATAAAAATAAAAATGTTGTGTTGCCTCATGAGAGCTTGGTAGGTTCTTGGGTACTGAGACCCGGACCTAAGGCCGATACCCTATTCTCCTTGGGTCATGATATGCTCAACTCCCTCCTTTTTACATATCCAAGTACAAAATAATGAAGAATGGAGATTGAGCCAAAAGGAAATGAAAAATTATTTAAATGAGACAAGCTATAGGAATACTCGCCTGGTAGGAGTTCTTGATCAAGTTGTCCTAGGTCAAGTAGGTGGGTCAAACCACTACTTAGGATGTCTTCTTTGAAGCTCTTTTAGTTGGTCTATGTTGGAGTAGTTAGTTAGCAACTAGCTTTTGACTTCTTTGTCAGATGGGGCCCCAAGAGGAACACCGAGAAAAACATGGAATCTATTATAAGAAAATCTATCTCGTCATACCAACAAGCATGTTCTTCATATTTTATGTAACCACAATAAGAAAAAGAACACCGTGCACAACAAATTTTCATGCATCATCATAGAAAGAATCTCCCATGGCTTTATCTTTAACAAGATTGATCACATTCTTCATAATCTTCTTAGAATCTATCGAAGAACCACAATGACACAAAAGAATGCTCCACTTTGAATGGAATTTCATCACATAGTATCCATCTTCAATTGCTTTATAGTCCTCTCTTAATCTCTCATGTAGATACAATGTCTTTCACAATAGAAATAACTATCTCTCATACTTGATCTTTCTCACACATATCCTCTCTCCATATAAATTGGAATAATAATCAATAATATTCAATAACCCTCTCTTGGTCATGGATACCCCTCTCAAGAGATATGCCTGATATGAAGAGTCACCAGAGGCACTACAGTGTCCCTTGAGAGCTCATTACTGTCATTCTCACTATAACCTTCGCTTCAAGTCTACTTTAGCTACTTATTTTTCTTCTTTGAGATATTTCAAGCTCTTATTCTTCCTCCTCCAAGATTACAAAACATTTCCCAAGGTAAACATCCATCGAATAGGAACATATATAGAAGCAAATAAAGGCTTACAGAATAGAGACAAAGGCTCTATAGAACACTACAGAGAGTCAACATAAGGCATAAAAATCATATAGCTCCAACCAAAACCATTTTGAACCATCCAAAACCATATAACACACTCTCAATAATTCCTCAGAACACTTATCCATAACCCCAACCTCACAAACATAAAAAAATGAGATCAAAATAGAGACAAAACAGACCCTATCAAAACCAAACAGACACATTATAAAACCTATCAGAACATCATATATCAATTAAAAATCATCATGAGCTTCTCGAACATACTCAACCCATCCCAACACATTCCAAAACACTTCCAACATAAAAAAAATCAATTAATAAACCCTCAAAATCAACCACTTAGCCCATAAAACAACAGGAGCATCCTTGACCTTGAAACAGGGAAGAATAGTAAACCTAAAAACTAGCTCAATATTGTTTTCTCAAACATCAATCAAGTAGCATCCATAAACCAACCTCGACCCCATTAATCTTCAAAATAACTTGGATCTATCAAATAGATTAATGAAAGGAAAACACGTTAAATTATAAACTAATTCTTAGTGGTCAAACTAGAACCAAAAAAATTAGTAATGAATATAAGAGTTTTTAGCATTAGAGTACATAGTCATCTAGACAATCTTTAACTTCAACTGCCAACCAACTTTGATGAGCTTCAGCTTCAATCTTCCTCAAGAGTAGCTTCATCGTCTCCACATGACAAGGATAATACACGCACACTGTACACATCACAACATGTAGAACAAAGAACTCACAAATACACAACAAAATGTAGTCGAAACGGAAATGGTCCCCAAAAATGGAGAGTGTAAAAAAAAGGAGAATTTTCATTAAATAGATGATACATCCAAAAACTATGCCAATGTTATGTATAATAGAGATATTTCTTCTTAAACTTCATGCTAAGCTTGAGATGTTCTAAGGCTTTACTCTCATCTACAAAGTGTATGGGCATGTTCTAGAGGAATTGCAAACAACACATCATTTCCATCAAGATAATGAATCTATTAGGAAACACCTATGCAAAGTAGCATAGCATATCCATCTGAGCAGCAATCACATCCTCATTAGGACTTATTATTAGATGTGGAATGGTATTCCAAGTGTTTATATTGGACTTTTGATGCATGAAGGCAAGATACCAACAAAACTGTGTAGCAAGATGTACAAAAGTATCCTTAGACTAAGCATGCACGTGAGAAAATTGAAGATAAGAGTTCGAACATGTTGAGAAAGTCTCCCAAGACCCATGAATGAGAGGCCAATTAAATAAAGGCTCTATCAGAGGATCATACAATGTCCATTGTCATTAACGGAGGATATCACCATCATATCTGGGAGTATTCAGAATAGATTGGGGAGGAAGGTTGATATAGTTGGTGGGTGGGGATACTAGAATGATAGGGGAACAATGAAGAGGTGGGTCTCGGGTAAGTTACTCATGAATATATGTGTGCATCACATGGGTTCAAAATAATGTATTTTTAAAATACCATTTTCATACTTTTTTACGCACATAAGGGTGTAATATAAAAGGGTTACTTATAGATTGAATAGAAAAAGAGTTATGTTTTATTTAGGAAACATTCATAGATAAGGATATTTATTAATAGGCCTTGAACACACGTGATGTAGAGGATATACATACAGTAACTTCCTCAAGAGGTGGGTATGATAAATCATAAAAAGATGATAATTGAAGAGACAATGAGGATGGCAATGGAGTAAAAGATAATAAAAACGTATGAAGAGGCTTTGCTAAAATGATAGAAGGAGCAGGAGAAGATGTAGGATCAACAGTGAATGGATATCTCGTGAATACAATAATTCGAGGGGAGTTAGCAGGAGTGAAGGATAAGATGGAAATGGTATCTAGATTAGAAGTGAGAATAGAAATGTACAAAGGTAGGTGATAAGAATGCTTTGTACATAAATATTTCTTTGCATGGAATCTAGTAGGAGACTCTTCAACATCATTAGAGTTGGCTTACATAGGAGGTGAAGAGGGAACTAGAGGTGGAGGTTGTTTCGAAAAGAAACAGGACCGGGTATTGGTACTCCACCTAGAGGAGGTGAAAAAGTAATAATCTTTTGATGAAAAGCTCAATATAACACATTGATAAGCTGACCCTTCTTTACAGCCTGGAAGTGTTGATCAATTTTACCCAATAGAAATACTGCCCAATTAAACTTAACTCCCTCAAGGATTCTCACAAACATAGTGAATAATTCCTTGGACAACGACAAGCCCTTGGATGCATGTTTACCTGACATGAATCAATCATGTAGGAATTAACACAACTGCTTCCAGACAAAAGAAGAAATGTGGGCCACTGACACTCCTGAACTGCTAATAACTTTAGTTGGTACTAAGGGGATAGAAGTCACCTTCTGTAGAAGGGAAATGATCTCCTCCGTTGTTAACAGTTGATTACCACTAGGCATAAAGGACGTTGAAAGGGGTAATAACAATGTCTCACTAAAGTTGGTGGAAGATAAGCGAAAAAGGCAATCATACACTAAACCAGAATGGTTTTATAGGATGCCAAGAAAGAATAGCAAAGCTTCTCATCCATAGGTGAAAACTTGAGGGCAACAAATTGACAAAGGCCAGCCAATGGCAGATACAATCAACATTGAGCAGGAGGGAGTAGTCATGAACTAGTAGCAGAATATGTTGAATTAGTATCGGCAATGTGAAAAAGGATACCATTCAAACTACATGGGATTAAAAATACACACATACACACACACACACACACACACAAACCAAGAAAAACAAAAAATTCATGCAAAGATCAAACAAAATACCACTAAGATAAATATTTTAAAAAAAAGAACAGACAGGATTAAACTGGATTTTCCCAAGTAGACCACAACCTACATAAAAATTTCAACTATGACCTACACACACATGCAACCGATAGCTTCATAAAATGCAACAAATAGTCACCCTAATCCTTGTAATCAAGCAATCAAATCAAATGTATGCACAATCATGTCGCATCCTCGAAACTGACTAAACCAAACATATCAAAATGAACTCATAGTAGAACCACTAATTAATACCCAAAATAGATAGGGAATAATAAGACCCATGTATGATGGATAAATCCTATCCTCATAAGCGCAGTTCATCAACCTATAGTGCAGTGATGTGGACAGGTGAAAACTACATGGTCTCCTTTTAGTAGATGATATTAGCAATAATTCATTGTTAAATTATGCCCTTAATGCATAATGAGTCATAGTTTGTAACCCAAAACCCATGCAAACTGGACTCGATTGGACAATGGTCTCTACAAATGCACTTTCTTGTTACAAATTAGATGATGTTTGGCGCAAAGTGCGATGGGGGGTTCATCTTTATTTACAATTTAAAGGTGTTTATAGCACATGTACGGGTGCACTTGCGAATATCAAGGGTTAATTTTAATTTATAAAATTCTATGGGTGATTGTGCAATGTGTGTGTGCAAAAGCAGGATTCTTTTTATAAATTAACGGTTGGTTCATTTTAAGTGAAATTTTAATGGGATGCATTCTGTTAATTTGGTGTGTGCAACGATCAGGTTAATTTAATAAACCATTACCATGTGTGTTATAGTGCACATGAAAGAGAGAAATAAATTGAACTTGGCAGTGCATGGGACACCTACAAGGTTTGTCGGCCCATTTAAAAATAAATCATGAACCCTAGGAATCCTTAACAAAAAACAAGAATAGAAGGATGACCTATCAACAACGTAGAAAGTTGATAACCTAGACAAGAGAAAAAAACACCAATAGCAAACAAACATGCATAAAGAAACCAAACAATCACAATCGGAATGGATGTGGTTTAGTTATTTTTTTATTTTTAAAAATAAATTGAAATTTTGTATCATCGTTATTTATGATGTTTACAAGGGTGTGTTGATATTAGTCTTTAGTTTAAGAAAGTTCTTTATAAAGTTTAAACCAAATCATATGGTCATAAAATGGAGATGTATGATAGGTCATCAAACTCTAAATCTCATGGGTTTGATTGATTTTCCATTTTGGTTAATTAAGAAGTAGACATGTATGGGTTCATGATTGTGTGTAAGGGCTTTGTTTCTTTTATATATATATATACATATATATACATATATATCTTTGAAATATGTGAAAATAAAGAAAGCTTGAATTTCATGACCAATCAACAATAAAAATAGTAAAACTTTGTGGTTGGATATTTTAAGAAATTTTAAAATATTTTTTGCTATTTTAAAAAATTATTTAGAATTTTAATGGATTTTCTAACATTTTAATAGTTTTTCAAAATTTTCTTTTTAAATAATTTTGGATTTTTGTCTATTTTTGTAATGTTTTTGGGATTGTAATTAAAATTTTATGGTTTTTTTGGTATTTTTATGTGTTTTGTTTGGTTTTTTTTCCTTTTTTAAGAATCTTTTAATGTTTCGAATGTTTTTAGCAATTGAAAAATTAGGGGGATGCATGTACCCAAGGTTGGGTGCATGTTGAGTCGTTTGTAAATAGCGATGGGTGAACAATAGCAAGTCCACTACACGAAGAAGCGCATGTCCTCACGTGAGTACGGGATGTAGATGTCGTGTAGACACAAACACAATGAACCACGAAGGTGCAGTACATGAATAGCCACAAAGAAAAAACATGTTGTGGCTTTTGGCAAAACCTGTACATGAACAATAGCTAGGGAGGGGCGGGGTGTGTGAGGGACGACCATCAGGGATAGGGTCAAAAGGGGGGATGGGTAGGGTAGAAGAAGGGGTGGGGTGGGGGGGGGGGTGTTCAACGGGGTGGGCGGGGGTAGGAAATTTGAAAAAAGAGAGGGGGTTAAAATGGTTGGATGCGAGGGTAAGAAATTTGAAAAAAAAGGGGGAGGGGGATCAAAATGGGTTGGTGGGGGTAGGAAATTGAAAAAACAAAAGGAGGGGGGTCCAAAATGGGTGGGCTAGGGGGCGGGGAAGTGATGGACAAGGTCCATGAAAAAAATGCAAGGGGATGGGTGCATGAGGCCAAAGGGCGAGTGGAAGGCCATGGAAGCGGGCACATGGAAGGTGGCATGGGTGAGGTGGTGGTAGGTGAGGTGGAGCGCAAGGAGACCTAGGGTAGCACTTGTGAGGAGACCAAGGGCAGTGCTGGCATGGAGAACAGGAGGAGGCAAGGTGGTGAGGAGGACCAACGAGGCATTGTGGGGAGTTGGCAAAGAGGGCCGAGGGCGGTGAGAGGCAAGGTGGTAAGTAGCCGCAGCAAGGTGGGAGAGGAGAAGTAAGGGAGAGACGAGAAAGAGGGGAAAGAAGGAGAAGAAGGAGAGAAAGAAGAAGAAGAAGGGAGAAAGAAGAAGAAGAAATAAAGGAAGAGAGGGGAAGGAGAAAGGAGGAAGAAAGAGGAATGATAGGGAGAGAGAGTGAGGGGAGAGGATAGAGAAGAAAGAGTAAGACGAAAATAAGAAGAAGAGAGAAAGAGAGAGAAAGAAAGAGAGAGAGAGAGAGGGGGGGGGGTAATACACTACAAGATATAAGCCTCATATTGACGTTCAAAGTGACGAAAATGTTTATAAAAAAATATTCACCTGTCGTCGCTAAATGTATCAGTATTAGTGTCTCTATAGAACCATAGCTATTGGCATCGCTATCAGCATCAATATTTGTGCCGTTATTTGCGTCACAAATATGATGTAAATATCGACGTCAATAACAACAGTTTGCAACACATATTGCAATGTTAGTAATGACATGTGCATATAAATTTGCGATGCTAATAGCGACGACTATAGAGAAAAAAAAATTTGTGGCACACTATGTGCTATATTTACATTCTACAAATGGATTACATGTTAAGTGTACAATGGTCGTCAAAATGAGTGCAAAAAGTAATAGAACCCAAAGATTGAAACATAAAATAAATACAAGATTGCTGATGAAAACTCATGAAATCATGGCAAGATACAAAGGATGATAATAACATAGTACATAGAAGATGCTTGCATAAATCGCAGGACCAAAAAGGAAAAGGATGTGTACTCCACGAATCCAAGTGCGAGCTATAGATCCTCGCGAGAGCCAAAAGCTCATCCCAACACAAAGGAGTATTGAACGGTGTCTGCAAAAAAAAAAAAACAACTACACATCAGTCCACCATATATAATACATTTTAATAAAAATAGTAACTAGGGGACAAGAAAGATGAGTGACTTACTGGGCCACTGTGTGCATACAGTTTATCGATCAATGCAGTGAGACCGTGTCTCTCTGCATGTTGAGTCTCTAGGCCGGCAGGATCGCGGTTTGTAATGGAGTGCTACAAAGAAAACAAAATACAACTATTAGAAACAAAATTGTCAGTACAAGTGGTATTGCAAAAAAGAAAGCAAGAAGAACTAGAGAAAAACTCACAAAGTCCTCTAGATAAGTCATGTGGCCGCCAATCCCAAGATGATGGACCACCCCTGCCTCCAATCGTGCCCTAGCTACCTCACACTGTAAGAAGCTGGGAATAGCAAATAAGTGTTAATAATGTTGATGTTATGCCATGTCACACTGACATTGGTATAAAAGGAGAGAAGATGTAAATTTTCACATCTTTTTGACACATTAATACAATTACAGTCTTTCTCTCCCTTCTTGCTCACAGCTTCTATGGCTTCCCCTTCTTTCTTGTCTTTCTCTCTCTCTAAATCTAGTCTTTCTCTCTCCCCATCACTCTCATTCTCTCTCTTCCTGCAGTATTTCTCTCTCCTCTGCAGTCTTCTCTCTCCCTGGTTCTCTCTCTGACAAGTGGTATTCAAACAGTGGCCTTTCAGTCCCACTTCAGCCATCCAACCAAAATGGTCATGGAAATGGGATCATTGGAAGAAGAGGCATTCCAAATAGTCAGTATGAAGTAGGAGAAGCTTCACAAAGGCATGATGACTATTTGGGCAGTTTGAATGGGGCCAATACTCAAGCTTTTGGACTGCATACTCAAAATTCCAGGGGCACTTTACCAACAGGAAGATTACATGGTAATTCTCAGCCACCTGTTGGAAGATTTTAGTCTCAATTTGGAGGTTCTGTACTTGGAAATCCTGATCAGCCAATTTTGGGACAGCAACCCTTCCATGAAAGAGAATTCAAGGATAAAATTGTTTTAGCCAAATTTAATGGCCAGTCATCTTCACCATCAGAATTAGAGGAATGGACCTCTAAGATGGAGTCCTACTTTGATATATACCCTAAAACTGATGATATGAAGATTCACTTTGCTTCCTTACATCTAGAAGGATTTGCCCATACTTGGTGGAGGTATATCAAGAAAGAGAATGTACTTATTGAGAATTGGGAAGCTTTCAAGGCACTTATAGCTGAAGTCTTTGTTTTGCCTCTTGAAAAAGAGAAGCTAGCACGGAGATGGTATAGTTTGGAACAAAGGAGCCTAAGTGTAAGAGAATATACAAACCAATTCCTCAACTTGACCATGTATGTGGAAAGCATCAGTGATGAGGCCAAGCTTCACAAGTTTATGTATGGTTTGGAGCCATCTTTGTCAGCTAGTGTTATGGTGCAAAATCCTACTTCACTTTTCAAGGCTATTGAGCTTGTGGAGCGCTATGGAAGAAAGTATAGGAAAGAGTCTTCATTTCAGCCAAGTTATGGACAGCCAAGGACTGTTTTAAAGCAGGGACAAGTTGGTAACATTTATGGTAGCAATCACATGCCTAGTGGGAGCTTACGGGTACCAACTTATCCTCCATTCAATGCTTCTAGGTCTCAAAGTAATTTCAGGACAACAAACAGTCCAAAGGTTGAATTTAAGCAGGGTGACAACAAGCCTAAGTCCACTTCAGCTAATACAAATCCTAAATCTATTCCCATGGATCTTTACAAGGAAAGGAAGGACAAGGACTTATGCTTCAAGTGTGGAGAAAAGTATACTCCTGATCATGCTTCAAAGTGTGTATACAAAAATGTCAAGCCAAAGCTTCAGAGTATGCTAGTTTTTGAGGACTTTGAAGATGACATAGATGAAGCTAATGCAGTGGAAATCAATGCTAAAAATGAAGATTTTGAGGATGACGTTGGGCAGGAGTACTTTTATGATCCATCTGACTCTTTTCCTTTTGATCCAGGCGGAGATGTTTCGTTTGATCCTGGTGGATCTTGTGATGAGTCGCTATCTATGGGTCGCTATAAATGGATCACTATGGATTTCTCACAGTTATATATGGAGTTTTTCTCCAATGGACAGCTCATCCATTTACAGGGAATTCCTAGTAGATCTGATTTTCAGCTTATCACCATTCAACAACTCAAGAGAGAGTACAAGAAGTGCTCACAGATATTTGTTTTGCATTTGAACAAAGAAACACAGGATCAGCCCAATAATTCAGCAAACCATCCAGCTTTGACAGCTCTTCTTGAGGAGTATAGAGATTTGTTTGAAGTACCTACTTCATTGCCTCCTAAGAGAGCGGTGGATCACCCCATTGATTTGGAGCCCAACTCAAAGACAATCAATAAGCTACCTTACAAACTATCAAAATGTGAACGAGAGGAAGTAGCCAAGAAAATCAAAGAGCTTATTGAAATGGGATTCATTGAACCAAGTTCTTCACCTTAGGCATCTCCAGTCCTGTTAGTCAAAAAGAAAGATGGATCTTTCAGAATGTGCATCGACTACAGGGATCTCAATAAGATAACAGTGAAGAACATGTATCCTATGCCCAGGATTGATGATTTGCTTGATTAGCTTAAGGGGGCTCGATTCTTCACAAAGATTGATTTGAGATTAGGGTATCATCAGATTCGCATGAGAGACGGTGATGAAGTCAAGACTACTTTTAGGACTGATCGTGGGCTATATCATTTCTTAGTAATGCCATTCGGGCTTACAAACGCTCCAGCTACCTTTCAAAGCCTGATGAATAAGATCTTGCAACCTTTCCTCTTTCAGTTTGTCTTGGTGTTCTTTGATGACATTTTGATCTATAGAAAGACTTTACAGGATCACTTGGCACATATGAGGAAGGTTTTTGATATGTTGAGACATCATAGGCTTTTTGCTAAGGAGAAGAAGTGCTCTTTCATGCAGACTGAAGTGGAATACTTGGGACATATAGTCAGTGAAAAAGGAATACAGGCTGATCCCAAGAAGGTGCAATGTATCAGAGATTGGCCAACGCCTACTACTACTACCTCTCTTAGAGGATTTCTTGGTCTATCTTCATTCTATCTTCGCCGATTTATAAAGCATTATGTGGCAATTGCAGCTCCTTTGACTGACAAGTTGAAGAAAGAGGCTTTCTTTTGGGATGCTCTTGCGGATAGCAGCTTCAACCAGTTAAAGGAATTACTTACTTCTACTCCTATCTTAGTATGCTCGGATTTCTCCAAAGAGTTTACTATACAGTGTGATGCTAGTGGCCGTGGCATTGGGGCTGTTTTGCTTCAGGAGCATGGAGTAATTGCATTTGAGAGCCGTAAGCTTACAGATAAGGAGATGGCCATGAATGTTTATGACTAGGAAATGTTGGCTATCCTGCATGCAATCAAGAAGTGGCACCATTACTTATATGGCAGTCGATTCAGAGTACATAGTGATCATCGGGTACTCAAGTATTTCCTTACTCAGTCAAATCTCACTCCAAAGCAACGACGATGGGTAGCTACATTACAGAATTATGACTTTGACATCACTCATACAAGGGGCAAAGATAACATAGTGGCTGATTCTCTTTCTCGTATGTGGGCCTGCAAAGTGTCAGCCATGACAGAACTACATAATGATTGGATTGAAGAACTATAGGAGGCCTATCTTTTAGATGAGGAATTCAGCCAAATCTTTCAGAAATTACAGCAAGGTCTTATGGAAGAAAACTCGCATTACTAGCTTACAAATGGTCTTATTTGGTGGACAGGCAAGATTGTTATTCCCTCTACTTCTTCTTTCAAGCGGAAAATTATGGAGGAGTTACATTCTTCGCCTTTAGCTGGACACTTGGGAGTTTTCAAGACTTATGACAGGATAAGCAAAAGCTTTTATTGGAAAGGACTGTGGAAATATGTCAAGGACTTCGTTATGAAGTGTATGCCTTGTCAGCAAAATAAGAATAGCACCCATAAGCCAGGAGGTTTGTTACAGCCATTGCCTATTCCTATGGGTAAATGGACTCATATTACTATGGACTTTATTACTGGCTTACCTACTACTAAGAAGGGGTGGAATAGTATTTATGTGGTGGTTGACAGACTCACCAAAGCAGCTCATTTTATCCCAACATTCAGTTTACTGCTTCTCAAGTGGCCAACCAGTTTATGGAGCATATTTTTAGACTACATGGATTACCGCAGGTGATTGTCCATGATAGGGACTCAAAGTTTATGAGTAACTTCTGGCAAGCGGTATTTACATCTATGGGCACTAAGTTGGCTCCATCTACGGCTTATCATCCCCAAACTGATGGACAGATAGAGAGAGTTAATAAATGGTTGGAGACTTATCTTCGCCATTTTTGCTATGATGTCCAAACCTCATGGGATTCTTGGTTACACCTGGCTGAGTTTGCTTACAACAATTCCACTCATGCGAGCATAGGAGTTTCACCCTTTGAGGCTTTGTATAGTTACAAGGTGCCCTTACCCACAGCCATCTTTAATGAAAAGATCAATCCTCATGGGAAGGAAGAGTTGGAAAGAATGCAGACCCTTCTTCAGCAATGCAAGGTGAATCTAAGGAAGGCTCAAGATCAAATGAAGATGTATGCTGATGAGAAGAGGAGGCCTTTAGAGTTCCAAGAAGGAGAGCTAGTTTTGTTGAAAGTGCCCAAATCCAAGTTCTCTACTTTGAAAGATGGATCCAGTAATAAGCTTGCCCACAGGTTTTATGGCCCTTACAGGATCCTTAAGCGGATTGGAGATTTGGCATACAAACTAGAGCTTTCCTCTTCTACAAAGATTCATAACGTCTTCCATGTTAGTCAGCTCAAGCCCTATTATGGTGATCCAGTGGATATAGTTGATGAGCTGCCACCTATTGATGAAGATGGTCTTATTCAGAACATCCTAGAGGCTATTATAGGTCAGCGCGAAAAGAAGCTTCGATCACGTTCTATTGTGGAATATTTGATCAAATGGAGAGGTTTACCTTCTAAAGAGGCTTCTTGGAGACCTGATTCTATATTGGATGAGTATCCATACTTGAGGGAGACATTGGTGGCTGAAGCCTATTGCTTATGGAGCTAGTATTGATGCAGACTGGTTCAGGACAGCACGCTGTTTTAGAACAGTTTTTTATCGTACCTAATTTTCAGAATTAAGTTATCTATATGGGCTTAAAGTACTCTTCAAGAGCTTCCTTTTGATATATGGTACATCTCATTTGGACATTTCTATCAAAAGTTATGGCAGATTTGGTCTAGAAGGGACTGTTTATTCAGCAAGTTGTCTACTTTGTTCTAGGACTATTTGTTGAAGACTTTATGGCTCCATTTGCTTCTGAAGTATTTCAAATCATGTATATAGTTGGGCCTTACTTCCGTTCTTCAAATTTAGCTCTTGTAATGGTCATTCTTCATTCATTTCCCATTTGTAAAGCTGTAAAACAGAGTAGTACTCTGTTCTATCCATTTCCTCTCTAGTTGTTTCTAGGTTTGTTTTTTAGGACAAAAACTTTTGGGAAGGGATGGATTGTAAGAAGCTGGGAATAGCAAATAAGTGTTAATAATATTGATGTTATGCCATGTCACACTGACATTGGTATAAAAGGAGAGAAGATGTAAATTTTCACATCTTTTTGACACATTAATACAATTACAGTCTTTCTCTCCCTTCTTGCTCACAGCTTCTATGGCTTCCCATTCTTTCTTGTCTTTCTCTCTCTCTCTAAATCTAGTCTTTCTCTCTTCTCATCACTCTCATTCTCTCTCTTCCTGCAGTATTTCTCTCTCCTCTACGGTATTCTCTCTCCTCTTTCTCTCTCCCTGGTTCTCTCTCTGACACGCACTGCTGTCTCCAATGTCCTGGAGAATCTATAGCCTCATCCTTGAGTCTCCACTAGTCATTTGCATCAAGCCACTCGGGCTTTGAGGCGCCAGTCTTGAGTGCCTTGCATGCGTCTGATTCTCTGTGTGACATGTACACACGCATGCACTCCATCATCCAACCTATGGAAAATCTCTATGCAATGGTGGGTACCGGAAACTCCTCATGCAAGGATGCTACTATGTAGTCCTTGCTCCCCTCGGGTATGTTCTTCCTTAGGTCAAAGATGTTGTGCCAAAAATATTAGGGGAGTTTTGAGGTCTTGAAAATGCCCTGTAAGAGATCCTAGAGAGAGAAAACAATTTAAGAAATAAAATCATTTTATAGAATTTTTAAAAGGTTTATATTTTGGTAAGTTAAAATATCAAAATTCGTTAATAAGTCATTGTCGTGATATTCTCATGGTCACATCAAACCTAGAAATCTAGGTCGCCATAAAGTTGGCAAGGTTGTCATAATGAAGATCTTACCTCTCCTCATTAGAGTGAAAAGTAATATTCAATTTGAATTTTGGTGGATAGTACTCGATTGCCTCCCTCCATCGTTTCTCTCTTATTTTTTTCTCCTCCTTAGTAGTCTCTTCTTTGTTTTCGTTCTTGCTTCTAATCATATCCTTAGCTATGGATCAATCACCCAATGATCTCTGTAACTCAGCTATGGATCAATCATCTAATGATCTCTGTAGCTCTCATAAAAGGCCTCTCTATCATCTTCATATTGAGTTGGACAGTGAGTATGAACCAATAAGAAAGAGAACAAAATCTATCACGGTTACAGAGTCTATGAAACATATACTGAGGTTTGAAGGAAAGAAGAATATTGATCTTTGGTTAGATGGAAAGCTATATCCCAAAGATCCTAGCAGAAATAGCACTCCTCCTTTCTATAATAGCTCGTCATTAATGAGGTTTATTGGTGATGGCTACAATGGATTTTTAGGTTATACACTTAATCTTGTTGCAGAAAAGGATATCCTTGGACTAGAGAATCATCTTTTGATGAAACACAATATAGAGTTGTTGCAAAAGCTAGAGGATTGTCAACAAAAAATTCATTCATTGGAAAAGCGTATCAAAGCTTATCAACGAAAGCAAACTTTATTGGGCCTTCGAAATCAACAAAGAGCTCTTAAAAATATTGAGAATCTCAAACGAGGAGGAGGAGGCTGTGGTAAAAGAATCCAAGTAGCAAGGTATATTTTTTTTCACTTGAAAAATCTTAAATATGGCTTTATTTAAACTACTTGCATTGATTTGTGATGTTAATTTTGCTTAGATCTCTTCTACAACCAAATGCAAGTGAAAGATATTCTTTAAAAGCAGCTCAGTTTTATTATCATCTTCTTCCTTCAGTAGTTTCAAAGGATATTTTGGAAAAGAAGAAATTTAAAAAGGCAAAGAAACAATGCTTGGAGTCATTTGTAAAGGATTATTCTTTGGATTCTGAGTTGGTACAGAAGACATTGGATAGTATTGGTATCAGTAGAGATGCTTATATGCAACTTTTCCAGCTTTTACAATCAAATATGAAGCAAGGATAGGTACGCAATTGCATACTTCCAAAGCCATTTGTGGTTAGGACTATCAGACAGAGAGTTAATAACAAAGTGATGGAGATTCTAGGTGAGCCTTTTCATATCAAGGCTAGCTTCAAGGGCAAGAAAAAGGAGGTTACATTCAATGAATTTAACAATATTTTCCTTGACTTGCCCACCCTACAATGCTTAATGATCAAATTTTATGACTTGTCAATAGCAGAGGCACATGGAGTGGCTAGATTTGTGATTAAACTTGATGAAAGTGAGATTTTGAAATGTAAAAAATTGGAGAGAATCTCTATCACCTTGATAAATAGAGCACTTTCGTCAGGTCATTTCAATCACTCAACATCATTTAGTGTTCAATCTGAATATAACATCTGGTGGCTAGGAGCATTTGAGGTACATATTGAGAATTTTGATATACTATATTGGGTTTTTCATCAAACATCAATACCTAATGTTATTCAAAGCCAATAAGCAGGAGAAGAGCTATTTGTTGAAGGATTTGGAAACTACAGGATTGAGTGGCACATAGCTGGTGACCTAAAGACACTCAAATGTATGTATAATGTATCAAAGGGAGCTAACTCGAGATCTCCTTGCTTATACTGCATGTCACCAGCTGTAGAGTTAAACTCAAGCAATTGGAATAGAGCTCCCTCTAGGCACAATAAGGATCCACAGTTTAAACCAGTCTTGGACATTCCTTTAGCGAATGCCCATATTTGTACACTTCATGCACTTTGCAGGATAATTGAAAAGCTTGCTCATCTCTATATAGGATTTGCATGAAAGCTGAAGCCATTATCAACTAGAACAGATGCTATAACAAAGGTTGAAAAAGGTATCTCTGCAACTGGTTTGCATGATGGCAATGTTGTTATTGAACCAGATCTTCAAAAGTCTAAGGATGGTAATTGTGTCCCAAAAAAACCATCTATTGGTGGAGTGAAGGCTAGAAGGTTTCTAGGCTTTCATGGGAGACTTGGCAAGATAAACTCGAGAAATGGTGGCTCAACTATTAAATTTAATCAGTGGAAATCCCTACATAATGTAGTTAAGGATCACACTGATAATGTACAAGCTCGAAATAGAAAAGCTAAAGTTTGGGAAACACTAGACAAAGTGTTTTTTTATTGCGATAAGACTGAATGAAATGATGATGATCTCAAAGACTTTAAAAACCAATTGAACCTTTTCAAAAAGGCGATGACAGAAGCTTGGGGTGATCAACACTTTACTCACTATATGGTAAGAAGTTTGTATATGTTTGTTTCTTCATTGTCGAACTCATATAATGTTTTTTAATAACTTTCTTTATTTGTTGACTATGCAGCATATTCTATACAACCATGCTCCATACTTTATTAAATAATATGGATCTCTATCTATCTGGTCAACCCAAGGTATGGAAAAATCACATTATCAAGCAAGAACAAAATATTTCAGACACACAAGACATGGAGGTGGAAGACACAAAGCCAACAGTTTATTAGAGGTCTTTCAATGGTTCTATCGACAAATTTGGCATAAATTCAAGCTTAAAGATACAACCACATCAAGCAATACATCATCTTTAGCAAGGACTATACAAATTGTTACCCAAAGAAGAAAAGATAGATATTTAAATTCTTGCGCAAAGCAAAGATTTACAGAATGGTTACAAACCAAACAAAGAGTTGGAAAAAGATGGGTTTCAAGAAACCCTTAATCTTTGGCATCTTCTAGTCTGATTGTGTTGCAGAAGAGTCCTTAGTTTTAGGCACCTCAACAGGGCCTTCAGAGGAGTCCTTGGTTTCAGGTAGCTCGACAGGGCCTCTGGAGGAATCTTTTGTTTCATCCCACTCAATAAGACCTCTGTATTTCAAAAACTCTTGTTTCCGATAGCCTGGAAGAAGCTTCAAATTCTTACTATCTCCTACATAAGAGAGCAAATAGGAGCCAAGAACTCCAAAATATCTAGCTCTAGATCCACTGTATCCAGGCATGAAGCCAAAAACTCTTATGGCTTCTTCCTTCTCCATTAAAATGATCTTGTCTAAACCTCTGCTGAAAACTTGAGATCCAATTACCTTTGAGATAGCTCTCAAAGCCATCATTGGTAGACTTGGAGAGCTTGACAATCTACTATGATATATTACAATTGTTTAATTGTTTAAGTTTCCAATATAATGGCCAAGGCTTTGATTTTTTCCAAGTTTCATTGGCCTAGAGCCCTTGGCCCTTCCAAGAAAGTTGTCCAGATCTTCAATCTCAATCTACAGAACAAACCACAACAGTACAAGATATAAGATATTGATCTATAATGCATAATAAAGTCTAACATAAACTCAATGGGTAACTTCGAATTATATTTCATACCTTAGGGTGTTCGTCTTCTTCAAGAAGACTATCATCATAAAGATTTATTGAACTCTTGGGCTTCTCATCTGATGGAGACTTCAATCTCTCTTCATACCCTACATCATCAATATGAAGTTTCTTTTGGACCTGCAAGAACTCTTCTTCTGTAGGTAGCCCCCCCTTTTCGTATTCTATGATCTGATTAATACATGTATGTAAGGATATAGAGCTATCTTGGAAATTCTCTCCCTCAACATCAAGACTTGCTAGTGGTTCTTGTTCATAACCTATAAAATTCATGTCATTTTTGCCCCAACCTGCAAGGATTGCTAAGCAATAATCTTCTCTAAGATCAAAAAGATGTTGAATATCATTTAGCAACACATATCTCTTCTTGTTGATAAGATAAGTGGAAAATGTTGGAACACATGCAAGAGGACCTTCTTCATCAACCTGTGCACTTGGCTCGATCTCCTTTTCTTCCACCATTGTGATATTGTCACTCTTGAACAAACCTACATCAAAACCTTGGACAAGTTGATTCTCAACATCTTCTTGGAACATCTCCTCCTTCTCTTCGACCTCCTTATCCATACTTGCAATATCCTCTAGCTTTCCCTGTTGGTTTGTATCTGGAGAAGAATTTTCCATGTACTGAAGATACACAATAAATCCAACGTCCTTGTGGATCAGAAGGCATTGGTGTTGAAACCTGTGGAAAGGGAAACATGTTTCTTTCTTTCTAAATTCCTCATCAATGAGGTTGAACCTGCCTAGCAAAGTTGACATGGATGTACTATGGCTCCCATGACATCACTATAATGAACAAATCCATTGACTTCCAAACCTTGCACATGTCTATCATAAAAACATATGTACTCCTTAAGTTTATCTTCAAGATCCTCCAATAACTCCTTCAAATCAAAAGGAACATTGAAAATTTCCCTGATATAGCCAAACTTGGAATAATTTCCAGTGGTGTGTAAGAAATCAAAGAGCCTATCATCAGATGTCTCAATTATCTCCTCCTCATCCATTCCTTCCAGAGATAGCTTCCTCTTTGTCATCTTGACTAGGAAAAGATTTATCCCTGAAAACAAAGCAGAATAGAAACAATATCCAAATAAACAAGATGGAACCATGGAAAGAGGCCCCAAAATTGCATTTTCCAAGACAAAAAAATCAAAAAAGGAGAATTTTTTTTAGTTGACTGGTGAAATGCGAAAATTATAGTGTCCAAGGCAAATGCCTGTGAAGAAATCGTGTTTCACCTGACACTACCTTGAAGACGAAAATTATTTCAATATCTCACGGTGAAACGCAATAGTTAGCAAAATATCACTAACAGGGACATTATTTCGCGTTTCACTGGTCAAAAGATGCAAATCAAGAAGAGAAACATGAACTATAAATTAATTCTATGGAAACACAAAAATTTATGATAAAATCCTTTCTGGAAAAGCTATGCTGCTTTTAAAAGATACAAAGCACATGACATCTGTAATTATTCAAGTGTTATTAAAAATTATTTCTATATTAATCAAATTTATTTTGTTAAAATACTTATAAAAAAAAATTGTTACCTATCAAAGATTGTTGAACAGCTCTCCACACAGGAAGCAAGGACCTTGAAGGGAAGTCGAGATGAAATTTTGGCTGAAAAGAAGACAATGTCGGAGAAATGACTTCGAAATGCTTTTATATTGACCGTTAAGCATGTGGTCACTGGTGATAGTTCCAACGAAAAAGTTTGTGTAATGATGGAAAATTAAACGGGACCGCAAATTTGGATGAAATTTCCAATACTTTTGCATGCATGAAATGCCTCAGAATACGTGCACACATGTCTCACTTAACACACCGTATCAAACTCCTCAGAAGACGTACGCACCTCTTTTTTCGAAAATACGTCACGCGTGTGTTACATAACACTTTTCCAAGATAAAAAAATTCCGGTAAGCGAGAATACGTCACACGTGTGTTATTAGCACTTTGCCAAGAACGTTAAGTCCATGCAAATTCACCGCCTTCGCCTTTCAACGCATTTCCAACAAGCAGAAAACACTGCTACTCTGTCTTTAGCTTTGGTGTTCCTTCCAATCTCCAAGCATTTCACTGCTTCCCCAACAAAGGAAACCTTCGAGCATATTCTCATCATTAGGCTAAGATTGTGAAGAACAAGCTAAAAAGAAGGTATGGTCTTCTGCATCTTGCTTTTCAATAACAGGCTCCATTCAATGCATACTTTTGATACTTTTCCTTAATCCTTTATGTTATAATGAGCTTATCAGCACTACAAAAGAAATTTTTCCACAGTGGGAGCATTCCTTAATGTTGTGGAGATTTAAGAAAATCTTCAAACTTCTTCCCTAATTCTGTGGATATTTTATGTAATTTTAAAAGCTTTCCTTAGATCAATGCTCTTTTTTTTTGTTTTGTCGATTTTTTTGCTATTCAAGAGTTGTCCGGTGAAACACGAAAAGAACGTGCTTTAAGGAGGCCTCCTGTCTTAAATTCGCGTTTCACTGGACACAATGGACAACAAGTCCAGTGAAACTCGAAAAGAAACAGCTGCAAGGAGGCACCTTGCTTGACACTCGCATTTCACTAGACACGCTCGAGAAAAATTCAGCTGAAACACGAAAACGACATGCAGCATGGATAGCTCTTGTCTAAAACTCGTGTTTCGCTGGACATGCTGGAGAAGAAGTAACATGTCTTTTTTTGGCAGATGGCTAGGACTAAGGCGACAACAAGAAATGAGAAGATTGATCCTAGAGATTTAACATCAAAGATTCATTAGTCTTCAAAGCCTCAGAAGATCTCTAGAAAATCAAAGCCAAAGAGAAAGTTTTCTCAAAATGTCAGGTGCCTAAGGGAGATTAGGAAGGCAGTAAAGGCTCTTGACAATCCAATTCCAAAGTTGTCTTTTCAGAGGCTTGTCAGGAAAATTTGTGACAAATATAGTTTGGATAGTTTCAGATAGACAAGAACAGCTCTTAATTGTATACAAGAAGCCACAGAGGATTTTTTAGTTGAGTTTTTTCAAGATGCCTATATTTGTGCTACTCATGCTCATAGGCTCACACTCATGGACAAGAACATGGTAATTCTTAGGAGGCTAAGATATAGATTTTCAAAGGTCCTTGAGCCAATTCCCCTCACTGATGTGAAGACATTTAATATCCTTAATGTGCCCCCAGCTAGGAGAAAGAAGGATGATTCTGGTCTCAGGGTTGAGGATGTCACCCATGAGAGGGATACAAGGCAACATGAAAAAGAGGAGAAAGCTAAAGAGGAACATGTAGATAAATGGAGAGAGTATAGGAGGCAAAGGGTTGAAGAAAGGGAAACAGAGCAACTAGAGTCCTTTGAAAATGAGCTAGCTACCCTTCTTGAAGCAGCTAATCCAAAAGGATTCAGTGTGTTTTGTTTCTTACCTGGTGACTTAGGCAAAAGAACTGAGGTTATCTCCTTTGATGCTGTATGTGTTCAGATTCTTAAGGATAAAAGAAGAGAAGTAATTGACAGTATTATTCTTGTTGGCCTAAGGTATATCCATCCATAAGTACTTATACTTTTTTATATTTTTTTAATAATAAGTTTTTTCTTGTTTATACTCACTATTTCTATGCCTTTTCTAGGTGTATAATGCATGAATTTCCTTTGGATATACAACAAAAAATTGAGGTTTTTGATCCATCTATCTCATTCTTTATGAGGAACGAGCTTGATACAAGTTTTATTGAGCACTGGCTCAATCTGATTGACTTCGATACTTTGGAGCTCCTTATAATTCCATATAATGAAAAGTAAGTGATTCAATATTCTATTAGAGTTTTTGAGATTTTATCCTACTAATTTGTTGAGATATGATTGCTTTTAGTTCTCATTGGAGCTTAATTGCAACAGACCTTGTGGATAAGCAATGTTTTTAAATCAAATCTATGAAAGGAAGCCATGGAAATGCTAAATTGTAAGTTATATTATCCAAGGGCTCCTTGATATTTCAATTCTTTTTTTTGTAAGTACTCTAAATTTCAACATATTTTATATATAGAGGTGCCAAAAGATTAATTGAAGAGCTAGAGAAAAGACCCCCTATGCCGTCTGATTTGCTTGCAACAATGCAATATAGACAAGTTGTGGTAAGTTATTCATTAAAATAATTGAAACATGAGTTTATTCTATGAACTACCATCCGTCCTCTTTATAGTTTTACTTTGTGTTGGTGGTTGCAGTGTCCCCATCAGGATGATAGCCATTCTTGTGGGGCTGGAGGGTGATTGCAAATGCTAGAAGAATGGTTAACTTTGTTTATCTTAATGATGATAAACATGTAAAGGTAATATGAAAGATGCTAAACTTTAAGATAGATATTAATTGCAAATAGTCCATTGATGATAAAAATATAGTCTATTGTAAGAACAATAATGAACTAAAACTCTTTTTTCTATAAATATGTGATAGTTTTAGAAGGATTGCTATACATCTGAGCATGTTTGGTACATCAGAGCAAAGCTCTTGAAGTATATAATGGTCAATTGTATACAACCAACAACAGAGATTGGTGGGGATTTGCACCATGAAGGAGATGCGGTGCCTATAACCATGAAAGGCGAAGCCACAGCTTCAACACCTTCTATACCCAAGACATCAAAGAAAGGAAAAAGGACTCCTAGAAATGATAGTTCTCCAAAAAAGAAATAGCTTTGCCATATCGCCTTGTAAGCCTTCATATATAGAAATTTGCCCTTCATCCCTTGTATATCTCATAGAGATGGAAGATAGACATCTGCTACAAAATTTGTACATATATTTTATATTGATAGTAAAGATATATTTTCTTGAATGTCCTTGCAGTGTATATTATTTTCTCTCCTTTTCGATATCTGCAAAAAATAAATTACAAATGTTTGTTAGTTAGAAAGTGAGATTTTGATATACATCTAAGTAGATATAATATGATGTGAAAACTTACTCGTTTCTTGTCAAGTTGGAATACAAAGGAGCATGGTAGTTCAATGTCTTCATTTTGTAAATCCATCCTCACTTGATGTAGCATACATGATTTTCTGATATTTAAGATTGCAATAATATCCTCGTTGAACCAAATATCAAGATCCACTATAGGATCTTTGCTGAAATCATTAAGATTCTGGTCTAAAGCAACTAGACTACTACCAACAAAATGCCATCGACTATAGTAAAAGCTAAGGATAAAATTTTGAGTAGCAATCATATATTTGCAAGCTATAGAGTCTTGATCTATCTTACATATAAATTTTCCTTCTGTCCTTGTATCCCATCCTTCATCAACAAATTGTATGATATGATCATATGTTAGTCTCTTCACGGAAAGCATGGTTTTTGTTATTCTTATCTCCATATTAGAGAAGAAATCAATAAATATATTAATAGGCATAAATAAAGTAACTTTGCTCAGCCTACTTGAGATATTAGATTTTAGTGCTTTCTGGATCTCAGAAAATATCTTACATCTATAGCCCTCACTAGTAGCTAGACTTGGCAAAGGCCACTCAAAGCTTGAAAAATCTGGCAAAGGAAGGAGTTTTATTGATCCCCATTGGCAACGCCGCATAGGAATAACATAAGAATGGTCATAAAAGAATATTCCATTCTCTGCAAGCTCTGTCTTCTTTCTGCCTCTATACATTTCTTCTCCAATTGAACCATGTATAACATCAATAACATCAATAATAGATTCCACTAGTTGCCATTCCTCAAGATTAGAGGGATAGACATCTACAAGACAAACAAATATTATAATGGAAAAACCTAAACCATGTTTAAGAAATGAAAAACTTTAAGAATCAAATTCTTACAATTTGGTCTATGCATTGGAAGCTTTGAAGATCCAGGTTTCAAACACAGCTCTCTATGCATGAACACATGTTGCACTAGTACCTCTTTGATGCTATTCTTATTTGCTCCAAGCTTAAAATCTCGGATTCTGCCCTTCCAAGCAGAGATAAACGAGCTCTCATGTCTTTGTCTTTTTCCACGTTTTGCTTGTTGCATGGTGATCCAACTACCTTTGCTAATGATAGTAGGAATCCATCTTCCATCATTTTGGAATGAGTTAAACACTGATATGGATGTGATTTGGGAGCTTGGACACCTTGTTGAAGAATCTAGAGACATATGTGTAAATATATCTTGCAACTCCTCATCGCTCATCCATTGACTCATCTTGCTCTCTAAAATATCGTCAAATGTCACTTGCACAAACAAAAAGTTACATTAGCATAGTCAATCTAAAGATTCAAGCAAAGCACGATAATATAACTCTGAAAAAAATGATATTACTTAAAATGCATATTCTAGAGTACCTTATAAGAGATTCATCAATGAATTGTGTAGGTGGATGCTGCAAGTATGACATAGCGTATGGTCCCATGTCAATCTCCTAGCATAACTTTGCATAGACTGGAAGGCCGATAGACAGGTCACCACAAAAGGATGAGTCCACCTTATTCTTAAAGAATTCTTAGCCTCTTGTCTTTCCGTCATCCTTACTCAATTCTGCCTCCTCTACACACTCCAAGCCATCTTTGACCTCCACCCCTTGCAATATCGACCCCTCCATCTGCATACTATCCTCATCTATGCTGGGAATATTACTTTCATCATACACTCTCGCACTTTAGGGAGCTGAAGAGCATACCACCATTGAGGTTGTTGGGGGTTTGGATAGAAAATTACATGTTCAAAATTACATACAAGAGAGACTCAACATTTGTGACATATACCATGTCATAATAAAATTTTAAAAAATAGTTCATGTACTTGTTCACAATGGGCCGGCAAGACAAACATGTTGTGCAAATCTATCCATCTTTTTTTGAAATCTATTTCGAGAAATCCAAATGGGCCTTGTCAAACGGTTGCCCCGTCGGCTCCTTCCAATACCACTTTAAACCACTGCACATCGAATATGATCATGGAGAAGCTATGGTAATCCACCGTGATAACACTTTGCCAGTTCCCAAAATACTCATTCTCATGTATAATGGTGTTTGGATCTGTGGCTTGCCATCGGCTCTCTTGCTGCTCGAACTTTGCCATGATACCACAATTTGTTGTGGAGTGTATTTTGTCAATGCGCTCAATGCGAAAATGTCACTTGCGTGACCATGCTGCACTCTATATTTGTAATGTACATTGAAATGGTTAGATTAGTTGTCACATATAAAATCTAGATATGATAGCTTACAAAACATGTGGTCACCTTTGGACTATATCCCCTCGAGAATTTTCACTCTTCAATAGAGGCCTCGCCCCCTTCACGAGAGGCTGTGTTCAAAGCTCCATGTAACCATCACACAGATACAAATCGACGCATCTCCTCCATGCCCTTGGGATATCAAATTGATTTTACTTGTGTATTGCGTCGAAATTCCAATCACTTTCCTTCCCGATCTTTCGTGGCTTGCTCGTACCTAGCGAGCCACGTCTCCATGGATGCATGGTGCAAGATATAAAAATAATTCACTTTCTTCTCCATTGTAGTATCCATCCTTTTTTCTACCCCATTTCCAACCACCACATCTCCGATTAGTCTATCATCATTCTTCAATGACCATAGCATATTGTTGTCTAAATCCACCGTTGGTAGCCACTATGCAATATGCATTAACTCCTTAGACACCAATGAACCTTTAGCCATTCTATCTTCTGGCCGAGCTCGTTGTCACACAAAGCCTTTCAAGGTTTTCATGAAGTGCTCACATCCATTGCGTATGGATATGTCCCACAATCTCCACTTCATCTACAAGATGCACCAGGAGGTGGGTTTGTATCGTGAGCATGCTGGTGGGCAAGTACTTCTCAAAGAGACAAATTGTCTCCACTGCTCCCCACCTTGTGGATTCAACAGAGGATGTCTTAATATCCTTCTATAAGATCCATTGCACTAAATTTGACATGTAAATCGCCTCATGTATTTTTGGAGTAAAGCATCATGCAATCAATATCGATAGTATAAATTGCCACAAATGAAGAAGTATTATGAACACCAACTAGACTCCAAATAGCAAAATATGCAGGCCACTTACAATCCATTCGTAGTACAAACTTGACATATATTATGCCAATCATGGGATTTTAGCCCTAATAGTCGGTCGTCTTTAGAAAAGGTATCTGAGAGAATGCATCATATCATCGGAGTGCAGATAGACTTGATAATTTGCTTCACAATGTGCTCTTCTTTAGTGGACAAAACCCAAGGAGTATGAGGTAGTTGCAAGTGACCATTAGTACTCAGACTATGGCCAAAGTGCCTCCATCTTGCCTACCTCCTTCAAATCCATTCGTGCCCCTACAACGCCTCTCTTTCCTGTGATGCATTCCCATAGTAAGTTGCCCACATTCTTGAAAATATACATGGGATCCAACAAGTGGTTGATTTGTAAGTAGGTCCAATACGACAACTTGTGGAAAACTGAGAACCCTAGCATTCTGTTTGGATACAACTCCGTGTGGAGCATTTTCAACTTGTACTAGCTTTTGGGCATTCATTCGTACTGGAGGTCATCCAAGAAAACTTTCCCTCAGTTCATGACCCTTCGATAAGAAAGAGGCATGTCCTTGATATACCATCTTCTTCATGGTTTGTGACCTTTGGGAGTCTATAACTGTGGGGCCTACACAATGGACATGCATGATAACCTAAGGTAACCAAAATTTTTCCAATACCTCTATTTAGTGAACACAAACTTGAATGATCTATGATAGATATGACCAACGAGAACAGAAGCCTACTTATGTGAGCACTCCCCAAATCTCGGAAGGTCATGCATGGTCCACATAAGAATGGATCGTATATTGGCGAACCGTCGACCATTGCACTTGCTCATATCTTCCATGGAGACCCCCTCCTCCCACAAAATCTTAAGCTCATTGACTAATGGATAGAGATAGACGCCCATATTCTTGACTTTGTAGCAGCCAGGAATGAGTAAGCTAAGGATTAGGTGTCCTTTCTTCGTAGAAAGCCATGGTGAGATGCTGTAGTTAACAAGGGCTACAGGCCACACATTGTAAGAAGTTGAGCAGAGACCAAATGGATTCACACCATCTATAGCAGGACCGAGCCGAAGATTCATTGGCTCTCATACAAAGCCTAGAAAGATAGAGTCATTGTGGCTCCATGCACGTGAATTCGCTAATATTTGTTGGACTCCATATGTGGATCTATTCTGTGCATGCCACATTGTCAAGGTCACCATGCTCGATGTACGAAACATGTGAAATATAGGAGGGATAAGTAGAAAGTGTCTAAGAACTTTTTGAGGGATGGTTTTTCCTTGCAAGTCTTGTTGATACTTGTGAGCACCTCACTTTGGACATGTCTCTATTAGTCTCGTACTCTCCTTGAAACAGCATGCAATTGTTGACACACGCATGAATGCTATTGTAGTCCATGCTAAGATTTCGTAAAACATGTCGCACATCATCACAATACTCATGCACGGTATTTTCAAGTGGTAATATATGATACTTTAACAACTTGAAAAGAAATCATAAAACACCTTGAAAAAGCACTTTTTTTTTTTATAATGGTATCGAAAAGAAATCAACAAGTGTATATAGAAGATACCTCAACAACTCAATCACACTCGCATCGCTCCACTTGTATTTTACTTGCACACTTAGGAGTGTAAGCAACGTCTTCAGGTGAGAAACTCGACACCATCATATAATGGTATGGATGCTTCCTCTCTTAGCAAATGAGATGTCTCAACATCCATGGGTATCAATGTATCGATCATTGCCTCCATCTTAGGCTCCAAGTTTGTATGAAAGTCTAAAAGGCTACCTGTCTCCTCTGGTATTGACGGTATAGACTAGGTGATGCCTTCCAAGTGGTGGATTGGCTCAAGCACTCCATCCATCGCATGCCCACGAACTCTTCTAACTAGCTACAATAGGTGCATTCCTCCTTGGGATCAGACGTCACCTCCCTATATAAATATTACGACCATGTCTAATGTTTTTGTATATGATATTCAATTATTTTGCAAAAATAATATAAGGCATGATTGATACACATTTTTCTTAATGTTTGCTCAAATTCTGATATCACTTGATCAATGATCTCCGATTGAAACTGGCTGAAGAGTCATATGTGTTCTATAGACAAGCGACACTTTTGTCTGATTGCCAGCTTGCATTGAGAGCAAGGACACGGGACACACTGATTAAGATATGCCTCACGATCTTTAACATCATGACCATCATCATTTTCCATTTTGTCTACATTACGACAAACAATTGGTTTTTGTTCTCATTCTCTTTTTCTTTCTTAATTTGTTTGAGAAGGGATTTCTTCTCTTGTAACTCAACAAATTTAATGTCAACTAAAGTCTTGGTTTTCTCCCCCTTTCTTTGCACCTTTCTTTGCACGCTTCGTTTTATGTTCTCTCCTCCTCTTTCTCTCACTCTCACTCACTCACTCACACTCTCTCTCTTTCTCTCTCTCTCTCTCTCTCTCTCTCTCTCTCTCTCTCTCTCTCCCTCTCTCTCTCTCTCTCTATGTTTCCCTTCTCTTTATTTCTCTCCACCCCCTCGTGTTTTCTCACCTATTCTCCTCTCTTCCTCCCTCTCTCTCTCTCCCCATTTCTTTGTTATATTTTATGTTTATTCTCTCTCTGTGGTTCTCTCTTCCTTTTCCTTTCTTCTTCTCTCTCTCTCATTTCCTCTCAATGCACCTCATTCTCAAGAAAAACAAACAAAAAAAAAGAAGAACAATAACAAACCAAGAGGAGGATGCATGGTATAATTGTTACTATCAAGCTTTTTCCACACTATCTAGGTTATGTTGTTGGTCATCCTGTTTGCATTTGCCATGTTGCAAATAATGCATGACTACCTGAAGCCAACAATTCTAACTGACTAACTATAGTCTTTGACTATTTATGACAATTTTTTGTAACAAATTCACTGCTAAAACTAGAGTATTTCAGCCCCTTAACATCTCAATTCCATCCACAAACATGTGGCATAACCAATAGGTACATCAGTCAATACATAGACCATGTAGTTGCTTTAACACTGTCTCATGCAATCTTACTACAATCAAGCAAACATGCAGTCTCAAATTTGTAGATTGTCAATAACTAACAACTAATTCATAGCCAAAACTGAGATGTATACAGGTCATACATGCTCCAAAACTTCATAGATATCTGCTAGTATATGTATCAGTCTAAATATGACCATACGACACAAATTAGTGCATAACCAACAAGTACAAGTGTCAAAACTCCTATTCACAGGTTGCAATCAACAAATACTTAGCAAACAAGGTTTATCTAGCTCCAAAATGTCTTCAAATCACTTCTATATTTGCTTCAGTGTGTCAGGGTCAATACATGACCATACATACAACAATAGACACTTTGTCTTCAAGGAGCAATGTCATGGATTGCATTTACAGTTTGTAACTAGCGAAGGGACTTTAAATGCATTTATTTTCAGCTCCAAACTTTAGTTTATAGTAGCATTCAATGCTTGTCCTAATGCTCCAAATATTCCCAGTGATAGGGACCAATCAATGTTATGTAGTGCTTCCTGTGTAAACAATGCTTGCTGTCCATAGATTCATAATAGTTTTCATATTGTAAAATACTTCCAGATCTGAATGTTTTGACCTCCAAATTGAAGCTCCAAGGCATAAGAACAAGTGCATATATCATTCTTGTATATATCTATGCTTCAATGATGATTTTCGAGTATGACATGGAGCTCCAAGATCATGCCAAGGAAATATACGTGCTATGTATTTTCTATTACCAGCAATTTAGGACTAAATCTTAGATCTGTACACTCATGTCTCAACTATAACTGAGCCCTCTCCAAGGCATTTGCATATAGCAATCTTCAAGCACCTTTCAAAGGGTATGGGCCAGCAACTTACAACTTACTAGCCACTTTATGTGGTGTCTTTGCAATCATTGAGGTTCAGCTTGCAGCAGGCACAATTCATGCAACTTGACAGGTTGTGTTTGAATGTAGCTTGACAGGCTATGTTTGTAGCAGACTAGCAACACATGGAGCTCATTGACAACTTATAAATGCTCAATGGAGCCTTGGTGCACTCCTAGACAAAGCCACAGACAATGCTTGAGAAATGGCAAAATCAATGTCTCAATGCATACCTTTCAAGAACCAATGGCAGCCTGCCTGTCTTCAAAGAATCCTAGATCTTCACTTTCTTCAAGTCTTCTTCATTGCCTCCTACTTCAAAGAGCCCACCTAGCCTGGCTATGATACCTTGTTGAAAGAGAGAGAGAGAGAGAGAGAAGGGTTGGAGCAATAGAGTGGAGCTGTATGCTCACACTCATTTTCTTCATATTTCATAATCCATATAACTAAAGTGAATACAACACTCTAAGGTCTGTAAGACCATTCACACCAAGTATAGACTAAGTCTAAAGTCACCAACTTATTTAATGTCCACATGTGGTACAACTAGACAAGCTAAGTGTTGGGTACACACAACCTAAAGATAATAGAGCTGAGCTTGAAGTCTTAACAATCAAGTGGGAGATTGTGAAAAATCTTTAGGAGTCATGGTCAGTGGAGGTTCACAAAAACAAGAAAGAAAAGAGTTGGAATTTGTTCGTGGATGCTCAACAGCAAGACACATGGGACTCATGGTGCACTGATAATCTCCTGTTTGTCCAATTAGCAACCCACTGGAAGTTGGTGGATAGAGTATTCTTCACAACATACACTATTGAAACCATTAGAAAGTTGGTATTACTATGACAATGGCACTACAATGATCCTTAGAAGAATTTTTGACACTTTTAGAATGAAATATCTCCCCCTTTGTAGTAGCGGTCTGAAAGCTGAATTTAGAGATGTAGAAAAGCAAAAAGTAGAAGAAATGTTGGCCAGAGAGTCCCACAAAGGCTGAAACCTACCTCGATTATGTTTTGTTGAGTATAGATTAACTAGGTGGAGTTAACTCCCTGATGAATGACACTATCAATAGGGAATCACTAAAACGAGTCCAAAGGTACATGAAAAGAGAGAAGGCAAAAATCAAGCCAAGAACAAGCTAGCATCAGAAGCCTCATTTGACGCCCTAGCATCACTCTTTATAGAAGTACCCATAGTGAATCAAGGTCACCTTCCTAGTCAAATCCATCCTAGACATATTGATGATAGGAGGCCAGCGAATGTAGTCATGTTGCCCATCTTTAAGGGAGAGTACAATGAAGACCCTGATCTTCATGTAGCACAATTTATGGTAATATGTGTGGCTAAAAATGCCAAAACCCCCTGGCATCAGTTAGCAATATTCCCCACCACTTTCAAAGGTGCGTCGTTTCAGTGGTATGAGAGACAAGCACAATAATAACTTTTGGCACATGGGACGCCTTCCTCATCACTAAATTAAGGCATGAAGGTTTTGAAGAGTAGATGCGAGAGGAGTTCATGAAGTCCTCTAGTGAATGAGTAGAAGCCTATGTCTCACCAATGGAATCCATACTGAAGAGATGGACCAACAATCATTTGGATGAAGGCATCCAAAAGGGACATTTCCTTAGAGGCCTACAACTAGAAGTTTGTAAGTTTGTGGAATTGAGAAGACCAGTCAATTTGCAAGCTGCAATGGAAGGTGCAAGACAGTCAAAGACCTCGGGAAGAGGAGTCCTACCTCCTCCCATGCTAAGAATGGCATACCTACCAAATGCCATCCAGAGAACAATTCCATACCCCTACCCCAAGCTACAAACAATGCCATAGTACAATGCACAGAATCCACAGTGCCTATAGATGACAATGCCTCAAATGATGGTTCAACCACAACAAGAGTGGCCTCAGACAATTACTCCAATGGTGACTCAACAACAATGGAATCCTATCAACTGGAATCAACAACCCCCCATCGTCTCAATAGGAGCTTTGAATCAGAACCAGAATAGAGTACCCTCTAGATGAACCTAACCAATGTATGCAGTGATCACAAAAGTGTCCAAAAACCCTACTACAAGTACTCCATGAAGTGAAAATTTGAAGGACTACATATCCAATTGAGTCGCAAGTATCAAGAAGGAGCTTATGGATGTGATTATATAACAACTACAAATGTTGAAGGTGAATACCACCAATCTATCTACTCTTGCGGGAGGTGGAATATATGTGATGCAGTCTAATACATGGTGTCGAAAGTGCCATCAAGAGGGACATTTAGCCATTGAATGTACTTGAAAACCTACCATTCCTAGATCTTTTTATTCATAATGTTTAAGGAAGAACCATATAGAGGATATCTGCTCTCTGAAGGGGATGCACGACAGAAAAGAAAGATGAAGAAGCAAAGGTTCAACTTGCTGGAATCGAAAATGACATCGCAAGACATTAGACCAAAGCCTAGGGAATTCGGTCCTAATTTCGGTCCAAGGAGGTTTCCCTCTCAAAGTTATAGAGGACGACAATCTAGTGGTGGCCAGAGATCAGAAGTGGAGTGTTACAGATGTGGAGAAAAGGGTCATATCTCACCGAACTATCCAAACCCTAGAAGGTCCATGGACTACAAGCCCTCATACAATCAATGTAAAGGAGAAGGCCACACTGCAAAAGACTGTCCAAGTCTAGCACCTACGGATTCCAATTTGGTGGAATTGGCAATTGTCGCAATAACATGTGCAAAGAAAGGAGAACTTGCAGTTCCAAAAGAAAACATTCCCTCTTCTAAGACTATGAAGTTCAAACTTTCTAGGGAGAAACAAAACACTGCAAAATAAAACAATGTAGTAAAGAGCACTACAGAGCCATAGAGAGCCACAGAGATAGTTGCAAAGACATGACTAGAGAACCAAGAGATAGAGGATGTTAAAATACCTCATGAAGGAGAGGAATCGTAGATGTTGTTGCTCCTAGAAGAAAGAGGGAAGATAAAAGTGGGTGTGACCCCATTTCCTAGCCGATTGCAGAAGCCTGTGGATCCTATCAAAGAATGTGATTTAGTCAAAGACCTAGACACTTTTAAACCTAACTAACATTCTGATAGTTGTTGCTGATGTTGTCTCCTCGTAGTCAAAAGAAATTTAAAATTATACTGACAAGAAGATGAAGCTTATAGAGGGATTGCTCCTTCCACAGCAAAACCAGGTCTAATAAAGCCCCAAAGCCTATAAAAGAAGTGGATGTAGCTAATGCCTTCCTCGATCCTAGAACCCGAGAGATTGGCATATGGATTGAAGGATAATTTATAGTGATAGATGCATTTATTGATGGAGACTCATCAGCGAACATAATGACAGATGTGACAATGAAAGATCTAGGCTTGCAAGGAATGCAGCCTACACAATGGCTTATTCGATTGGCAGAACAAAGTAGAATCAAGCCTTTGGCATTCTCCCATACGTGAAGACAAGCCTTGCATGAAGAGATTATTGGCTAACATATCTGGTGGTCAAACCAAATTCATACGGGACCTCATACCCTCTAATGCTGGGAAGACCTTGCCTTTTTGAAGCAAGAGCAAGGACAGATTGGTTCAAAGGAACCCTAACCCTAGGCAGAGGACCCAACAAGGTGGTGTTGAGGTTGTATGGATTGAAGAAAGGCAATGGATCCACCTCCATCAAAGTTGTAATAGAATCTTACAATGAAGTAATAGACAATACATTAGGAGACGAAGAAGCTGTCAAACAAATATTTCCCCAAAAATTAGAGGCATAGTCCCTGATAGTGGGTACTGTAAGCGAACTGCCGAATGAAGCAAATTCTTTGCCAATGGGTGAATAACTCCTGCTTGAACCCAAATTGACTTCTAAAATCACCTCTGACAGTGAGATAGAAGTATGGATGTACTTTTCCTCCTATTACATGGTAGTAGCAGAGACAGAGCCGGAAGCAAAGATGGAGACAGAAGTAGAAGTAGAGGACATAACAGAGAGTCTCTTCTTCTCTTAAGAGTCTCCATAGGGGTAGAAATAGAATATAAAGAGGATGAAGATGATAATGTAGAAGAATAATATGAAGGCAAGCTAGAAGAGTCTATCCTACTCATCGCAGAGGGCAAAGATTAGGAAGAAGCTCCACGAGTTCCAGAGGCTATAGAAGCAAAATCCCTCATACTGTTGGACAAAATGACTTTGGTACCTTTTGGAATGATTAATGAGTCCCATCATATGCAAAACCTTTATAAGAAATGGATTGAGAAGAATAAGCCTTCCTTGAGCAATGGCCCTTGCCGCCCTTATCCACCCCTCTAATGAGAAGATGATAACAATGCACCTTGCCAACAACCACCACTACGGCAACTTAAACAGAATGAAAAAGGTTCCTATTATGTGACATTTTGGGATGCATCCTCAGAAGACGAGTCCCCAAGCCAAGAAGTAACTAATCCTCAAACCAAATCTGAAACCGCTCTAATACCCTTTTAGTTTTCCACGAAGCAAGCTAAGTCTCCATTGACAGAGGAAGTTGGTTTTAGTGAATGATCAGAAGAGGAGACTACTCCCTTGAAGGAGTTAGATCTATATTCAGAAGTCGTCCATGGGACATTTATCCACAAAGTGGAAGGAGAAAAGCAATTAACGTTCATGGATGCTGAAGGTACTAATAGTCACATGAAGGTGGGTGTCAGTCTTCTTGAAGGAGAGCTATTGGTCCGGCATGACCTACTAAAGGAGTACTTGGATGTGTTTGCATGGTCCTACAAAGATTTGAAGGGGATTGATCCCATAGTGTGTCAACATCACATCGACCTAGATCCTTATGCTAAGTCTGTGAGATAAAGACAAAGACACATGAATCCAAATTACTCTACCTTAGTGAAGGCTGAATTACTGAAGCTCCTTGAAGCTGAGTTTATCTATATAGTGGCCAATAGTGAATGGATTTCACCCATTATGGTAGTACCCAAGAAGAATGGAAAGCTATGAATACGTGTGGACTTCCAAAAGAAAAATTCCAAGACCAAGAAGGATCATTTTCCTATACCTTTCATAGACCAATTGTTGGATAGAGTGGTAGGCCATGAGCTCTATTCCCTCTTGGATGGATTCAACAAATACAATCAAGTCCAAATAGCAAAAGAAGATCAATCCAAAACAACCTTCACAATAGAATGGGGAACCTATGCTTACAGAGTGATGCCATTTGGGCTTTGTAACATGCCCTTGCTACATTCCAATGAGTGATGATGGCCGCATTCCAAAACCATTTGCATGACTTCACTGAGGTCGACCTAGATGACTTCTATATCTATAGCCTAATCCATGAGCATTGGGGACACCTAAAGTAGTGTTTTGATAGATATGGAGAGTATGTAATTTCTCTCAACCTTGACAAATGTGTCTTTCGCATCTCATTAGAAGTTCTTTTAGGCCACATTATATGTGAATAATAGGGGATAGCACAGATCTTGCCAAGATTGAGAAGATTGTAGCCTTAATAGTACCGACCAACCTTAAACTGTTGGGGGGGATTCCATGTGGGATATTATAGAACATTCATTGCACACTTTGCAATGAAGGCAACCCCTTTGCATAAACTCTTGAGAAAAGATGCAAAGTTCACATAAACCACTGATTGTGATGAGGCATTCAAAACCTTGAAACAATGCTTGATTGAGGCACCTATCTTATAACCTTTTGATTGGACAAATGAGTTCCATATGCATATTGATGCATTAGTCGAAGGCCTAGGTCCAATCTTATGCCAAAAGGGACCCTCTATGTTAGAACAACCTATCTATTATGCCAATCAAAAAGTAACTAACCTCTATTATGCCAAAAGGGACCCACTAAGTTAGAACAACCTATCTATTATGCCAGTCAAAAAGTAACTAACAAAGAACAAAACTACACAGTGATAGAGCTTGAGTGCCTAGCAATGGTGTTTGCATTGGAGAAGTTCTAACACTACCTGTTGTCGACACACTTCAAATTCTATGTGAATCATGTAGCCTTGTCCTTCCTGATGAACAAGGCTGATGTGAAGGGAAGAATGATGAGATGGCTCCTTCTATTTCAGGAGTTTGAATTTGAAGTGGTTACCAAACATGATCACTCTCATGTCCTAGCTGATCATCTTTCGCGGATCCCTCAAAGCGATGACAAAGCAAAACAGAATGATCTAGACCTTCATGATTCTTTCTTGCTTTTAGTCGAAACTATTACTCATGGTACACAGACATAACTAACCTCATGGCAACCTAACAATATTCCCTTGGTATCTGGAGCCGTGAGAAGAAGAAGCTTCTATTAGAATTAGCCCCCTACACCTTATTAGGCAAAGGCAAAGATGAAGTCTTGCGAAGATGTGTTACAGGAGAAGAGATTGGAATCATATTGAAAGCATGCCATGACAAGCCCTGTGGTGGACACTTCACAGGAGAAACAATAGCCAGAAAGGCCTTTCTTGCTAGATATTGGTGGTGGCCGACCCTCCACAAGGATGCCTATGACTATTGCAAATGGTGTGATGCTTGCTAGCGAATGGGAAGGCCTACCAAATCTAGTGCCATGTCACTGCAACCCATCCTTTCCTTAAAGTCATTCAAGAATTGGAAAATTGATTTCATGGACCCTATTGATCTGCCAACCAGAAGGAAATAGAATAGATACATCTTGGTCTATACAAATTACGTAACCAAGTGGTGTGAAGCCAAATCTCTGAAGTGGGATGACAATAGTGTGGCCCTATTCTTATACGAGAATGTCATCACCCATTTTGGTAGTCCCCTAGAGCTTGTAAGTGATCAAGGTACTCACTTCCTTAACAAGATTATGGAAGAGTTAACAAAGCTAGACAAGATCTGCCATCGCAAGTCCACACCCTAGTCAAAGCTACCCATTGCATCCTGTGCTTGATCCTAACAAGAACAATTCCTGCACATCATCGTGATTGGGACGATCAACTTACAGAGGCCCTTTGGGCATACAAAACCTCCCATAAGGCTGCTACATGACAAACCCCTTTCTAGTTGGTGTATGGAATAGAAGTCATCTTTCTTGTTGAACTCAAGCTACCCTCTCTACACATGGCTATCAAAGAACACTTGGGAGATGATAAGTCTCTGCAACACCATCTTTTACACTTGGAATGTCTAGATGAGATTCACAGGATGGCCCTATAGTGCATGGAAGCCGCACAAGCTCGCAAAAAGGCCTATCATGATAGCTTCATCAAGTAGAAGGAGTTCAAGGAAGGTGACTTAGCCCTAACCTATGATTTGTGATTTGGCAAGTTTCTAGGCAAGCTTCAACAATGATGGATGGGTCCCTATAAGGTACTTGTCGTCAATTCTAATGTCTCCGTCGTCTAAGTCTAGACCATCAATGCTTTGGATGATCCCTTCTTGATTAATGGCTATTGCCTCAAGATGTATTACCCCCCCTAGGGGTCCTGACAATCATAATCGATAGCTTCCTTATTCCTTGCACGATGATTGATACGACTTTACCTAATGCTCCTGATAACCCTCTTGTTGATCCTGATGATGTGGCTTCGTTTTGTTAGCCCCTCAAAGCCACCTTCCCCTCCTCCTTGGTTTCCTTTCCATCTGATGCAACAGAGGTGGCAAGGATGGTTCTGATACATGGTGTTCTTGCCATTCTTATCTTCCGATTAAAAAAAAAAGAAAGAAATAAATAAATATATTGATCATGGGAGAAAAAGACTTAGCATTAGGAAAAAATAAACTCACAAATGGGCCTTTTAGTCCCCTCTCTCCTCCTTAAAACAAGGAAAAGAGGAGAGAAGAATAGTAAAATAATCCTCTTCTCACTCCACTTTTGCAATCTTTTTTTGCCTTTTTTATATTATCTACAAATATGTACTTAGATTCCTTCTCTCTTCTCATTCAAGAAGTCTTTTTCAACCAAATTTTATATTAAAAAAAGAGTTAGTTATGGGAGTGTGGTGCTTCATTTTCAATGCAAAATGATTAGTAGATACAAGGTAATTGATTTTTTAATCGAGAATAAGGGAAATGAAATTTTGGAAGTTTCTTTTAAGATATTTTGGGGATTTCTCATATTCTATCTTTTGGTAAAAAAACAAACCAACTGGTCAAATTTCATGTTTTTTGGAAATGTTTTTGGAGGTAAAATAGAAATGTCTCAAATAGAAAAGTCTTGGATATCGCTACCCTTTGAGCTATTTTCCCCCATATCTATACTCTCTCATGGCTCTATTGTGACCTCTTCTCTGTATTTATGCAACCTTCATTAACAAAGTGAATTACTTACACCCTCCTTTCCCTTGGCACCTTTGTGTGCCTCTCTGTGCATCTCCACTCTACCTCCTGTGACAACTAAGTAGGCTCCTTGTTTCTATTAATAGTAAAATGAATATAGGAAAGAATGAGCCGCATATTGAGGTAGAGATTGAATACATCCCAATCAATGAGTTAATTGTGAATAGCGGCCAGTGGAAGCAACATATCAAAGTATGTAAGGTAGCTTAGAATGAGAACATAGGTGAAGGTGAGGTTGGATCATGTATTAGTAGATTCCTGAAGGCAAGTACATTGGAAAACGCTTTGAGAAATCCTAAGTTTAAGGTTGCGAAGGAAAATGTGATTGAGTGCACATTAAAAGTTGTGTCAAATGAGTTCTCAACTGTGGAGGCACAATCCATTTGTGATAGGGCTGATATTAGCACAACGACTTACTCAAAGATATTCAAAGGTATGAAGACTCGGTTTAGTCATGTGCTAAAGAGAAAGAGAATCGTGCCTCTCTCTTAATCTTCAAAGTTAATAGAGGCCTGAGAGCAACTTAATACAAAGGTTTTGGAGTTGATAGGAGATTCCATGCATGTTCAATGTGTGGAAACACTAATGGTTGGGACCAAAAATGCATATGAGATGAAGTTCAACGAACTCAATAATTACTATTTAGATTTGTACAAGGTGCAATCGGCAATGGTAATGTACTACAATATGTCTGTTGAAGAATGTAATGGTAAATTACAGTTTGTTATAAAATTAGATGAAAGTGAGGTCGTCAAAGGAGTAAAGCTTGAAAGAGTTAGTGTAACTCTTATGAATAGAGCTTTACAATTCGACAAGAACAACCCATGGAACTTTAATGTTCAATCCGAGTGCCATGTGTGTTGGCTCGCTGCATTTGAATTTCCTAAGAAAACATTTGAGATATCACAACTGTTCTTTATGCACACAAGCATTTCAAGCATCATTGATCATTAGGAACATGGTGAGATGCTCTCGATTGAAGGGTGTGGCTAGTACTTGGTTGAATGGCATCTTACAGGAGACTTGAAAACTTTAAAATGCACGTGTGGAATCTCCAATGGTGCAAATACAAAGAATCTATGTCTATATTGCTTGACAAAGAGGGTGGAAGGAAAGGACGAAAAGAAGAACTGGCAAAGGATGACAAGTGCTGCACCGATGCGCAATAGAGAAGATCCCACTTGGAAGCCCATCTTCAACATTCCATTGGATCGTATTCACATTTGTTCATTGCATGCTTTTGTTAGAATCATGGAGAAACTTGTTTATGAATACATTTTCTTTGCTTATAGGATGCAACCAAAAAAAGAAGCCATTGTAACGTGTAGGAATGTGGAGCGAGTGCTATCAGAAATTAGGCTACACAAGCATCAAGTGACGATTGAAAAAGATGAGAAGAGATCATGAAAATTTGGTAACTTGCAAAAAAAGCCTTGCTTTGGAAGACCAAAGGCTAGGAAGTTTCTCTCAACACCCATTAATGAGGAAGGGAATGTCATGGTTTGTAGGCCCCGCAGGACTACAATGTCGTGCCGCTACACGCACACTGTGTAAAAAAATCTAGATTGTGGCTTCCTTTTAGATTTAGAGAGCCAATGCCACTTTAGGCATTAGTATTAGTATCCATGGTTCAAAAATATTAGATTTTAGCAAAATTTTCATATTCTAGATATTATCTCTTGTAAAAATCCATAAAATTATAGACAACTTCTAGATTAGGATGACATGTAAAAGAAAGCATGTAGTATTCAGCCAATTTGAGAGGATTTTATGTAAAAAGAGGGATTGCCGAAATCATGCAACACGCAATCATTGTTTTCAGGCAGTGAACAACACTCGGAAGAAGGAGTGATTTGGCAGAATTTTGGCCAGGTGTGCTGGTATTTTACCCCCCTTTCAGAGCCAATGGAAGCATCGGATTGGCAATCTAAGCAGCATAGAGGAAGGTATTATTTTATACATGTTTTTGTCTATTAGAGTTATATCTTCTCACAATGTTGAAAGAAACTAACAGGATTCATCTCTGTTAGTATTCTTCTACATTTTCTAATTATTTTTTTGAGTATTTTTCTACGTCTTCAATTTCTTCGAACCCCTTCTCATCCGTCTACTCCTCTCCTTGAATCTACCTTCACCCTATTGTCTCTTATCTTTAAGAACTTGGCTTGAAACCTTCAACCTTTCTCTTATCTCTACCATCTCCGGAGTCTAAGCTCTTGAACCCCCATACATTCTTCTCTTGCCAAACCCCTATGGTGACCTTATGTGCTAGGATATTGGTGAAACGGACGTGAAAGTCAATGTAAGAGAACTTTAAGATAGGGGATTCTTCAATAGATACTCTACAACAATTGGTGTGCATACTGTAGTAGACTCAACAACAACAAATCCAAATGTTACAAAAACAATAATAAAGGCAAGGCAAGGAGAAGATTGATTCCACAGCTATCAAGGCCCTAGAGGAAGTTGGGTGTGAATTAAAACAATTTAATGATCAAAATGTCTATGTTTTTATTCACTTGTATGTTGAAAAAATGCTCTTATTTGGTGTACCACAACATGCATGGAGTCGTTATTTTGCCAGACAAGCCAAGCATGGTCTTCAAGAGAGAATCCATGGTCTTTTTCAACAAGATGTGGATTGGACTGCATTCAAAAAAGCCCTACGCAAATAATTCTTCTTAGAAGACTCTGGCCTAATGACGAAGAAAAGTTTCACTAATTGGGTTGAGAAACCCAACAAAGATTTAGCTGCAATAGCTTTATACCATGAATTTGAAAGTAAATTTGGACAACTTAATGCTAAAGACCAACAAAGTATGGAAGGTCAGAAGATTTAATTCTTCCTTAAGACTACAGATCCCATTCTGTAAGAGAAGCTTGTTGATCGCCTAGAAGATGCTACCTCCAAATTAGGAGTCAAGACTGCATGGATAGATGTTACTAATGCAGTTAACATGATTACTAGAAGAGAGAGGATGAGATTAAGATTGGGCTCTACTTTAACTTCAACAACTCCATTTATGGAGCTTGTTCCACCTTCAAAATCCCCTATTCCTTTGACTAATCAACCAACTCTTTCTTCTTCTACTCCTTCTAAAAATGATGTCATGGATGAACTCATTAAAAGAATGTGTGACCTTCATCTGAATCTTATAGAAATTAGTTCCAAGGTAGAGAAGTTGGATGTCAAAGTTGAAGAACGAGGACGATCATCAACTCAAAGACCCATGAGAGAAGGCTTTAAGAGGCATTGTATTTGGTGTGACTGCCAACAACATGACAAGAGAGAGTATTTTGCCTTCCGTGAGGCTGAAGCATAGAAGCTCATCTTTTAGAAAGATGGAAAAATTCATGAAGCTGAAAGTGGTCTTCCACTAGAGCCAAATTTTGGCAATGGTGGAATGAAGAAAAGATTAGAAGATTTAGCTGTAAAGAATGCCTATGCAGTAATTGATGCAACTACCTATGGGCTACAAATTGAGCCAACTAAATCAAGTTTGAAAGCATGTAAAGCTAATGTGCAATCTAAAGTATGGCTGCAGGCACTAGATCAAAATGAACATGGTAAAGCATGCAAAGAAGATTTGGCTAACACCAGTCAGTGCATTCGAGGAATAACTGGTTGGAAAGAACTAGTAGATTATTTTTCCGCCTTTGCACATTTGGCTGATGTCAATCATAAAGAAGTCTTGATTGAAGAAAAGATAAGAAGAGAAGATGAACTATGGCCTTCCTCTTCTAGCCCTTCGAAACAGGTAACTAGAAGAACACATGAACAACCAAAGCTTGCTGAAAATATAACCCCAGATCAAGACATGGAAGATGTGCCACAAACAAAGAAGACCGAAGGAAAGAAGAAAGGCAAGCAACCAAGGTTACAAATTGCAGTTTGACATAGAATCTGCAACCGATCTCAAATGAGTCCTAGAATAACAAATTCTAGGAAGAAAAATTGAATTCACCTTAGGCAAAATTCTTGGAATTGCCAAACGTGAATTTCATGATGTAATTATTAATGTAATCAAAAGGAAAAGACAATATGTTGGTGATGAAGCTGAAGAAACAGTGCATGCTTTTTTGCAAGTTCTTCGAGTTTTTGTGCAAAATGAAGAGAAGCTGACTTCAGAAGGAGTTCAACTTGAAGTAGTTAAAGAATTAATTGTAGCAATTGAAGCAAAAGATAAAGAAAGCATGAATGCAAAAATTAAAGAAGTGAAAGTTGAAAATGTAATGGTCAGCTGGTCCAAACCAGTTGGGCAGCCCACCTCTCAAAAAGAAGGCCGTTTATAGCACATGCATGAGGAGGAAGAGGCTCGGTTCATTCCAAGCAGTCACTACTCCCGTATGCATTGGAAAAGAGCAACAACGGAGACAGTCATCAAAATTGGAGAAAAAGAAACACCATGTATTGCACTCTTAGACCATGGCTCGGAGATAAACGTCATGGCAAGGAGTCTCTATGAAAGTGGTGGATGGCCTATAGATGTTGATCTAGGTTGGTGAATGAGAGCTGCAAACAACTCTTCTCGAGAGTTATATGCTACATGTCCTAATGTGCAAGTAACTATTGGAGACATAAAAGACAATTTTTGCTTTTTTGTTCTAGACTCTTATAGTTACCCTATCCTTGACCCTATCATTCTTGGGCAACCTTACATTTCTCAAGCCCACTTGGAAACAAAAACTCTTGATGATGCTTCTTCCTATTCTTGAATTCGAAGCAAGAATAATGAACGAGCTGTCCAATCTCTTACTATGTGTGTTAACCATAATCGAAATAGAGATCGATTGTGTGATTATCCTGTGTCTCCTAATGCTTGAGAATTCAAGGGTTTTCGAGCTGCACTACTATAAAAGGAGGCTATGGTAGTGCATCATGTAAAAAGATTGAACCTCCTTATTGTACAGAAATTGTGTCTCTAGCAAATCTGTATGTATGCATGGTCAATAGTATGGGATGTTATAAGTCTCTTCTAGCCATGATTAAAGCTTAAAGAAAATATTTATATCTTGTAAAAAGGGAGTTGAAAACTTATGACATGATGGCTAAAAATGGAGATATTTCGATTTGGATTTATTACTATTAACACATTGGCTGAAGTATATGCAGTTTCTCATACAAAAAATTAGGTTGATTATCAATCCATAAAAGTATGTACATTGGATTTTTATCAAGCAATTCAAGAATTTGTTAAGCAGGAAGACATTGGTTTACTCAACAAGGATGAAGCGCAAGTGGAGACAAAATACAAGACAGTGGATAAGAAAGTCAAGCTTGTGGCAGTCCCACTGCCTCCTGAAAGTGAAGGGCTGACTGATAGGGCCGCAAATCAGCCAAGTCTTCGTGATCCTTCCAATATTGGTCACAAGTTCACATTTGAAAGTATAAAACAACTCAAAATAGGTGAAAATTCTATCCTTTTGTCGGTTGAAAAACCCTCTTTTATGCAAATGCTAATGAAACATGGAAAAGCATTTGCATTTCAACCAAGTGATATAGGTTGTGTGGATCCAAATATTGTGGCTCCCAATATTTATTCTATGGGCAATTTATTCATTTTTACAATCCCATATGTGCCTTGGAACCTCAAGCCTATTCCTGTTCCAAGGGCGCATTTGCCCAAATTATTGGAACTTCTAAATGAGAAGATCAGAATGAAGATTTTAGAACCTTCTTCAGCACCTTACTCAAATTGATGGTTTAACATACCCAATAAAAATAGATCTTTTACTATTCATCCAAGATCTACAGCCTGTTAATTGTGTCACAATCCAAAATGTTGGTTTGGGTCCAATTGTTGATAAGTTTGCTGAAGCTTTTGCAGGTAGAGCAATTTATTCTATGGGCAACCTATATTCAGGATATGACCGATTTCAACTTTCATTAGAAAGCTGAGACATTATCACAATGAAGACACCACTTGGATTGGTCCGCATGTGCACTCTACCATAAGGTGCAACAAACTCTATAGCCCATATGATGAATGCCATGCACAAAGTCTTAAGGGACTTTATTCCACAACTTACTCTTCCATTTCTTGATGATGTACCTATCAAGGGATGTGAAACCAATGAAAAGAATAAGGAGCTTGACGAAGATGGATGCAGGACATTTGTAGTTAACCATATTCATGGTTGTGATAGGATTTTGACAAGGCTAGAAAAGGTACATCTTTCCCTTTATGGAGCTAAGTCAATTTTTGGAGTAGAAGAAGTCCTAGTGGTTGGACATCTGTGTGGTCCCTATGGATGTAAACCTTCACCAATCAAGATAGATGCCATCATTAGAATGCAAGAAAAATGCACAAATATCTCAAAGGTGAGAAGATTTCTTGGCGCATGTGTATTCTATCTCATATGGATACCGCATTTTGCTCATGTCGTCGTAAATCTTTATCAATTATTAAGAAAAGGTCAAAGATTCTCTTAGGGAGAAGAGCATACTCTCATTGTATGCAAACTAAAGAAGTTGTTAATTTTAGCCCCCACTCTCAAAAGGGCTGATTATTCAAATGGTCAATCCATCATCCTTACTGTGGATACAAGTCCCATTGGGATAGGATGGGCTGTTGGCCAAGAAGACCTTGGAGGTAACATGTATGAAATTTGTTTTGGAGCAAAAGTTCTCAATGAACATCAAATAAGGTATGCACAAGTAAAAAGAGAATTGTGGGGATTTGTAATAGCATTTAAGTGTGATCGTGAATACTTTATACGTGCTTCTGTAATGGTAGAAATTGATTGTCTTCTCTTTGGCATGATTGCCAACTACTCTACACCCGACATTTCTATGCTAAGATGGATTGCATATATTAAATCTCTCAATCCCAAATTAAAGCATATTATAGGAAAGGCGAATCCAATTGCTGACATGTTATCATGTGGAAGATATGACAATGAAGAAGAGCTGATGGAAGAAGATGAAGCTGAAGAATCTATACTTGCTGAATTTCATTCCATGGCTGTGCTAAAAATACATTTTCAGTTATACTACATATACGGGTCCAAAATTGAAAACAACAGGGTGTTCAACTAGAAGCCAACGCTCATTGCATTGCTCAAGTTCTAGTTCATTTCCTTGAAGAAGATTATGAAGAAGATTGGCCAATATTTGAGCACAATGAAGAAGAAGGAGACTTGGACTGATGAGGATTTCAAGTATATCAAGAGGAAAGCTTATGGCTTTTTTCTTAAAGAGGGACATCTATGGAAGCATGCAAAGAAGAAGAAAGGAGCACCTGTCCGAGTTTTAGGTAACAAAAGATTGCAACAATAGGTAATGAAGGAATTTCATGAAAGCCTATGGGCTGGCCATAGAGGCATATGGGGAACCTTTAGTAAAGTCAAAGAAAAATATTGGTGGCAAAACATATATCGAGATATAGCACATTTTGTTGAAACCTGTTATGTGTGTCAGATGTATTCTATGGTCAAGCATTGAGATGGATTACAACCGACTTATCCCTTGTCTATACATTATAAATGGGTTATTGATATTGTAACCATGCCTACAAGAATATGGAATATGTAGTATTTAGTGCTTGCAAGAGAGGATCTAGCCAATCAAGTTGAAGGAAAAGCCTTAACAACCAAGGCCACTCAAGCTATTTGTCATTTTTTGCTTGAAGATGCATTTTGCAGATATGGTTGTGTGGGTAAAGTAACTACAGATAGAGGAGAATTGGATTCTAATGAGGCACACAACTTCTTTGCTCAATTGGGTATCAAGTTGTCTTTGACATTAGCCTACAATCCTGAAGGCAATGGAAAGAGTGAGATAGGTCATCAACCTATTCTCAAAGCTCTAGCAAAGTCTTGTAGAGGAAAGATCAAAGAATGGCCTCAAATGCTACCTTTTGCATTATGGGCTGACCAGACTACTCACAGTTCAGTGACTGGCTATATGCCAGGTGAACTTATGCATGGACAACAACCAATTATACCAATTGAAGAATCTATTCTCACATGGAGTCTTCTACCTTGGGAGGAAGGCATCAGTAGAGAAGAGTTGCTGACTTTGCGCATATGGCAATTGGAAAGAAGGCCTGAAGATGTTCAAGCAGCTATTGAGAAGCTAAAGACAGCAAGACTAAAGAACAAAAGAAGATTTGATAAGTGACATTGACTTTGGCCAAGAGCAATTCAAGAAAATGACTCGGTGCCTGGCTATGACAGCAACCTAGACAATCAATACAGTGCTTCTAGGAAGATGGTAATGTCAAGATTGTGGGAGAGAAGGAAGGAGTGTCACTTGTAGCTTTCTCACTTACACAATGGGGGAATACACACAAAGGTGGAGGCTGAAAATAGTTTTCCTCTTCTTAGTTGTGTAAGCCAAAAGAACTCTAGTACAGAGAAATAGAAGAACCCTATATATATGGGTCTCAAGCCAAACTCAACTAACTAAGGTGGCATACTAACTGAGCCATGAACTAGAGTAGATAAGGATAGCTGTCATCTAGCTATTATTCATGGGTGGTGTACCAACCGCATCTGCAGCTAACAAGTCGGTGACATAAATGCACAACGGTCACCCTGGCATATCACGAGTGGAGCTCGATATCTCAACACTCCCTCTCGAGCTCAATCCCAATTCCTACACACCAAGCAGGTCTCTGAACTTGCACAGCTTCTCTGCGCCCAATGCCTTTGTGAATATGTCAGCTGCTTGATCCTCTGTGTTGACATAAACTAGATCAATAAGACCTAGTAAAACCCTCTTCCGCACATGGTGATAATGCATCTCAATGTGCTTTGTTCTACCATGATAGACTGGGTTATTTGCGAAGTGTATACTGCTCATGTTGTCACAATAAATGACAACTGGCCCATCTGTAGGTTGATGCATATCATAAAGTAGCTTATGCAACCAAGCTACCTCACACGCAACCATTGCTGCACCCCTATACTCAGCCTCTGTGCTTAACAAGGCAACTGTAGGCTGTTTCTTGCTGCTCCAAGTGACTCCAGCACTCCCAAAAGAGAACACATATCCACTAGTAGATCGTCTAAGAAATACTACCAGCCCAATCAGCATCAGTGTATCCATGCAACTGTATCTGAACCCCAGTCTCATAAAGTAGTCCATACTGCAATGTGGACTTCACAAACCTGAGTATGTATCTAGCCATATCCAAATGCGGTTTCCTTGAAGCCTACATAAACTGACTTACCAATCCAACAGCATAGCTCAAATCTAGCCTGGTAATAGTCATATAAATCAAACTTCCTACTATGCGTCTGTACATAGTAGGGTCTTCCGGAAGCTCACCTGCATCTACGCTCAGCTTCACATTCTGCTCCAAAGGAACTGAAATAGGCTTACAGCCTGTCATCCCATATTTGGACAGCATGTCCAATCCATACTGCCTCTGCAAGAGGTGTATCCCACTTGGTGATCTAATCACCTCAATGCCCAAGAAATAACGCAGCTCTCCCAAATCCTTTATCTCAAACTTCTACTTCAATAGCATTTTCACATGAAGGATATCTTCATCACTATCACCTGTCATAATCAAATTATCAACATAAATGACAAGTAGCATAATACCTTTCTCTATTTTTCTCACATAAAGTGAGAAATCTGCCTTGGAAATCTGAAAGCCAATAGTGACAAGATACTGTCCTATCTTGTTAGACCATGCTCTAGGTGCTTGCTTCAAGCCATACAAGGCTTTCTTCAACCTGCAAACAAACTCAAGATGAACAACATGCACATAACCTGGTGGTTGCTCCATATAGACCTCTTCTTGCAAATCACCATGCAAGAAGGTATTCTTTACATCCATCTGATGTAAAGACCATCCCTTTGATGTAGCCATAGCAATGACTGCTCTTACGGTTGCCATCCTTGCAACCGGACTGAATGTTTCTTCATAATCAATGCCATATGTTTGTGTATACCCCTTGACTACTAATCTTGCCTTGTATCTATTCACAGAACCATCTGCATTGTGTTTCACCTTATAAGCGCACTTACAACCAATTGCATTCTTATCTTTAGGCAAAGGTACAAATTCCCATGTAGCATGTGCTTCCAAGGCATCCATTTCTTCATCCATGGCTTTCTCCCATTTTTCTTTTCCCATGGCTTGCTCAAAAGAAGTGGGTTCTGGTTTCTGTATCACTTTGACCATATAGGCATAGTGAATGACTGTAAATCCATCATATTTCAGCCTATCCACAGGATACCTAGCTCTAGTAGACCTGCGCAAAGTAGGTTCACTCGCAGGTGCTCTCAAAACAACCCTGGTCTTCCTTACTCCAGGTGTAACAATAGAAGGAATACCCAACTCATCGTCAATGCTTTGTTCTGAGCCACTAGATTCACCATCCACATAAGAGTGACCTGCATTCACATCAAACATGGGCTGATCTACCTTCTCTTTTCCTTTTCGTGAAACCTGCATACCATTATCTGCATTGCTTTGAGAAGATTCTCATGATCTCAATCTGCCTATCCATGGTGAAGAATGTGAACCACTGCTAGAGGACACTCCAGGTCCACTAATATCTTGTGACTACTCCAGTGAATTCTGTGCAGCATTACCATTTTGTGCATCTACATTATCAATCACATTTACTGGTTTATACCAGCTACTCATCTCATAAAAAACAACATCTCTGCTGACTGTAAACTTACAAGTAGAAGGGTTATAGCATCTATACCCTTTCTGCCCTGCAGAGAGTAACCAATAAAGATGCACTTCTCGGCTTTTGGATCCAACTTGGATCTCAACTCATCTGGCACATGAACATAGGCAATGCAACCAAAAATCTTCAAATGAGAAATATCTGGTTGCCTACCAGTATACCTCTCCTCTGGAGTCATCCCATGTATTGCTGCAGTGGGAGTCCTATTCATTATGTAGACTATTGTAGCAACTGCTTCAGCCCAGTAAAAATCTGGCAAGTCTTTTTCGTTGAGCATGGCACGAGATACCTCTCCAATATGCCTATTTTTCCTTTCTGCAATTCCATTTTGTTGTGGGGTATGATTGCATGAATATTGTTGCTTTATACCATGATCCTGTAGGAACCTTGCAAACTCATTTGAGAGGTACTCTCCCCCTCCATCTGACCTTAGGCATTTTATTTGCAGGCCGGTTTCTTTTTCAACCATAGCTTTAAGAGTTTTGAAATGCCCAAACACTTCACTTTTCTTTTTCATAAAATACACCCAAACTTTTCTGCTATAGTCATCAATAAAAGTGACAAAATAATGACAGGCTCCAATAGATGCAGCTTTAGTAGTCCACACATCAGAGTGGATTAATTCCAACAGATTCTTACTCTCTTGAACATGTCTAGGAAATGGTTTCCTTGCCTGTTTTCCAAATTGACAGGCTTCACATACCTTATGCATTTCTGCAACCTTGAATTTAGGCAATCCTACAATAATATTTTGGGCTTGCATTGATTTAAGCTGCTGTACATTAACATGACCAATGCGTTTATGCCAGATATCAATATCTACAACTACACCGATCCCATGTGCAAACATTGCTGCACTCAATTCAGGCATGTCTACATCCAACGTAAATATTCTGCCCTTCTTCTTTCCTTTTGCTATCAAGCGACCTTTATTTTTCATATCCTCAACAAAGCATCCATGAGAATTAAATCTGACCTGCAAGACCTGCTCAACCATTTGACCAACAGAAACCAGGTTCTTAGTGATATTCGGGATATGAAATACATCCGGCAAGTATTTCTTTTTTCCATCTTGCATAGACAAAGGAATTTTTCCAATCTGCACAATAAGATGTGCAGTATCATCATCAGTCTCCACAAATCGTGGTTTTTCCATTTTCCTTGGATCCTGCATCCATTCTGCATGACTTGTCATGTGGTTTGATGCACTTCAGTCAACATACCACACATCGTTGCTTTCTTCTACACTTGTCAAAGAATTGGTCATGTGCTGCACCATAAACAAATGCTCATTTCTGTCATCACCTTGTCTACTAGAAGATGCATAATTTCCTAGTTGAAATTTTCCATTCATGATATCATTCTACTTTTTATAGCACTTTTTAGCCATATGACCCATTTTACCATAGTAGTAGCATTCAACATTGTTGTTTGCATTTTGGTCTCTTTGCCATCCACCACGACTTGTTTGGCTCCCCCTGCCTCTAGAGTTACCACGTCCTCCTCCATAGGACTGGTTTTCTTGAGTTTGCTGCATATTTTGATTTCTACCACAGCCTCTAGATCGGCCTCCTCTACCTCTGCCTCTACCTCTTCCAGCATTTGAGTAGAAGACAGGTTCTTTTGAAGTTCCTCCTGAAGAAGATGCACCACTATTTCTCTGCTCCTCAGAAATTAGAAGAGCAATCAACTCCTCAAAGTCAGGAAATCTTTCACGGACGGAAATGGATGTTCGGAACTGTGCATAATCCTTTCCTAGACCATTCAAGGTCACAGAAACTAAATCATCATCTTCCACTGGCGACCCAATGGAAGCAAGTGCATCTACAATCTTCTTCACCTTCATGTGGTAGTCATTGATGCTCATACTTTCTCTTTGCACATTATGCAACTCTTGCTTGAGTTGCATTTTCCTAGCTTGCGTATTTGTGCTATACATTTTTGACAAAGTATCCCATGCCTCCTTTGGCGTACTTGCATCCTGAATATGCACAATCATAGAGTTTGAAATACTGATAGACAGCCAGTACATAACTTTTCTGGCTCTCTCATGCCATCCTTTAAATGCCTGCATTTGTTGTTGATTGGGAACATCAGGAAGAACTGGTTCTTCTTCATTTCCTGCAACAAATTCCCAATATCCTTTTCCCATAAGGAAATTCATCATTCTAAACTTCCATGCTTGGAAGTTGTTCTTGTCAAGCTTTTCAGTGACAATCTGTGAAAGAGAATCAGACGCCATTACAGAACACTGCAAAAAATTCTATCACTACAAAAAACACAGCTTCAGCCTCACAAGGGCAAATCTGCAAAACTGACAAAAGTGGTATTTGACCACACAGTCACTTCCTAGTGACGATTTTGCATCAATAGGCAACAAGGATGATTCTGTAACTCCCAATGTCTCTACGCACAGGCATACGATGCAATTTCTACAGTGACTTTTCACTGACTTGTAGAACAGTGGTCGCACAGCAAAAAAAAGTATTTTTCTGAGTACGTGCGGACAACTTCCGCCTCCAAAACAGGCCCCGAAATGGCCTCGAATAAAAAAAACAGGGAAACCAAGGGCTAAGGCCCTTACCTATAGCATATACTGCCCTCTTGCTACACCGCGAAGGGCATCTCAATCTGAGACAATGCACTCTTGCACTTTCCGGCTGTGCTACCTGTAGAGACTTGCTCCCAAAACTCGAAAAATGAAAGCAACACTGGTCCTCTTACCAGAATGCCGCGAACTTGGTTTGCTTTCTTGAGCTTCTTACCACGAATCAGGCTCTGATACCATGTCAAGATTGTGGGAGAGAAGGAAGGAGTCTCACTTTTAGCTTTCTCACTTACACAATGGGGGAATACACACAAAGGTGGAGGCTGAAAACAGTTTTCCTCTTCTTAGTTGTGTAAGCCAAAAGAACTTTAGTACAGAGAAATAGAAGAACCCTATATATATGGGTCTCAAACCAAACTCAACTAACTAAGGTGGCATACTAACTGAGCCATGAACTAGAGTAGATAAGGATAACTGTCATCTAGCTATTATTCATGGGCGGTGTACCAACCGCATCTGCAGCTAACAAGTCGGTGACATAAATGCACAACGGTCACCCTGGCATATCACGAGTGGAGCTCGATATCTCAATAGGTAAAGCATTGGTTTGGCCCATATGTGGTAAATGTCATTCATGACAATGCCACATATTCATTGGCTAAATTGGATGAGGCTAACATAAAGATACCTGTAGCTGGAAAAAGAATCAAGCTCTTCAAATGAAAAGAAAGTTCAACATATGAGTTAGAAGACTTGAATATAATTCAAGAGAATGAAGACATAGAGGAAGAAGAAGAGGCAGAAGATGAAGACATTGACATGGCAGAAGATACCTCTTCTGACACTACAAATCTATAAGACTTTGGCACATGCCAGAGGATGTGTAGATTGGGAGGGGGTGGATGTCATGCTGCTATGTGCACGCCATGTAAAAAAATCTAGAGTGTTGCTTCGTTCTAGATTTAGAGAGCCAATGCCACTTTAGGCATTAGTATTAGTATCCATGGTTCAAAAATATTAGATTTTGGCCAATTTTTCATATTCTAGATATTATCTATTGTAAAAATCCATAAAACTATAGATAACTTCTAGATTAGGATGACATGTAAAAGAAAGCATGTAGCTTTCAGCCAATTTGAGAGGATTTTATGTAAAAAGAGGGATTGATGAAATCGCGTGATGCACGATTGCTATTTTCAAGAAATGAACAGCACTTCGAAGGGGGAGATGAAGGAGTGATTTGGCAGAATTCTGGCTAGGTGTGCTAGTATTTTACCCTTCCCTTTTGGAGCCAATGGAAGCATCAAATTGGCAATCTGAGCAGCATAGAGAAAGGTATTATTTTATACATGTTTTTGTCTATTAGAGTTATATCTTCTCATAATGCTGAAAGAAACTGACAGGCTTCATCTTTGTTAGTATTCTTCTACAGTTTCTAATTCTTTTTTTGAGTATTCTTCTACGTCTTCAATTTCTTCAAACCCCTTCTCTTTCATCTACTCCTCTCCCTAAATCTACCTTCACCCTGCTGTCTCTTATCTTCAAGAACTTGGCTTGAAACCTTTAACCCTTTTCTTATCTCTACCATCTCCACAGTCTAAGCTCTTGAACTGCCATATATTCTTCTCTTGCCAAACCCCTGTGGTGACCTTCAACCCTACACGTTGCGACAACGATGGGTGAAAAAAGTTAGATTTTGCAGTTCCTGATCGAAGTAATGGAGGAAAAACAAGGTTGGACAAAGTTAAGGTTTGGATAAGTCTTAACAAATTGGCTCCTTTACTTCGCAAGATGGTGTTTAACAATGAAGATAGGCAAGAATTTATCGATGCTATGCATAGCTTCTACAAAAACATGGTGGAAGCGTGGGGCAAAAGCTTTATCACATATTACATGGTGCATACTAAGTCAATATTTTAAAATTGTATGAATTGTATAAACTATTGAGCATAGTTATACTCATGTGTGATATGTGTCTTTGTAGTATATCCTTGAGGCACATGGGCTATACTTTGCAGAAAAGGGAAGTATTGGAGTTTGGTCCACACAAGGAATTGAAAATTCACATTGGATAGTGCATGGTGCATACTAAAGAAAAACCAATCATGGTGGAGGGGTGAATGGTAGCAATCCAATGATCCAATTGCTATCTTGGTGGTATAGGATTATAGTAGCAGATGAAGCTAAACTCTCACAAAAGAGAGCAAATAAAAGTACTGATGAATCAGCTGTTCAGACATGATGGAATCACGTTCTTTCACTAAAAGAGTGCATTAAGAAGCCTCAAGTACTAAAGAAAACCATGCCAAGTGGCTAGAAACAAGGCTTCGACAAGGCAACAAATGGGTTCGAAGAGAGCTAAGATAGTAAAATGAACAATGTGTTTAGTGTGAATGCAATTCATAGTTTAAAAGAGAAAGAGAGAGTCTGCATCTATGTGAATGAGTCTTACAGTTTAGCTGAGGAAAGTTACTATATGTATATTCTCTACATCATGTGCATTCAAGGCCTATTTATAAATATCCTTATTTGTGAATTTTTCCTAAATAACACCTTTATATTACACCCTTTTGTATGTAAAAAATGTATAAAATTTGTAATTTTAAAATTTATTTTTTTGAACTCATGTGATGCACACATAGATTCATGTAACATGTCCGCTCGTCCACTTGAGAGACATGTCTTAGCAGCCCATCGGGAAGAGAGTCTAGAAAGCGCCGCCTGGCACTCACAAGGAATGTCACAGGGTTTGCGATCTAGATCTTCCCGAGTTTTCCCCAAGCGGAAGTATCTGGCTGTTCCCACTTAGGATCCACCTGAAGTCAGGGTTTCTTTCCTATCAGCACAGTCTCTAGGAAGTAGCTAGTATCGAGCTCCAGATGAACCACTTTGCGTAAGAACAACAGAGTTGAAGTGGATTTATGCTGCACTTGGTTCATGGAGAATGGGAAACGAGAGGGATGAGAAGCTCAACGTCCCTACCCATAAGGCATAGTCCCATTCCATGCCCCTACGTAACTTAGGCACTAACACAAAAACAATGTCAAGCAATTTTCTTTTTCAAATATTTGATCTTTATTTATCATAGTCCCGGAATACATCAAGTATCATGGCCGAAGGCTATCCCAGCAAAATCAATAGGATTGCTGCTCCAAGTTTCGCCCATAGACTAGTACACGGGCCTTGAGATCCCATCTCGAGTCACGTCGACCTCTTGTGTGGGATCTAGAGGCAAGGAATTTACAGCTAGAGCCTCCCTTGGCACCCAAGCGTCCTCCCACTCCAAGCAGCACCCACAAAGAGACCTCTCGCGGCGGGATTGGTCCAAATAACCGGTGCAGCTAACAACCCCCTTGGATAGGGCTAGGCAGACAGTCAAAGGTAACTGAACCTGCCTCTCCCTCCAGGCTTTTAACCTAAAGCATTAAGTGTTTTGCCTTGAATTAGTTCCTTGAGCAAAGAAGTTCAAACAACGTACCTAAATGTACAATCACGATCATCTCAGAGGTCGTTTGTACAACCAACTGCTAAGGTGTGATTCCTTCTTTCTGAATGCTCCCAGCATTCGATCCTAGATTGTTCGCGACTTGGCGAGATTCCAAGGGCTTGGCAATCTAGGTTGCTTGTTTCCTCTTCTTCTTCAGGTTAGGGTTTGTACCCTACCGACCCTAATTATCCTTACCTTAGGTCTCCTTGTAAAATAGGTCATGGACAACCCCGTTGTCCTTGGTTGGCCAACTTGCTGGTTATCTCCTAGGTCCCTTGAAGTACCTATGTACCTTTATCTTAGATCTTAATTGATCAAGATTGTCTATCCCTTCGACCATGGCTGGTCAAGATGGTTCTGTTTAGAACAGTTCCTACTCCGACTTAAGTATAATCTTCTTAAGCCTTCTTAATAATGCTCACAAGCACTAAGCTTTTACCTATCCCTCTTGAAGTCACCAAGGACTTTGTCATGCGATTCGTGGATCTCAGTCCCATTTGGTAAATTACAAACAACTTTGAATTTTCCCAACAACATTAATGCATGCAATGTAATGCCATGCCTTGATTTCAATGCTTACAATTTTGCTATAATCCATACGTTATTTTAAGCCACATATGCGAAGGTACTTCCTATGCATGCAATCTTAACATTATCCTATATGTAACTATTTACACGATCTATAACCTTCTTGAATGATCTAACTTTATGTGATCATTGTATGAGTCTAGCTACACTTTAATCTTTTCTGGAGATTATTACATGTACCTTGGAATCCTTCTTGTGATACAAACATGCACTTTGTTTCTTTCAATGTCCTTTGAAATGCATTTTAAGCAATAACTTGTGCAAGGAACAATGCACTTTATGTAGGAATTCTTGCAAGAAGTTTTTGGTAATTTATGATGCAATTAACTAATCAATTTCACCTATTATGATGTCATCTTACAACAGAAATTATCTTTCTCGTTACATACATCACAACTAAGTTCATACCAAGGAATTTACACAATTAATGTGATGCATGTGAATGTGGTTTTCACTATGTAATTATAATCTATGATTTAATAATAGAGCAACCTAGGTTTGGAGTGATGCCGTGATTCCAGTGGTATTGATGCCTGATGAACTGTTCGCGGTTGCGGTGCCACTTTATTTCAAACCTCCATCCACACTTGCAGGGTTTCCAGCCATCTTTGTGGAACTACGCTTCAAGGCCATACTCAAAGACACGTGAACGAGTGATAGACTTTTCGCACTCTCCTATGCAAGATTCTCGCCGCCTCTCCTTGAGTGGAGGAAGAGGTAACAAAGGGGAGGGATGTATTTTTGGCAATTCTTCTTCTTCTTCTTCTCTTCTTCTCCTCTCCCTCTCTCTTCTTCTTCCTCTTCTTCCTCTCTTCTTCTTCTTCTCTTCTTCTTCTTCTTCTTCTTCTTCTCTCTCTCTCTCTTCTTCTTCCTCTCTCTCTCTCTTCCTCTTCTTCTTCTTCTTCTTCTCTTCTTCACCTTCTCTCTCTCCCTCTTCTTCTTCTTCTCTCTTCTTCTCCTTCTTTTCTTCTCCTCTCTCTCTCTTCTTCTTCTTCTTCTTCTTCTTCTTCTTCTTTTCCTCTCTTCTCCTCCTCTCTCTCTCTCTCTTCTTCTTCTTCTTCTTCTTCTTCTTCTTCTTCTTTCTCTCTTCTCCTCCTCTCTCTCTCTCTTCTTCTTCCTCCTCTTCCTCTTCTCTTCTTCTCCTCTCTCTCTCTTCTTCTTCTTCTTCTTCTTCTCTCTCTCTCCCTTCTTCTTCTTCTACTTCTTCTTCTCTTCTTCTCCTTCTCTCTCTCTCTTCTTCTTCTTCACGACGAACACCGGGGGAGGGGGGTGGGGTTTCCTAATCACGGCCAGGGGGGCGTGATGATGCAGGCTAGGGAGGGGGCTGCCTTCGATGAGGGGGGGAGAGGGCACTTTCTAGATGGAGGGGGGGCATGCCTAGTCTAATGACCACCAGGGGGGAGGGCGCTGCCTTGCGACGAGGGGGGGAGGGCTTCCTTATAAGGGGGGAGGTGGTAAGGGGGGGAGACATCTGTTCACAGCCGCCACCCTCCACCTGGGGGGCTGCATGCCCCCCCTCTCTTCCTTAACTCACACACACACTCTCTCTCCCCGCCATGCATGCAACAGGGGGAGAGAGAGGGAGGGTAAAAAAATTTAAGTTCAATTTAAAAAAATTAAGAGGGGGGGTTCTCATGGGGGGGAAGACACGGGGGGAATATTACAATTCATGAGTAACTTACTCGAGCAGTTTAGGGTTATATAAAAGAGTGTTTCACTTTCTATCTTATTCATTGAGTTCTCACATCTCTTGTGTAGGAAAGATGGCTAGCCCTAAGGTAGTTGTAAATAAGCTTCTTCTCAAAGCCCCGTATCGTAATCATCCCCTTGGAGCATCTACTAGCTCAGATGCACACCCTTCTCAACCTAACCTAGCTTCCTCAAGCTGCCCTCACAAGTATCCTCCTCAACATCCCCACAAGAAATGCAAGTGGAAGCTAGATATAGTGGCCCTGAGAGAAATCAGGAGGTATTATTACGAAGGCAAGCTTCTCAAGACTTGTTCGCGAGATTGTGCAAGACCTCTACCACACAAAAAGCAGGAGGTGGTTTTTGGCACAAGGTTAGGATAGACCTGATTGCTTTACAAAAGAATGCCTTCATACTCTACAATGTTCTACAAAGGCCTTTTTAGTTTACTTGAATGACTGATGCTTAGAGTTGTGCAATACATGCAAAGCGCATCACTGTAACTCCCAAGGACTTCCAACTTGCAAGAAATCTTCAAGTAGTGAAGGATGCATTCATTCCAATGGAATGAACACAATTTGTAATATTATCTTTTTTGACATAGTATTCTCCTCGTGCATTGGACATATGACTATGTCCCAGTGCAAAACTATTGTATGTGTCCTTAAAATATGAATTAAATTTTTACTCTTGTCCTTCACTGTCAACTTTGACTGTGCATCTTTGCTGTATTTTCAACTTTTACTTACAGTTTTTGCTAGCATTGTCAATTTCAATTATAAGAAAAACATGTAAAAATTTGCCATTTCTTGTTGCAAACTTTTTTCATTATGCCTATGTATAGTCTATGTGGTGCAAAGTTTCTAAGGGTCAATAGTCACAATATTGATTTCTCAATTAACAATCCATCCATAATTTTGGTGCGGGATAATTATAAAAATACTAAACTATATCAAAATGCGACGAAACTTTACATTCACACTCGTTAGGTGGCCAAGAGCCCAAATTCCAGACGCCGGACTTTGAACTAAGGGTCTGCACACATTTTTTTTCCAAAAAAAGTAATTTGGGCTCTTGGCCACCTAACAAGTGCACATGTGAAGTTTCGTTGCATTCCGATAAAAGATTATGGATTTACAATCACACGATGGACAGTGTATATGAAGCTACATTAACTCGGTTTTGGGGTTTAAATGGGTTAAAAGTTCATTCTTCTTCTCATTTTCACATCTTGCCTTCTTTGCTTCCTCCATTCTCACATCCCCACCCTCTTTCTCTTATCCATCTTTCCCTCCTCGAGCTTACATGGCAAGCACTAAGTAAGCATGTCGCCATTTCGATCATAGGAAGGCCTCATGCCAAGGCCTGCCACCTAGAGCACAAGGTAGAGCCTTCTCAAGTGCAACAGCAATTGCTCCCCATAGAGCACAATGACCACCATAGAAGAAGAGGAGATGAAATACGGGAATTGTTGCCCTTCGGGAGATAAGGAGAATCCAGTGTGGATACGAGCTTCTTATCCCGAAAAGATCTTTTCATAAGGTTGTTCAGGAAGTCATGCAAGACTTGGAGCTGAAAGGGATGAGAAGATTTTGGGCGAGAGTGCGTGATGGCCCACTAGCAGGAAGGTGGACTGCTACAGCTATGGAGGCCCTACAAATGGCTGCAGAGGGGTTTCTCATTGACTTGTTTGATGATACATAGCTAGCGGCCATCCATGCAAAGTGCATCACAATCACTGATAAATACATGAACTTTATCGTTTGATACGGCAAGGGGACTCCTCCATAGGATTAGGGTTTAGGGTTGCAAGGTTTTGTAATGAGTATTATAGCACCATAGCATCTTGGAGGACCAAAAAATTTTGTGTACTCTGCCACATTGGAATATTTACATATATATACATAATATCTCATGCGATATATACTGAATTTAAATAATTGAGTAAAGTTGTTTTGTTTTATTTCTTGAAACCCACGACTCTTAATTTTTATTTAACGTACATATGCATGGAAAGTAGTAATACTTGGATACGAGTTATGTTATTGCTTATGCACAACCGCAAGTGTAGTACTACGTGTTGACATAATTAAATTGGATTATGTTAACATATGCGGATACGTCATTCACGTACCACACATTATTGTCACACTTACAAGCACCACACATTTATTCAATATATATTTATTTATAGGGACAAAGTAAAATATCTTTTATTCATCAAGACAAATATGTGTGATGGCTAATAGTGATGACAGATACAAAAAGCCATTAGCCAACAGGAACTCTCATTCATTCCTTGACTTTTAGTTTGTCTTTAGTTGATAATCCTACTACCTTATTAATTGACTAACTAACTTTTGAACCAACCAACTAATTTTCAATTGTGTGGAAATATTACATCCCTCTCATGGTCTCCTTGTGCTTCCTTGTGCCTTCCCATGCCTCATTTTTATAGTGAATTAGAGAAGAAGGCTTGTGGCTGAGAAGAAGAGCTCTTTGTGAAGGGGATCTTGGAAAAATCAATGATCTGATGTTCAAATCATAAATCTGATGGTTCCATTGGCTCCAAAAGGGGGGTAAAACGGCAAGACACTTGCTTAGAAATCTTTCATATCACTCCTTCCTTTTCTCCCTATTCGAAGTGTTGTCTACTACATGTAAACTATGATCATGGTGCATGCAATTTTACCAATCTCTATTTTTTAAATATAAAATCTCTAAAACTAACTAAAACATCACTTGCTTTTTTTTTAAATGACATCCAGTTCTAGAAATCTCCAAAAAAATTTAGGATAATATCTAAAAGGTATTAGTTTTTATCCAAAAATCGAATATTTTTGGACCATCCATACTATACACATTAATACTAGTGATTAATATGGCTCATAAGTCTCATTCATGTTGTAACTTTCGTGAAGGGTGGCTACAGTCCTTGTCAATCCGAGAAAAATATTGGATTACGACTCTCGATTTTTTTAAAACATATATTTTTATTTAAATAAAAATCATTAGTTATTAATATTAGTTAGTTTTTAGTTAATAATATTACTAACTTATTAATTGACTAACTAACTAACTTTTAATGGCATGGAAATATTACAGTTGATTTGAATAGCATATCCGTGATTACTAGACAGACTTAAAATGCTTATTATTTGGGGGTTAATACATACTTCTTTACATCTAATACGTAGGTTATAGTTATTGAAAGAAGAACAAGCATTCTCTTGATAGAAGTATGTAATAGAAAAGATGAAGAAGGGAATTGGACCAGTGATACATATCATTGATCATCTAGGGTACATATGCATCCAAGTATGAAGAGAGCTTTTAGGAAAGGTGGGGATCCAACGATATGATAGCACACTTTCAAGGTTAAAGGTCTTAGAGAAAACCTAAAATATCTCGTCACACTGGCTGACAAAGATAGTCTCGTGGATCCACTCGTCAAAGTGTGTGGGAGCATCCATCATAGCAGGTAGGAGGGATGTGGTGGATATAAAGAGATGAAGAGAGAAAGTGGAAAATGAAACAATGAAACAAGAACTAAACTAGTTCTACATTAAAAACCTTAAGTTTTAAACCATTAATGGTTGTTCGCATATGATATTTAGTCAACAATAACAGTAAGAAATGGCATTGAACCCTATTGGAAAAGTAGCAAACAGACAACTGAGGGTAGCTAGGCACGACCTCTATGAATTCAACCTGATTCATTATTCAAATTTCTTTTGTGAGCTCGGATCATAGATTCTTTTTAGAGGCATTAATCTAGTGTTACAAGTACAAACAACAATGAAGGTGAGTGCTCAGACATATGCTAAGGTGGAATCCTCGTCTGAAACACTTAGTGTTGCCCTTCTTGGGTCTTTCTTGCCTTTGTGTCATTTTCCATCATCTTTCGAGGGATAGAGAATGCCCTCCTTCCGACCCCTCTTTTATGTAATAGAGGTGAGCAGTTATGCTATAGTTTTAGATGATGGCTTCCCTAGGTTACTATCCTTTGGTTCTTATCTTAAGATCTCGGTCTAGGATCTTATTTGGTCAGTTGATAACCATTTTTCCCATATTTAGAATTTAATCGTGGTTCTAAGTTTTCCCTAGGGTTTCCTTCCCTCAAGATAGCAGGAACTAGTCCTCACTCCTCTCCTTACAAGTCAAGCGTAAACTAAGTCTATTTACCACTCTGAAATAGTTGCGGTATCAGATGTAACTTGGCAAATGGTCGTTCTTCTTGTGGATATGACATTAGAGTTTTCTTATGTTAGCTTTGAGATATACCATATTTTGAAATTGATATTTCTAAGAGTGTTTTGGATTCTTTGCAATTGGTTATTGGGATAGAGATCAAAATAGTATGTGCTGACTCTAAGTTAAAATATGGTCGTAAAGACAACTTGACCTATTTGCGACTAGAGTTCTAGTTGAGTTGGAGCTAAATCTTGGCTTCACTTATCATGTAGGATTTCATTTTCCAAATAGCACCTTTCAATTAAGCTTGACATTTCACATGCACATCTTAAATCTACCTTTTTAGATGCATTGTAACGTGTCCACCTATTCTGTAGGACACGTCTTAGTAGCCCATCGGGAAGAGAGTCCAGAAAGTGCTGCCCAGCACTCCCACGGAATGTCATGGGGTTTGCGATCTAGGTCTTCCCAAGTCTACCACGAAGCGGAAGCATTTCGGCCGTTCCCACTTAGGATTGACTTGAATCAGGGTTTCCCTAATGGTCAAGTTCCTCGGAGGTAACTAGAGTTGAGCCCTAGATGAACTACTTTACACATAAATATCAGGGTCAAAACAGATTTATACTGCACTTGGTTCAAGGAGAATAGGAAACAAGAGGGATGCGAAGCTCAACCTCTCTGCCCATAAGGCATAGTCCCACTATGTTCCCCTAAAATAGTATAAATCGGGACTCTAGCTTTCTAGATTCTAGGCCATCGTTACCTTGCTGTCAATTCCGTTGAGAAAGGTTCCCGGCCAACTAGGACCACCCTTCCATAGGACAGACCCATGGCCACATCCACCGCACTTTCCTCAAGTTGCTTTAGTTATCTAATTACCTACCACATTTAGTTTAACAAGCAAAAATAGCTTCCTTAATTAGCCAATTAATCATCGGTTCCTTCACGTAACTTAAGCACTGACATAGAAAAACAGTGTCAAATAAGTTCCTTTTCAACAATTGATCTTATTTATCAGCCTTTGGAATACATCATATAATCCAGCCCGAAGGCTATTCTATAATCCACCCGAAGGCAATTCCATAATCTGCTCGAAGGCAATTCCAGCAATCCTCAGGGATCACTATTCCAAGTTTCTGCCCATAGACTAGTATGTGGGCCTCGAGATCCAATCTCAAGTCACGTCGGCCTCTTGTGCAGGACCCGAAGGCAAGTTATTTATGGCTAGAGCCCCCTTGGCACCCAAGCGTCCTTCTACTCCAAGTAGCACCCACGGAGGGACCTCTTGCGGCGGGTTTGGTCCATGTACCCGGTGCGGCTAACAATCCCCTTGGATAGGGTCAGGCAGACAGTCGAGGGTAAATGATGCTGCCTCTCCCTCCAGGTCTTCAACTTGAAGCATTAAATATTTTCTAGCTTTAGTTCCTTGAGCAAAGAAGTACAAACAGTGCTCCTCATTGTACAAACACAATCAATCCAGTGGTTGTTTGTACAGCCAATTGCTAAGGTGTAAATCCTTCTCTTCGAACGCATCTAACATTCGATCTGGGATCCATTGCGACTTGGCAAGATCCCAAGGGTTTTGTAAGCTGTGTTGCTAGTTTACCCTCTTTCCTTGGGTTAGGGTTTATACCCTATTAACCCAAATTAACAAACACCCTAGGTTCTTTATGTTAAGGTCAATAAATCATGGACAACCTCGTCGCCCTAACTTGACTGGTCAATTGCTTGCTAGGCAATTCCTAATTACCCTAACTTGGCAAATCAACCCTAAGGAAGGGTGATGTAGTAGAATGACCACTCATCCTCTTGCAAGTTATACTTGCACTTAGAACTCGCCAACCTTGTTCTAAGGAGTGGCAATTCTACTTTGTGATTAAACACAAAACCCTGCAACTTTGCAACTTGTTGCATAGGTGTCGCACCTAACTTATGGGATTATTTCTCCCATCGCACGGTATTCCTTGGTCAAGGATACCTTGGTCAAGATGTAGGGTTTGGGAGTCCTCTTGACTCAACCCAACCCCAACCCTGCTAGGTCGACAACCTTTGGCCCTAGGGTTTCTAAATTCAATCGGAAGTCTAGTATTTGGCCAATTGATCTTTAGGGTGAGGACCCTAGATCGTTCTTGCATGGGCATTTAACTAACCCTAACATTCCGTGATTGTGGATAGGACCTTGAGGTCAGAAATATTAAGTCGGTTTCCCGAGTGCGATACTAGGTAGAATTTTATCGCGACTTAGCTTTTCCTAGTGCATTGAGGTGATCATCATTTGAGTTACACCATTACAAGTGATATACCTATTTGATCTAATTGCCTTGTGACAAGACGTGATCTCTCCTTAGAGATGCAAATACTTTTCCTAAAAAGATGTAAATAATTTCAAGATACAACATTCCATGCAAATATGCAATTCGTAGACTTTTTTCTTTTATGCAACTATAAGATGTACAATGACCATTTCTTTTCCTTGCCTAAACTATAATGATTGAAAATTTAGGGCTAACTCGTATAAACCCTACGTTGATTTACATCAAGAACTATGCCTATAAACCCTTCGTCTAATGCATTGAATTCAAGCTTTAATATGAAATGCATCCTTTTCTAAATACAAACTTCGATAAAAGAACTCCATGCATGAGCGAATACCATGAGTCTGACATTTAATTAATCCCTCCTTTAGCACTTAACCCATCTTTAAAATGCAAGCATGCTTGCATGCAACTAGCAAAGTTCATAGTTTCCTTTCCATACATCGCGATTCTTTGGACAACATTCAATGGGTGTCTAAGATTATCCTCTATACGAATCACATCCATGAATTTAAATCATAAGTGAAACATGCGACATAATCTCTATCCTTCTTAGCATGATATCATCTTCTAAGTTATGCATTATACGTTCAAGAAAATTGCAACTACCCTTGTCGACGGGAGTGCAAGCAATTTCAATTAACCGGCATGCACTAAACTTTGTGAAACGAATGAATAAATGCATTTAAATTTTCCTAAAACCCATCATGCTTAATGCATCCCTTTCATGCGAGCATACAATTGGAACCTAGGTATGAGGACTCGTAGCATTGTCCACCCGTGAACTCGGGTTGGAAGCTCCCACGTGTGCGCCTCGTGTCTTTAGCTTTGGAGCCATTTATGCAGTGTATTTTGTCGCAGCAACTCCCCTTGGGTCACCTCCGCATATCGGATCCTCTCTGTTTGAGATCTTATCTCCCACGCAGGACACGAGCCTTGAAGACTTAGTTTTAAGGGAAACCGGGGAAACATGGGGGAACCAGGCTTATGTAAGCCTTTAGTGAAAGCTTCCAAACAAGCTTCTAAGCTTTTGTCCATAGTAGATGACGTGGAGAGAGAAAATGATGGAGGAGAGGGTGATGAGGATGACGATGAAGGAGAGGAAGAGGATGATGATTATGATGATGATGGCGATGTTGGCAGGGGGCATGGTAGCAGCGTGGCTATGGCGTGGCAGCATGGCGTGGTGGATGGCGGCAGGCTGGGGCAGCATGACGTCTCCATGATTCCTCCCTCTCCCTTCCCTCTAGCTTGGGGAGGGGTCATATAGAATGAAGGGGGGAGGGGATAGCCACACACATGGCTATTGCATGCTCCCCTCCCTCATGCTTCCTACACAAGCCCTCTCACACTCCCTCTCCCCGCCATGCATCGGCTGAGGGGGAGGGGTTATTAATTTAAAAAGATTGCCACAATTTTAACCATTATCCCCTTTTTTTCCCCATGGAGCGTGTTCGTGTGTGGGCTTGCGGTTTCAAGCCACAGTCTTCCATACACGACACGTAGCTAGAATTTATTAATGTGCGCGGAGGGAACAATTGTGGAGATATTTGCAATCACACCTAATATAGCCTCTTTGTATGAGGCAATCTGGGCTTAGGACATGCAGGCTGCGGTAATCCCATATGCACAGAGAGGGAAGATTGCTACCCATCCAACAACTATAAAGCATTGTACTTGACTACCACTTTTCATGTAGAATGAATACAATGTCATGATGCTTTGTACTTTCGGTTAAGTGTCTTGTCATTGTCAGTCATACACAAGATTGTGTTTATGAGTCCAAGCTTCCATCTTGGAACCTAATTCACTTGTGTAACAAAGAGTGTCTTTGTTTCTATCATCATGAGTTCACTCTATGCCTATAAGCCACCATAGCCATGTCCTAGATCATGCACATCTCGACATGGTATTAGAGCCCAGTTGGGCATGGCATTACTTCTCTATCCTCTCTTGATTCCTCTCAACCTCTATCCAGCACACATCCAGCTCAGTGTGAGTGTATGACTCCAATCTCTCACTTGAATCCCATAGCCACTGTTTGGCAGCCATAGCTAGATAGGACATACAACACTTGGAGCTTCTATATCTTACTCGTGGCGAAGCTCCCTTGTACATCACAGTCCAACATTACTCATCATTGAGCCTAGCATTGCGTGAATTTGAGCTCGCTGGAAATTCTGCGCCTGTATCAGGTCGTACTATTGTCTCTGCGTGCACAGACAGCAATTTTCTCTACGACCATAGGGCAATTCAAGGATGGCTCATAAGCTCTCTCCCCACTAAGTATTGGCTAAAATTGTTGCGCTGATCGTCTGCACGAGCTGGTTTAACACTCGTTTGTCAGAACCCTAAATAGGGACTCCATAGCCTTTGAGCTTCAAGCTCATAAACCACTTCTTTTTTCTCACTCCTCCTACTTGGATCACCCTATTGACATCCAGATTCATTGACTTAGTCAGTGCCACACATCAAGGAGGGGAAGTTCTTGGAGATCTTTGGATATTTTTGAAGATTGGAAGACTAAGCATTCAACATCAAGCTCAAGCTCCTCTTCCATCTCACTCCTCTCACTCCATTGAAATTTTGCCACTCTGATCTGAGCTCCTAACTAAGTTTCAAGCAAGGATTCAAGTGTTTTACCCGCAAGATTTGTCCATCACACAAGCAAGGAGGGGACTCAAGCAACCGGTTCATCAAGCAAAGCAACAACAAGTATTAAGAATCATCATCCATAGTATCTCTTGATACTAATTCAGTGCTTCTTGGCACTTTTGCTCTTTAACACATTCAAGAATCAACTCACTACTGATTTATCTCTGATTTGAAGCTAATACTCAATGACCAAAATGAAGTTTTTCATATGGACACATGCTATCAAGGGTGACACAACTACTCTTATTACTCACTTGTACTATGTAGAAGATGTTACTCTACCTACAAGAAGACATGAAGGTACCTATATCCAAATGCCATCAGTGCATCCATTTGAAGACCTTGAAGACATGAAAGTGCAAAAGTTTGAAGACATTTCCGTTGTCTCAAAGATTGTACCTTTGCTTAAGGGGGACCATAAAGACAAGAACCAAATGACTAATGCAAGCAAAGTCCATGAAAATGAAGCGGCAAGCAAAGTGAACAGCAAGTACATAATCAAAAAGGGCAAGCTGGACTACTCCCACAAGAAGACCTACAATGAATTGAATATCTATGTCAAAATTAATGCTGAAAATTGCAAGGGCCTACCGGTCCTTGATCCAAATTTTTACTGACTTCTTTAGCCTTGTAATGTCTAGCCCAAATGTCTTTATCATAAGCTTGTAAAACTCCTAATGTAGCCTTGTACTACAGCCTCTGTAAGGCCCCTGTTACAGCCTCTGGATGACCATCATGTTTGTGGTACCCACACTTAGCCTTTTTCTGCGACAGCCTTTGGTGTTTTGCCATGTTTATGGTGTGCCCACACTTTGCAGGTGTTACTTTCACTAAAGCCTCTACACACTTTGTACTTTCTGGTTGTGATTGAGGAGGGGTGTTGAGATATTTGCAATCACACCTAATGTAGCCTCTTTGTATGAGGCAGTCTGGGCTTAGGACATGTAAGCTGCAGTAATCCCATATGCACGGAGAGGGAAGATTGCTACCCATCCAACAACTACAAAGCATTGCACTTGACTACCAGTTTTCATGTAGAATGAATGAAATGTCATGATGCTTTGTACTTTCAGTTAAGTGTCTTGTCATTGTCAGTCATACACAAGATTGTGTTTATGAGTCCAAGCTTCCATCTTAGAACCTAATTCACTTGTGTAACAAAGAGTGTCTTTGTTTCTATCATCATGAGTTCACTCTATGCCTACAAGCCACCATAGCCATGTCCTAGATCCCACACATCTCGACAACACTTAGCCACCAACATTTATCGACGCGGAAGATTATTTTGAACCGCTTTTTGCGCGTCATGTGCGGGGATGTTGTTTTTTATGAGATGAGTAGCTGGTATAAACTAGTAAATGTTATTGATGATGTAGATGCACAAAATGGTAATGCTGCACAGAATTCACAACAACAGTCACAAAATATTAGTGGACCTGGAGTGTCCTCTAGCAGTGGTTCACATTCTTCGCCATGGACATGCAGATTGAGATCAGGAGAATCTCCTCAAAACAATGCAGATAGTGGTATGCAGGTTTCACGAAAAGAAAAAGAGAAGGTAGATCATCCCATGTTTGATGTGAATGCAGGTCACTCTTATGTGGATGGTGAATCCAGTGGCTCAAAATAGAGCATTGATGATGAGTTGGGTATTTCTTCTATTGTTACACCTGGAGTAAGGAAGACTAGGGATGTTTTGAGAGCACCTGGGAGTGAACCTACTTTGCGCAGGTCTACCAGAGCTAGGTATCCTGTGGATATGCTGAAATATGATGGATTTATAGCTATTCACTATGCCTATATGGTCAAAATGATACAGGAACCAGAACCCACTTCTTTTGAGCAAGCCATGGGAAAAGAAAAATGGGAGAAAGCCATGGATGAAGAAATGGATGCCTTGGAAGAAAATGCTACATGGGAATTGGAACCTTTGCCTAAAGATAAGAATGCAATTGGTTGTAAGTGGGTTTATAAGGTGAAACACAATGCAGATGGTTTTGCGGATAGATACAAGGTAAGATTAGTAGTCAAGGGGTATACACAAACATATGGCATTGATTATGAAGAAACATTCAGTCTGATTGCAAGGATGGCAACCGTAAGAGCAGTCATTGCTATGGCTGCATCAAAGGGATGGTCTTTACATCAGATGGATGTAAAGAATGCCTTCTTGCATGGTGATTTGCAAGAAGAGGTCTATATGGAGCAGCCACCAGGTTATGTGCATGATGTTCATCCTGAGTTTGTTTGCAAATTGAAGAAAGCCTTGTATGGCTTGAAGCAAGCACCTAGAGCATGGTCTGACAAGGATAGGACAATATCTTATCACTATTGGTTTTCAGATTTCCAAGGCAGATTTCTCACTTTATGTGAGAAAAACATAGAAATGTATTATTCTACTTGTCATTTATGTTGATGATTTGATTATCACAGGTGATAGTAATGAAGATATCCTTCATGTGAAAATGCTATTGAAGCAGAAGTTTGAGATGAAGGATTTGGGAGAGCTGCGTTATTTCTTGGGCATTGAGGTGATAAGATCACCAAGTGGGATATGGCTCTTGCAGAGGTAGTATGGATTGGACATGCTGTCCAAATATGGGATGACAGGCAGTAAGCCTATTTCAGTTCCTTTGGAGCAGAATGTGAAGCCGAGTGCAGATGCAGGTGAGCTTCTGGAAGACCCTACTATGTACAGACGCATAGTAGGAGGTTTGATTTCTATGACTATTACCAGGCCAGATTTGAGCTATGTTGTTGGATTAGTAAGCCAGTTTATGCAGGCTCCAAGGAAACCGCATTTGGATGAGGCTAGACGCATACTCAGGTATGTGAAGTCCACATTGCAGTATGGACTATTTTATGAGACTAGGGTTCAGATACAGTTGCATGGATACACTGATGCTGATTGGGCTGGTAGTATTTCTGATAGACGATACGTGTTCTCTTTTGGGAGTGCTGCAGTCACTTGGAGCAGCAAGAAACAGCCTACAGTTGCCCTGTCAAGCACAGAGGCTGAGTACAGGGGTGCAACAATGGCTTCATGTGAGGTAGCTTGGTTGCATAAGCTGCTTTATGATATACATCAGCCTACAGATGGGCCAGTTGTCATTTATTGTGATAACATGAGCATTATAAACTTGGAAAATAACCTAGTCTATCATGCTAGAACAAAGCACATTGAGGTGCATTATCACTGTGTGCGGGAGAGGGTTTTACTAGGTCTTATTGATCTAGTTTATGTCAGCACAGAGGATCAGGTAGTTGACATATTCACGAAGGCATTGGGTGCAGAGAAGCTACGCAAGTTCAGAGACCTGCTTGGTGTGCAGGAATTGGGATTGAGCTCGAGGGGGAGTGTTGAGATATCGAGCTCCACTCGTGATATGCCAGGGTGACCGTTGTGCATTTATGTCATCGACTTGTTAGCTGCAGATGCAGTTGGTACACCGCCCATGAATAATAGCTAGATGACAGCTATCTTTATCTACTCTAGTTCATGGTTCAATTAGTATGCCACCTTAGTTAGTTGAGTTTGGTTTGAGACCCATATATAGGGTTTTTCTATTTCTTTGTATGAGAGTTCTTTTTGGCTTACACAACTAAGAAGAGGAAAACTATTTTTAGCCTCCACCTTTGTGTGTATTCCCCCATTGTGCAAGCGAGAAAGCTACAAGTGAGACTCCTTCCTTCTCTCCCACAATCTTGACACTCTTAGCCTGAGACCTGTACACTCCCTTGTTCTGATCCTTATAAGACCAAGTCTTGTTATTTCTTGGCGTGGTCTACACCTCCTGTATTATCGGTGCAGCTCGAATGAGCGCATCCTGTAGATCTGTTGGGCGCATTGATTCCAGGCGGGTGTTTATAGGTAGATTCAATCCGGCACAAAACTTTGACACTTGTTGTGTCATATCCATTTGTGGAACGTACTTTAAAAGAGAGACGAACTTTGAATAATAAGCATCAGAGATAGTCCAAGCTACTTTAGTTCATAGAACTCGTTCATCTTCTGCGTGCGGTAGGCAGGTGGTAGATATCTCCCTCGCACAGCACTTTTAAGATTTTCCCACGTAACTAACCCTTCCGAGATCCCTTGGTCTCTGCACCATTGCTTCCACCAAAGTCTTGCTTCACCGGTAAGCTTCAACTTGGCGAGCATTGCTTGGTTAGCGGGTGTAGTCCCTCCTGCTTCGAAGTAATCCTCCATGGATTCAATCGAGATCTCGGCATCAGTTTGGACGGTCCTTCCTTTACCATCGAATTTAGGTGGTTTGATTTTCTTGAGAAGGAACTTCTTCTCCTGAAGTACTGCCATACTTGGTGTAGGGGTCGGACTAGGAATTTGCACTTGAGGTTGTGCCTAGGGAATAAGATTCTTTATGTTAAAAACTTGCTAAATGTTTCTCACATTACATTAACATGCCCAATTCAGCTTTTAGCCAAGTGACCTAATCACATAACTCCGTACCAACACTTACAGCCAAGACAGTCATTGATTTAAAAAAAGTCTATTTCATTCATGTGGGCATAGCCCTTTCGGAGTACAATATTTTTTGGGAAGGTGAACAAGCTGATTGGCACATCAATTTGGAGAGAATAAGATTGTGTTACATTCAGTTATGGGAACTGAGTAATAATATGGATTGGAGTCATGGATTTTCAAGAATCAATAGGTCATAGGAAGATTAGGGTATCCCTTCCTTGGATACCCGTTCTTCTCATATCGTCCCAACACCTTGATTCTGTCGGCAGGTATTATTCGAGTTACTTCCTCGTGCATATACTTGTTTTGCTTGACCTTTCGACCACCAACATGTAGGGTTGTGTTTGCGTGAGCTCACAAAGATGAACAGCTTCATGATCTTTAAGTCCTCCATCCACTTGATTCTCTTCAACTTGGTCCGAAGGTACGCAAGTCGATGGGCAGCTATGTAATAAATTCTTGAATCACCCGTCCATCTCTGTTCCATGTACAAGGGTGAAGGATTGTAGATGTGGTCTAGGATATTCATCATACCTAGCCTCCATCGATAATCCAAAGCATGCATCACGGTCATAAACATAACCTGGAACACCAAGAATTTGTTCTATGCTTCGTGACTCTGCACACGAGCATCGATAAGTAAGTAAGGAAATGTTCTTAACAGCAATATTTACCTACTTCACCTCATTAAGTTTCCTTGTAAATATTAGATCCATTGGTTGGCTCTGATACCAACTCTAACGTGTCCACCGGTCCACTTGTAGGACACATCTTAGCAGCCCATCGACAAGAAAGTCCAAAAAGCGCCGCTTGACACTCCCATAGAATGTCACCGGGTTTGTGATCTAGGTCTTCCCAAGTCTGCCATGAAGCGGAAGCATTCGGGCCGTTCCCACTTAGGATCGACCTGAATCAGGGTTTCCCTAATGGTCAAGTTCCTCGGAAGTAACTATCATCGAACCCCAGACGAAGTACTTTACGTAGGAATATCAGGGTCCAAAGCGGATTTATACTGCACTTGGTTCAAGGAGAATGGAAAATGAGAGGGATGCGAAGCTCCACCTCTCTGTCCATAAGGCATAGTCCCATTCCTTTCCCCTAAAATAGTATAAATCGGGACTCTGGCTTTCTAGTTTCTAGGTCATCGTTACCTTGCTGTCAATTCCTTTGAGAAAAGTTCCCGGCCAACTGGGACCACCCTTCCATAGGACGAACCCATGGTCACATCCATCGCACTTTCCTTGGGGTTGCTTTAGTTATCTAATTAACCTATCACATTTAGTTTGACAAGCAAAAACAGCTTCCTTAATTAGCCAATTAATCACCGGTTCCTTCACGTAAAGCACTGACATAGAAAAACAATGACAAGCAAGTTCCTTTTCAACACTTGATCTTATTTATCAGTCTTTGGAATACATCATATAATCCAGCCCGAAAGCTATTCCATAATCCGCCCGAAGGCTAATCCATAATCCGCACGAAGGCAAGTCCAGTAATCCTTAGGGATCGGTAATCCAAGTTTCCACCCGTTGACTAGTATGCGGGCCTCGAGATCCCATCTCGAGTCACGTCGGCCTCTTGTGCAAGACCCGAAGGCAAGGGATTTACAGCCAGAGACCCCTTGGCACCCAAGCGTCCTCCTGCTCCAACTGCATCCACAAAGAGACCTCTCGTGGCGGGTTTGGTCCACGTACCTAGCGCAGCTAACAACCCCCTTGGATAGGGTCAGGCAGACAGTCGGGGGTAGCTAATGCTGCCTCTCCCTCCAGGATTTCAACCTGAAGCATTAGTTATTTTCCAGCATTAGTTCCTTGAGCAAAGAAGAACAAACGGTGCTCCTAACTGTACAAACACAAGCATTCCAGTGGTCGTTTATACGGCCAACTGCTAAGGTGTGAATCCTTCTCTCCGAATATATCCAGCATTCGATCCGGGATCAGTTGTGACTTGGCAAGATCCCCAAGGGTTTCCTTGCTTGTTTACCCTTTTATCCTTGGGTTAGGGTTTATACCGAGTTAACCCAAATTGTTTCCACCTTACGTTTCTTTAAATTAAAGACAATAATTCCTAGGCAACCTTGTCGCCCTAACTTGATTGGTCAATTTCTTGCTAGGCAATTCATAATTACCCTATCTTGGCAAATCAACCTCGAAGAAGGGTGATGTAGCAAGATGTCTACTCATCCTCTTGCAAATTAGACTTGTACTTAGAACTTGCCAACCTTGTTCCAAGGAGTGACAAATCTATCTTGTGATTTAAACACAAAGCCATGCGATGTTGCAACTTGTTGCACGAGACAAGTGTCGCACCTAACTTTGGGATTATTTCTCCCATCACACGGTATCCCTTGGTCAAGAATACCTTTGGTCGTGATGTATGGTTTGGGAACCCTCTTGACCCAATCCAATCCTAACCCTACTAGGCCGATAACGCTTTGGCCCTAGGGATCCTAATTTTCCTTGCTGAAGTCTAGTATTTGGTCAATTGACCCTTAGGGTAAAAACCCTAGATCCTTCTTGCATGGACGTTTAACTAACCCTAAAATTTCATGAATGTGGGTAGGACCTTTGAGGTCGAAAATATTAAGTTGGTTTTTCGAGTGTGATATTAGGCAGAATTTTATCACAGCTTAGCTCTACCTAGCACATTGAGGTGATCATCATTTGAGTTACACCATTACAAGTGATTTACCTAATTGATCTAATTGTCTTGCGACAAGAGGTGTTATTTCCTTAGAGATGCAAATGCTTCCCCTAAAAGATGTAAATAATTGCACGATATAACATTCCATGCAATTATGCAAATTCAAAAACCATAGACTTTTTCCTTCTATGCAGCTATAAGATCTATAATGATCGTTACTTTTCCTCGCCTATAATGATGATTGACAAAACAATGCTAACTCGTATAAACCCTACGTTGATTTACATCAAGAACTATGCCTATAAACCCTTCATTTAACGCATTGAATTCAAGCTTTAATATGAAAATGCATCCTTTCCTAAATACAAACTTTGATAAAAGAACTCCATGCATGAGCGAATGCAATGAGACCATTAATGATTTAACCCATCCTTTAGCACTTAACTAACCTAAAATGTAACCATCCTCGCACGCAATTTGCAAGTTCATAATTCCTTTCCATGCATTGCAACAATTTGGACATCATTCAATGGGCGTCTAAGATTATCCTCTATATGAACCACGACCATGAATTTACTTCATAAGTGCATCATGCGACATAAGCTCTATCTTTCTTAGCTCGATATCATCTTCTAAGTTATGCATTATACGTTCAAGACGACTGCAACTTGACCATGGAAGTGCAAACAACTTCAAATGCACGACATGCTACTAATTCTTGAAATCGGCCAAGGAAATAAATTTCCCAATGTATTTTAACTTGACTACGTGAATTAAAGACATGCTCAAATGCATTCTTTTCATGCGAGACCATTAATGGAACCTAGGCATTAGGACTCGGAGCGTTGTCCATGCGTGAACTTGGGTTGGAAGCTCTTGCATGTGCGCCTCACATCTTTTGCTTAGGAGCCATTGATGACGTAGATCCTTGACTCCGCAAACTTGTCCTTGCCCTTTATCTGATTTTTGAACTCCCTCCAGGCTTTGGCAAATCAGCCCCAAAAACTCCCTACTCCCCCCTCGTGCAGAAATTGCATTTACAAGACGTGGTTTTAAAAAAAACCCGAGGAAGGCCGTGTAAACAAGGCTTATGGAAGCCTTATTTAGAAGCTTCTAAGCTTCTGAAGTACTAGAGGATGATGTGGGGAGTGGAAATGATTGGGAGGGTGAAGGCGATGATGATGGAGATGAAGATGATAATAATAATGATTATGATGATGATGGTGGTGAGGACGAAGGTGGCATCGTGGCGCAGCAGCGGCAGCAGGCGGTGTTGATTGCATGCTTCCTCCTCCCCCCCGTGCTCTCCTACTCCTCTCACACTCCCTCTCCTCATATATAGGTGGAAGGAGAAGGGATAGCCATACACATGGCTAGTTGCATGCTTCCTCCTCCCCCCCATGCTCTACTACTCCTCTCACACTCCCTCTCCCCCGCCATGCAACGGCTGAAGGGGAGGGGTTAATAGTTTTTTAAAAAAATGCAAAATTTTATCCATTATCCATTTGCCTTTTCCCGTGAAGGGTGTTCCCGCATGGAACTACGGGTTTCAAGCTCTTGTGCTCCATGCGGGCTAGAGTTCATAGATGCACGTGGAGTAAGTACTTAGCCACCAACGTTTATCGATGCGGGAGATTATTTTAGTTTGCTTTTTTTGCGTGGGATGTGTGGGATCCAAGATCATTAATATTTCATGTGGAAATATTACATTTCAATTTTTCATTTTCCTTGTTCTTGATTAAAAAATCAATTACCTCGTATCTACTAATAATTTTGCATTGAAAATGAAGCACCATACTCTTGTAACTCCTTTTTGAATATAAAATTTGGTTGAAAAAGACTTATTGAATGAGGAGAGAGAAGGAATATGAGTATATCTTTGTAGATAATATAAAAAAGGCAAAATGAGATTGCAAAAGTGGAGAGAGAAGAGGATTATTTTACTATTCTTCTCTCCTCTCTTCCTTATTTTAAGGAAGAGAGAGAGGGGGCTAAAAGGCCCATTTATGAGTTCATTTTTTCCTAATGCACGCAATAAGTCCAGTGGCCATAATTACTCATTGACTTGTCATTACTATGGGAAAGCAAGGCATCTTTAGCCACAATGCCATAAACCACACAAGAACAAGTGTAAAGAAAAGGGCAAGGGTAAAGCACAGGACAAAAATGATGATCATAGCGTTGTCCCTAGCAAGTCAAGTGTTAAGATTGAAGAGATTAATATTGTGCATACTAATTTTGATGATGATTTTGTACTTGGAGCTTCTTCTCTTGATACATCACAACTAGACTAATGCTTTGTTAGGGTATGGTCAATGTTGGTTGATAAATTAGGGGCTTCTTTTCATGTGACTCTTCATAAAGAGTGGTTACAATCCTATCACAGTTTGACTAGATTTTTCCTTTGGGTAATAACTGGGCATTGGAGATTGTTGGTATTGGTGATATCCAGCTACAGTTTGGTTCAGGTTGCATGTTTACTCTTCATGATATATGTAATTTACCAACTCTTGCAAAGAGCCTTATCTCTACTAGTACTTTGGATGATGCAAGTTATGTAGTTTCTTTTGGTGATTCCTCATGGAAGATTATTTGTGGAAATTTTATCATTGCATGTGGTGCTAAGTCCAATACTCTCTACTCCTTGCTTGTATCTAGATCAACTAACCATATTTTGAAAGTGATGGATATAGGTCCACATGTATCTCTTTGGCATCATCACCTTGGGCATATGTCCTTGAAAGGAATGAAAATGATTACTCATTTGTAGTATCTTCTACCCCTTAATTATAAGTGCTTTGAGTCTTCTGACCATTGTTTATATGGCAGGTAGATATGTAATATGCATAAAAAGTTTTGTATGACACACATGGGTGAGCTATTGGCTCTTATTGATTCAAATGTGTGTGGTCCCATGCCCTACAAGTTGTTAGGTGGCATGAATTATTTCATTACTTTCATTGATGACTATATACATAAGATCTGGGTATATCCTATCAAGAAAAAATCAAAAGTCTTAGCCATATTTTAGCATTAGCTTGCTTTGATTAAGAACTAGTCAGGGTATAGACTAAAATACTTAAGGTCAAAGAATGGGGTTGAGTATGTCTCTAAAGCCTTTCAGTAGTTTTGTTATGAGAAGGGTATTAAGCGTTAGTTGACCGCCCCATACACTCCACCCTAAGAAGGTATGGCTGAGCACATGAATAGTATAATTTAGGAGTGAGTTCCCAATATGCTTAGCAAAGCAGGCATACCACAATATTTTTGGACTGAGGAAATTAATAATATCATACACTTGATAAATTAGTCTCCATGTAGTGCTCCTAACTATTAAGTTGTTGCAGAGGAGGTATGGTCTAGAAGACCTCTCTCTTATGCTCATTTGCGTGTCTTTGGTTGTGAGGCTTTTTGCCATGTACCCAAGGACAAGCGCAATAAGTTAGATCCTAAGTCTAGAAAATGCATCTTTCTTAGTTATGGGGATATAGGTGAGATGGACTATTGCTTATAGGATCCACATGCTTGGAAGGTTATCCACAACCATAATGTTATTTTCCATGATGGGAAAATGCATAAGTAGTCTAAGCATGTCATTGGGGTACATAGGCTGATATTTTAGGAGCAATCTCCTATTACTGTATAGCTAGCTAGATAGCCTGTAGCTATAGCTAATGCCCTAGTGGCCCACATCTTTGATACTCCACAAGATGTATAGCCTCCACAACCAGCTTTGGTCTACTAGAGATAGACAATAGCTTGCACAGTTTGAACCCTCTATGGATTATGTTATGGTGATAGATGCTAGTGAGTCTCTTACTTATGGTAAGGCCATGTGCAGAGGTGATAGTCACTCTTGGTAGAGGACCATGTAGTCAGAGTATGATTCACTACATAAAAATCATAGATAGAATTTGGTTCTTTTGCTTGATGGAAAGTGTGATTTGCCATGCAAGTGGATGTACAAGTTGAAAAGTACCCTTGGATGCCCTAAGCCAAGATACAAGGCAAGATTGGTTTTGCCAAGAGCTAAAAGAAAGAACATGATGTAGACTTTGATGAAGCCTTTTCTCTTGTTACGAAGATGAATACCCTACACTTGGTAATGGCTTTGATTGCTCAACTTAACTTGGATCTTTATCAGATGGATATCAAGATGAGTTTTCTTCATGGAAACTTGCATGATGAGATTTACATGGAGTAGCTCAAGGGCTTTCATGGTCTTTTCCTTCCAAGCATGGAAGCCTTCTCCATTGAACTTTGTTATTTGCTCAAGCTCTGCCATGCTGATAAGCTTCAAACAACTATTAAAAAAAATTGTGGTTTACTGTGTCAAGAGACACAAGAAGATCAGTGTCAAATTGACACTGGTTGAGTATTAATGGATACTAGTCGCTGCTTGATCTACTTTCTCTCACAAATTGTGCGGATGACTTTTGAGCTTCCTTGGGCACTTCTAGATCTGTAGTGAACTTCAGAGAGTGTAGCTCAGTGATTAAAATCACTATTGATAGCTTCAGTGAGAAGAAACAGTGAAAATGCCAAGCTTTGAAGCTTTGGCTATGGCTGCCCACATAGATGACAATTAGGGTTTCATAGATTGTGAGAGATAGAGAGAGAATTTTGGGGAGCCCTTTTAGTGTGAGATTTCCCACTTGGGGCTCTTCAAATGCCCCATGATCGTCATTAGCATCATGGTTTGAATGGGTGGTGGCACAAGCTGTACAAATAGGCATATGCACAAATTAGGCAGTGCGACTAACAAAAAATGTAATGTTGGGCTCTAGTTGGAACAATACTGATGTTTGATGCACCACAGAGAAGCTTTGGGAGTCAAGAAACACTTTCCTAGAAGGAATCATTGGAAGATATGGCCTATAGAGAGAGATTCTCGGGGAAGTTACTATATGTATATCCTATACATCACGGGCGTTCAAAGCCTATTTATAAATATCCTTATCTGTGATTTTTCCTTGAATAAAATATACCATTTTCTATTCAATCTGTAAATAACATATTTATATTACACCCTTCTATATGTAAAAAATGTATAAAATGGTATTTTTAAAATACCTTATTTTGAACTCACGTGATGCACATATATATTCATGAGTAACTTTCCCGACGAGAGATCTAGCTGCTCAAAGTAGGATAGGTATTGTTATGGCTATGGCTGCCACAAGGTCAAGTGGAGGTGAAAGTCAGAAATGGAACTGCGAGTTGGATTTGAGCTGACCTAGGGTTAAGAGGGATTGAGAGAGCAAAGAGGTGAGTTATGTCATGCTCAGCTGAGCTCTAATACCATGTGAGAATATTGGATCTAGAGCATGGTAGAAGCTATGGAGGTTGGAAGGTGAAGACTAAATTCATGTTGACATGGACAATGAGTAGACAATTGTTACACAAGTGAATTAGGTTCCAAGATGGAAGCTTGGACTCATAAAGACAATCTTTTGTATTGGACTGACAATGTCAATGACACTAACTAAAATAGAAAAGCATCATGATATTGTATTCATCATTGTCAAAGTGATAGTCAGGTACAATGCTTTATAGAAGTTGGGTTGTTCCACTCTCCTCATTGTGCATATGGGATTTAGGACATCTCTTCCTGGAGCATACATCATTTGTCTATTTCTCAACATGTTATTCCTTCCATAAAAATTTGATGGGTGTTTGATGAGATGACAAATTTTCTCATCCTATTGTACTTATGTACATTTATACTTTATCACCTTTTTCTTTTTTCTCTCCTCACTAGGGGCACATTCACCTTTAAGTGGGAGATTGTTGGGGATAAAGGCACATGCGCCTAGCCACTTGTGTATTAGTTACATTGATAGTACATGCATACTCGCACACCTGTACATTGCAAGTGGTGGACCCCCATCACTGTCACTTCATTATTTATTCTTTCAGTGACATTTGAATAAAGGGAAGGCCAATCTCACATTTTGACCATTGGAGTTTCCAAATTGTGTGTGTCTCTCTCTCTTACTCTTGCTCCTTCCACCATAGCTCTTGCTTCCATTTCAGGGGTCACTCCTCCAACCAATAAAATAAGCCTTCATTGCTTTTGGATCAAGCTTGTTTTGTTTCTCATCAAGTACATGAACGTATGTAATGCTTCCAAATAATTTCAAGTGTCTAATGCCAAGTTTATATCCATAAAGCTACTCATATGGTCAGTTGCGAGTGTCCAATTCATGACATAAATAAGAGTAAGAAGTGCTTTAGCGCAATAGGAAAGAGGCATATCTTTTTCATTTAGCATTGCCTTGGCTGCTTCCATAATGAACCTATTTTTCAATTCAACCACTCCATTATGCTATGGAGTATAGTTGCATATCAACTATCTCCTAATCCCATGCTTAGTCTGTCAAACTCGTTTGACACATATTCACTGCTACCATCAAACCATATGCATGAGACATAATTTTTGAACTCTTTCTCTGCATGAGATTTGAAATCCATAAAGCTACAAGAACCTCATCTTTATGTTTTAGAATGTATATCCAAGTATACCTACTAAGATCATCCATAAAAGTCACATAATACCTAGACCCTCCAAGAGATACATTATGTGGTCCCCATACATTTGAATGAATAAGCTGCAAGGGTCTATTACTATTCCGTGTATATCTGAAAAATGGAAAGCAAGCATGGTTTCCAAATTGGCAAGGTCAATATATGTGTTTCAAATCAGCATATTTAAACTTTAGAAATCTTCAAACAATATCCTTTTGCTGCATATTTTTTAGCCAATGCATTTATGCCAGATATCTATGTCTCTAACACTTGCATCATCGTGAGCAAACATTGCAGCTTTTAGCTTAGGAATATTTGCATCCAATGTAAACATTCTACCATGTCTTTTTCCCTTTGCAATTAGCTTGTAACCTCTATCACATTCCTCAATAAAATAGCCATCTTTGTTAAACCGTACCTATAGGTTTTTGTTCAACCATTTTTCCAAGAGATAACAAATTATTCATGATGGATGAAACATGCAAAACATCATACAATTTCTTCTTCCTACCATTAGGCATAACCAATGGAACAACTCCTATATGAATTATGTCATGTTGGGTGTCATCTTCAGTGCATACATAACCATTTTTACATACTTTCATTTATTCGAACCACTCACTATGTGCTATCATATAATTTGATGTTTTTGAATCAATATGCCATGTGTCATTTGATTTTTCTTGCTTAGTAGCCTTATTCCATACATATGTCATAGCAAATAAGGCATAATGTCCTTGTGTTGCTTGCCTCTTTGATTCTCTTACTTCTTCTAGCACTCTTTAGCAATGTGTCCATACTTTCCATAGTAGTTGCAGTCCTTGTACTTGTTGGCATTGTCATGCATAGTCTACGACTGCGACAAAGTGAGGTTATCTCATAGAGAAGACAAATTTCTATCATCTTCATTATTTATTATACTCAAGAAACACACCAAAAGACAATGTACACTAACCATATGTAAACACCTAACCTAGTAGCACTCGAGTTAGGTCATCCTACCTCATTTATTAGCACACAAAAGGTACAACTGACCTACAACTGTGAGAGTCAATGAGCTTGATTCTTCACAAAAAATATCTAATATTGTATTAAGCAACTCATAGAAAACTAAAAAATAATGACATAGAGACATAGAACTACACTTACAACATTCATAATTGCAAATCTGAGATAGAAATCAAAGTGTAAACTGGAAATAAGACAAAAATAGAGATATTAATCATGGTGCACACTATCATATTGCATTGATGGTCAAGAAAATCCATCATAAAACTAGTCGTGATTTAGAATGATGATCCAAAATGTGAGAAAGACACACAATATCTCCTCATATCACGCTTAACAATTGCCTTCTTAACTACATTTCATGAGGCATACAACTTTATGAGACATTCTATGGCTACTTCATACAGGAAATAGTAAAGAGTAAGGCTATAAACCATGCTAAGGGTAAAGATAATGTGTCAATCCCATGGCTAACACTAGGTGCAATTCTTGAGAGATTAATTGATTCTCAATGCTTACATTCTAGTGTTGGCAACTTTACAGGGTCTTGGCCACATCAAGTGTAGGTTTTGAAAGTCAATTATAGGTTCTCCATTCGAATCTCATGCTCCAAGGTGCTCTTGTAAAGTTGTTTCTACAAGTGCTCTCATATTTCTTCATTAGACAAAATAGACATACCACCTAACACCTTTGGATGAGCATCCACCACAATTTGTGCAATTCACATGACATAATGTTGCTTAACACTTGTTTTGTCATGCAAATTAATTAGGGTCAATATTCATACAACATAGATGGAGCATTGACCTCCTAACATATAGTAGAAGTAATGGTCCAATTCCTCCTCTTTCACCAATTTCCATGGCCTTGGAGAAACTCCCCCACGAGAATTCTTATATACATGTATTAGACATGCATATATGGAAGTCAAAGTAAGATCTAATTGAAACTTCCACAATAGACAATTTACATACACCATCTCCTTTAGCCTACAAATATATTGGGATGGAGCTTCACTATGTTTGACTATTGGAATTGAGTATTTTGTCAAGGTCAAATGGACAATCCACCTTCTCCTTTGGCCTACAAACATATTGGAATGGAGCTTCGATAGATTTGACTATTAGAATGGAGTTTTGTTTTTTAAGGTCAATGGAAAGTACTCTACATAGGCATTAAATCTTGAGGCCTTGACTTCCTTTTCAGCTTTGTAAGTTCTTGTTCATCAAGATTTGGTACTAAAAAAGGCTCTTGGTGCTTATTTGGATCTAGGGGATTAGCTAGAGTAATATATATAAGTGTTAATTGTCCTACTTTCTATGATTATCCTTTTGGTGTTGATCTCTTGGTCTTTTGTAAGGTTGTCTTTTTCATCCCTTCAAATGCTATGAAAATCTCATCATTGGTTGGGCTTTCACCTTGGCATATGAGTCCCCATCTCCTAATAAACATACTATCATCACTACCTTACCACATATTTTCCACATGGAATACTTCAGGGTAGAGTTGAAAATGGTAACATTGAGGCAATACAACTTCTCTTGATTGGTAACCCTAATTTTCTTTACTTGACTCATATAATCCCAACTTAAATCATTGCCCATATCATTTAGGATAAGCAAGTGAGACTTGTTGAGAATATCACTAGGAGGGTTGAATATATCAATGTACCAAGATTTTACATCAAGGGATACAAAGTTCATTGTAGTGAGTTCTCCAACTAATATATTTCTTTTTGCAGATATTCTAGAAGCCTTGTTTTTTAATACATTATTAAAAAATTATATATATAATGTAGATTAAGATACTCCGACAATAAAAATTTCAATGTGGACATTATCATTTGAAACATGAATGAAAGATAAGGTTGAAATTAGCCCTATGGGTGAAAATTTTAATCCATATCTTATAAATACATCTCTCTTTGATATCCTCTTGAGTTATCCTTCTGGTAGGTCTTGCCCATGTACTATATCAACCCTATCATTTTGAGATCTATTATGGGTGGAGATTGGTCTATGGGAAAGATGGTTTCTTCCCTCCATTTGAGGTAAAATTGACCATGTGCTCAAGCTTATACTAACCCTCTCACTTCGAGATCTCATTCGAGGTAGAGCTTCATCAACATGTGAGATAGTTTTAATCTCTTTTCAATACCTCTTTACTAGGTAGAACTTGGCCATACACTCAAGCTTGTCCCTATGGGCAAGATAGTTTTCAATCTCTCTTTGAGATCTCCTTGAAGTTAGGCTTCCCGTGAGTTCAATACTAGCCCCAAGGGTAAGATAGTTAAATATTTCTCTTGAAGATCCCCTTGTGGTAGAGCTTCAACAAAGAGCAAGGTAGTTTCAACTTTTTCTTTAATTATCTCTAGGGGTAGAGCTTGGAAATGCAACAATCTTAGCCTTGAGAGCAAGATAGTTTCAACTCTTTCTTGGAGACCTCTTTGGGGGTTTAGGGTTTGATATAAACCTCTTCAAGATCCTTGAGGTAGAACTTTCTCTTGAAGATATGTTTGATATAGATCTTGAGCATACACTCAAGTTGGGCCCAAGGGCAAGTTAGTCTCAACTCTATCTTCGAGATCCCCTTGAGGTAGAGCTTGGCCATATACTTAAGTCTATTCGTGATGGCAAGAAATTTTCAAATCTATCTTCTAGATCCCCTTAAGGTTAAGCCTTGCCCTATGGGCATTAGTCTTATCTCTCTCTTAAAGATCTAATTGAGATAGAGCTTGGCGTTATGCTCAAGATTTGGGCAATAGAGTTTCTACTCACTCAACAAGATCTCCTTGAGGTAGATCTTTGGCCATATTTTGAAGCCTAGTGATGAGGACAAGAAAGTATAGGCTCGCTATTGGAGATCTCCCTGAGGTAGAGCTTCGCCATGCACTCAAGGCTAGCCCTAAAGGCATGTTGGTTTTGACTCTCTCCTTGATATAGAGCTTAGCCATGTGCTCATTCCTAGCCTTAAGGATAAAATAGTTTTAACTCTATCTTCAAGATCTCTATGAGATAAAGCTTGGCCATGAGGGCAAGATAGTTTCAACAATCTCTTTGATATTCCCTTGAAATTGAGCTTGACTCTACATGTAAGATAGTTTCAAATCTTTGTCAAAGTTTTCCTTGAGATAGAGCTTAGTCATGCACTCAATTTTGGGCCTAAGGAAAAGATAGTTTAAACTCTCTCTTTGAGATCCCCTTAAGACTGAGTTCGGCCCTATAGGCAAGATAGTCTCAACTCTCTCTCAAAGAAATTCTTGAGATAGATCTTGACTGTGCGCTCAAGCTTCATCTTGAGGAAAATATATTTTCCATTCTCTCATCAAGAATTCCTTGAGATAGATCCTACCCACGTGCTTAAGCCTAGCCCAAAGGGAAAGATAGAGTCAACTCTCTCTTTGACATTTCCTTGCGGTCAAGTCTAGCCATGTGGAAAAGATAGTTTCAACTATCCCCCACAAATCTTCTTGAGGTAGAGCTTGGCCTTGATGGCAAGATAGTTTCAACTCTCTCTTTGAATCTCCTTGATTTGGCACTAGGGTAAGAGAGTCTCAACCCTTTCTTCAATATCTCTTTGGGCATAGAGCTTAGCAATGCACTGAAGCTTGCCTAAAAGATAGTTTTAATTGTCTATTGGAGACCTCCTCAGTGTAGAGCTTCACCAGTTATGGAAAATATAGTTTTAACTCTCTCTTCAAGTTATCCTTGAGATTGAGCTATATAGGCCATACAAAAAAGATTGGCCTAGTGGGAAATATTGTTTCAACTCTCTCTTGGAGGTCTCCTTAATATAGGACTTGTCCATATCCTCAAGCTTGTTGTCCTTGTGAGAAAGATAGTTTCAACTCCCTCTTCAAGATTTCCTTGGCATAGATCTTAGCCATGTGCTCAGGCTTGGCCTTATGGGCTAAATAGTTTCAACTATTCCTTGGATATCTCCTTGAGGTGGTAGAGCTTGACTATGAAAGGATGCATGGAGAGAGAGGGAGCTTGAACTCTTGCAAGACATACAACACATGAAGAATATACACAAGATAGAAAGATGGAAACCCTGGTCCTTTTTTTTTCTTATTTACTATAATAGTCTACCAAGAATAAGAGATTGTACAACATACAAGGAATCCATAGTATCCCTCAAGATCAACTCCATGATTTGTACTCTAAATAATATTTGAAGTTGCCAAACTTTTTTGCTCTTAGCTCTAGGGCCTTAGTGAAAATATCTACAACCTGCTCGTCTATGGTTACATATATGACATCATGTCGTCTTGTAAGACCACTCTCAAATGAAATGGTAATGAGCCTTGATGTGTTTCATAAGTGCATGAAACAATGGGTTCCTCACCAATTGTATGCTCCTCATGTTGTCACAATAAATGACCATTCTCTTGTTTGTCTATATTACCAAATCATCAAGTAGCTTTGGCATCCAAGATACCTCACATACTGCCATAGCAACACACTTATGCTTTGCCTTTGTACTCAATAATGCAATAGCGGGATATTTCTTATTGCTACAAGTTCAAGCCCCATTCCCAAAGGAAAATACATAGCCAGTGCTAGACTTCCTATTAGATACACTACTTGCCCAATTTGCATTAGTATAGCCAAATAACTCCACCACCGAGTTAGCCTCATAAAGGATGTCATAATCCAATGTGGCCTTAAGGTACCCAAAGGTATATCTTATGCTCTCCAAATAAGTCTTACGAGGTACTCCCATACATTGACTCTCCAAGCCAATTATGTACTTACAATCGAGCTTGGTGATAGTAGTGAGGATTAAACTTTTCACCGTCTTCTTATACATTGTGGGATTCTCTAATATTTCACCCACATTAGCACTAAAATTCACAGTTTGATCCAATGAAATTGAGATTGGTGTATAATCAACCATATCATTCTTTGTCAACATATCCAAGATGTATTATCTTTGTGAGAGCCATATTCCATTAGATGTTCTTATCACCTCAATGCTAAGAATTTACTTTAGGTCTCCCAAATCTTTCATGTCAAATTATATTTTGAGGAGACCCTTCACATGCTCCACCTCTTACTTATTATCACCTTTAGTAAATCAAATTATCCATATAAAAGGTAATCACAAGAATATCTCTATCACTCAAATGCTTATAAAGCACCTGATCTACATTTTCATTATGAAAATCAATAAAGACAAGATACTATATTATCTTGTCATGCCATGTTCTTGGTGTGTGTTTCAACCTTCATGTTAGGTACATTTATGTCTAAGACAAATATCCCTTCCATATGCTTGCCTTTTGGAACTTGTTTATATCTATTCTTGGAATCTTCTACAAATTAACCATTATAATTAAACCTTACTTTGAATCCATACTCAGTCATTTTCCTAACAAAAACCAAGTTCTTTGTGATTTTAGGCATATGCAAGACATCAGCCAAACACAAAATTTCCATCTTGCATAGATAATGGGGCACTTCCAACATGAGCCACCAAACCAAGACTCTCATGATTTTTTATTTCTCTAAACCATTCTCTACGAGATGTCATATAGTTAGTGGCACCTCAATCTATATGTCATGTATCATCAGTCATTACTGCTGATGTATCTGTATTCAATGCATTCATCATGTGTTGCATAACAAAAAATCTCTCATTATCAACTTGATTAGTAATAGATGTATAATTATTATACTACCTTCTCCCTTTTTTTTTGTTTCCATCTCTTCTCTAAAGTCACATGTAATATAATATTTAATACCACTGTTATATTATTTCCTTTGTTATCATAATTTGTGTTCTATCTACCATGTGCTCTATAGCTTCTTCACCCCGAGATTGGTCTCTACTACCTATATATGACTACTCCTATGAGTAATGAGATTACCCCTAATTTACCCATAATAACCAATACCATGATCTCTTTTTATACTTGTGTTAGAGTTGAGTACTTGTTTTTAATCGTTCTTACATTGTGACGAGGATGTAGTAAGGCCCAAGTTTTTCTCATCTAATATCAACATAGATATTAGATTTGCAAAATCAACGTTGGTGTTTTTATGTTTATTGAGGTTTGAAACCGCTTGTACTCCTTAACCAAATCATCCAAATATATAGCCACTATATAATCATCATTAACTTACACATTAATAGATCTAAGAGCTTCAAAATATAGCCACTTTATCATGATCATCAACCTAGATAGTCATGAATAGGTAAATTTCCACACTTTACATTATTTAACTCAATCTTCAACTATAACTTTTTAGGTTTGATATTTGTACCAGAAAATTTGATTAGATTATTCTATGCTCTTATAGGACTATTTGCATCCTCTATATGCCAAATCATATTGATTAAAACATTGATTGAAAGCCAACACATAACGTATTGAACACCTTGGTTCCATTCCTTAAATATCTTGGCCTACTTAGGTGTGGAATTTTCCTCCAATAACTTAGGAACCTCAGGAACCTCAACATTATCTCCTTCAATGTAGTCCCAATAACCTTTATCCCCATTAAAAAGTTATTCAATCTAAACTTCCGAGCATGGAAGTTATGTTTGGCAAGCGTGTTTATAAATTCTAATTAAACCCCTCATATATTATATAGTAAAATCCAAAAATCTTATTTTATCAATAATCTACTAATTCAAATAAACTATCGCCTATACTAAACTCAATACATAAGTATATATTGACTATCTACCACACCCAATACTTGTGGCTTGTTTGCAATATGACCAGATTTGCAAAGTTCATGAATCTTACTGAATTTGCACATGAATAGTCTTTGATTCTTGAACATAGGTTGAAATGAATCTTACCAGATTTGCAAAGTTCATGAATCTTAACATATTTGCATATGAATAGTCTCTAACTCTTGAACATAGGTTGAAATGCACCCAAAATGCAAATCCAACTATATAAACTAAGATTTGAGGTCTTATACAGTCCCTTGAGTGCTCCAAGCTCACAAAGATGGCTCCTCAATCAACCATCATATGAGAGAGATCTTCATAGGTGTACTCCACAACAAGGCTTCCTTGTAGACTCTTGTGTGTAAGCTCTTGCAAGACACACAAAACATAGAGAATGCAAACAAGATAGGAATATGAAAAGTATATTATTTATTCTTCTTCTTCACTAAAAAAGTCTACCAAGAATAAGAGAGTACAATATACATAATATACAAGTGGTTCGAAGTGTGAACACACTAACTAGAAAGATGACTAGATAAATATCCCATAACTTGAGTAGATAGACTCTAACTAATATCCAACTATAAAGTATCACTGTAATGATATGCTGATGCAAGTATCAACCACGTGAGTGATTTGAATGCGGAAATAGTAATCTAGTATATGGATATTAGCTCTTGCTGAGCTTGACGTCACAGCAAGCCATGTGCTCAAGCCCAAACCCAAGGAAAAAATAGTTTCAACTCTCTCTTAGACATCCCCTCAAGGTCAAGCCCAGCCTTGAGGGCAAGGTAATTTCAACTCTCTCTTCAGTATCTCTCTAGGGGCAAAGTTGGGCCATATGCACAAGCCTACTCTTGTGGGCATGATAGTTTTAACTCTCTCTTGGGGAGCTCTTTGAAGTAGAGCTTGGCCATCTAAGATAGTGTGACTCTTCCTTTGAGATCCCCTTGAGCCTAGCCATAGAAGTAAGATAGTCAAATATCTCCTTGAGGGTAGAGATCTTGGCCATGTGCTTAAGCTTGGCCCTATAGGAAAGATAGTTTTGACCATGCCTTGGGAATATTCTTGAATTATAGCTCACCTATATCCTCAAGCTTGGGCATGAGGGTAAACGTTAGGGCCAAAAATGTTTCAAAACCAACACTTGTAGAAAAATGATTAAGTTACTAATTAGCTTAGGTTTTAGAAGAATGAACCCTCCAAATTTGACCGTTCAAACATGATTAATGAGAAAATATATTATTCATTCACAAGGTTGGTAATTAAATACCTAAGGATATTAGCTCATGTTAAGGGTCACTTTCTTGTCATTATTCTTTCTTTTTGAATGGTTAAATAGTCTACTATCACATTTTTTCACCAAAATCACATTTATTTTTATCTTCTATTTTTAATCATTGTTTTCTCCTCTTCTCTTTGTTTCTTAATTCTCGTAGAAGATCATAGTTTATCATAAATTTTCTCACTAAATTCACATCCGATTTTTACCAGCAATCTGCTTTGGTCTCCCTTTGTCTCCTTCTACAAACCCTTGAGAAGATGATCAACAATCAAAAGAGTCTTTGCCCAAAGAATCAACACCAATTACTTAACAACTTAGAAGTTAGCTATAGATATATGGGCCTTCATGGACCTTATTTTATCTCAACCAAACTCAAGTTTTTTCTTTTATATCTTCAATTTGATTCATAATAAAATAGTTAAAAGAGACTCATGGTGTTGACATAAAGTGGTAGGGATAGATATACTAAGAATAACCTTAAGCTAATAAAATAGAAAGTAAAATGATTCACCTTGATCTTAGCACTTGAAAATAGAATATCTTCATTATACTATATTGTAATATCAACTTTTTAGTAAGAAATGATGGATAAGACAAGGGTAACATATTATGATTAGAAGAAAGGAAATAATTTGATTTATGGAAGACAAAAAAAATTATTCAAATAAACTTGCAACTACTAGTAAGCTTTCTCACTTTTTTAATGTTTATTGTTTAGTTTTAGTTTATTAAAATATAAAAAAGATTACATTCACAATAGCTATAAGTATTAGTAACACTGTGAATCATGTCTACTTTAGGACTGAGAGGATGTGCATAATGCTATGGAGAATATGAAGGATGCTAGTTTTTACTTGATATTAGCTTTTGGGAGTCATTTTCTCATCATATCCTCCAATGTGATTCTTAATAGAACTTTCAGATTTCAATATTCTCAACTAGGATTCTTAATAGCACTATCAAATTTCAATACTTGAATGGTGAATGGGATGATAATGCCTATGTTATTGTTGCCCAAATCGGATGTTGTATGCACATGTCGTGAATGCCGGAAGGTCCCCAAGAACAAAGAACTTTACAAAAGCTCCATAAAAGCAAGAAGAGAGTTTGTACGACATGAGACAAAAAGACCAATTGGGTGCAATCTCCCCCCAGGCCTTGTGTGAGCACTTCACAAGGCATGTATTTATAAATTTATTAATCTCCAAGCTCAAAAATAGCCCACTTTACAATTAGCATGGTTTTGGCTTTTGTGTTTTCTTTTGCCCAAATAAAGAGTAAAGTGTTTGGGTGCCCCAAAAGTCGAGTTGTACCCAAATACAATGTCAAATAATGAAATATTAAACCGAGCGCCTGTACGTATATAAAATAATAAATGTTTGTCAAGTTTTTTAATAATTAAGCGTACCTAAATAAATATTGGCCCACGCCCATAAAAAATAATAATTCTTCTAGGTAATCTTAATACACGCCATCACCCGGTGCTTTCCAACGCCACCGTTGCTTGCTCTACACATCAAGTGAAGCATTCACAATTATTAGAAAATAATAAAATAAAACCCACAAAAGTGAATACCTAACAGTCTTTAGCTACAAAACAATTAAATAAGTTGAAAGTTTGTCCTAATCTTAATTTAATTCGAGTATACTCTAAACTCATAAACATCCATTAATTTAATATGTATTTTATGGAATCACTCACTGTGGAATCACCCACGTGCACATTAAATTAACATGACACTTGAAAAGGACAGGTGTCCCCATCAACTTCTTGCACAAGGAATCCACCTTGTGTACAAGCCCCGGCAAATAAATATAGTTTTATGAAATCCACCGAAAAATCTCATGGAATCCATCGTGAATAAAAACCTCACTGAATCCACTATGGAATATGCCAATGCCAAATAAAAACCTCACGGAATCCACCGTGGAACATCGACATGTTCCACAATGGATTCCGTGAGGTTTTTATTCCATAGTGGATTTCGTGAGATTTTTGATGGATTCCGTAAAACTATATTTATTTGCCAATTCTTGTACACAAGGTGGATTCCTTGTGCGAGAAGTTGACGAGACACATGTCCTTTTCAAGTGTCATGTTAATTTAATGTGCATGTGGGTGATTCCACAGTGGGTGATTCTAAAAAATACATATTAAATTAATGGATGTCTATGGGTTTAGAATGCACTTGAATTAAATTAAGGTAAAGACAGAGTTCCAACCTATTTAATTATTTTATTGAAGTGTAGAGCAGGCAATGGTGGCATTGGGAAGCACTAGGCGATGGCGTGTATTCAGATTACCTACTAGAATAATTATTATTTTTTATGGACGCACACCTTATCACTAAAGGCGTGGCACCAATATTTATTTAGACGCATGCTTATTTATTAAAGTGCTTGACAAACATTTATTATTTTGTATGCGTATAGACACTTGGTTTAATATTTCATTATTTGACATTGTATTTGGACACAACCCAACTTTTGGGGCACCCAAATGCTTTACTCTTTATTTGGGAAAAAGCAAACGCAAAAGCCAAAAGCATGCTAGTTGTAAAGTGGGCTATTTTTTAGCTTGGAGATTAATAAATTTATAAATACATGCCTTGTGAAGCGCTCACACAAGGCATGGGGGGAGATTACACACAATTGGTCTTTTTGTCTCATGTCGTATAAACTCTCTTCTTGCTTTTATGAAGCTTTTGTAGAGTTCTTTGTTCTTCGAGACCTTCTGGCGTTCACTACGCACGCATACAGCATCCGAAACAGTAGGTAAATGCAATTCTTTTACCAGTTTTGTAGAAATAAAATCATGCGTACTTTCATCATCATGCAAAACAATATTTTCTTGACCATGCACAAAACATTTCATCGTTAATAATGAATGAGGAAGGATTTGGCATACCTAGTAAAGTATCTAAAGCATCACCGATATCATCATCATCTTCACTGAAGTCTGGCATATATTCATGGTCTTCATCTTTAGTCGCTCCCAAGTGATTGATTTGAACAGCTTGCTTCCTAGATTGACACTTCACTACTAAGTGTCCAAGTTTTTTATGACACTTGTAGCAAACTATAGGCTTTGCTTTGGAAAATTTATTGGTAAGGGCTCAAAATTTTATTGGTAAGGGCTCGAAATTTGGGTATGTTGGGATTTGGCTAGAGAGAAGGCTTAGGATTTGAATTTGTGTTTGATGGTAAAGCAAGAGGTCGAGTCGAGGGTTTACAGAAAGAAGAAGGAACAAAGAGATTTTGATTGAATCTTCAAAAGTTAGAATTGAATTGCTTCGTACCAAAGTTAGCATTAGTAAAAAATTGTTGTGGTCGCTTTTCTCGTCCATGAATTTTATCTTCAGCATCATGCACTAAAGAAATCACATCCTCCAAAGTCTTTGGCTTAAACATATTCACTTCCACATAGAAGTGACCAAGCAAACCCGACATATACTTGTGCTTGTGGATTGCCTCTCATGAACATCTTCAAGCATTCAAAGTTGAAGTAAGGCACTCCAGAAACGCTCAATGTATTGCGGGATGGATTCACAATCTCTATGTTGTAGGAGATCCCACTATTTGATTGCTTTTTCAAGTGGAAGGAAATTTTGCAAAAATTTCTTTTGAAAGGCCTCCCAAGTAGAGGAACAATCAACATTCTTGCAGACAACAATCCACCATAATGATGCTCTATCTGCTAGATGGTTAGTTATGCATTTAAGTTTATCTTTTTTAGCATATTGCTCTTCATGAAAGTAGTTGTTAAAATTATTTATGAAAGCAAGAAAAATTTTGTCATTAGGTTTCCAATTAAAAAGTTCAGAATTTAAAATTACTTATCTTGGCTTCTTTCTTAAGAGGCTGTACTTCGAGTGTCATGTCAATCGTATCTCAAATAACATCTTCAGGTTGGGCTCCATCTTCGTTGAAATGTCGCCAGTTGTGCTTGTAAATTTTGATGTGATCTTCGCTCTTCTTGAAGTTGCATCATGATTAGATCTAATTTTTGCTCCATAGTCAGCTCTGGCAAATCACCTTTGCCAATAAAATCTTCCATGTTTTGATTGGACATCCTGCAAAAATCTCAAATAACCTCACAATATACTCGAAATCTCGTTATAGAAGGATGAGCGTAGCTCAAATTTGGGTTTACAAGGCTTGCTTTTTTTTAAAAATTTGGATTTTACTTTTATAATCTTGCTTTTTCGTGAGTATGGTAATTGATGACGGTTTTCTTCCAAGTGAAAAATTCTTCCCCATAGACTGTGTGTGACAGTCTACTTGCTGTGAATTAACTCTGCCAAGTTGCAGGTGGGGACAGAGGCTTGCTAGGACTATGAAACTAGTTCAGAGGAGTAATATGGTGTGAATACTTGCTGGACAGGAGATTAATAATTGATTCAAAGCTTTAGTATAAGCTTTAGAACTTTAAGTTTTATATAAAAAGCTTAACTAATTCATTTGCTTAGCGACAGAACAATGGCATCTTCTTGACGGCGATGACTTCAGCGAGTACATCCTCACACCACTGATCATTGAATTTTGAAAGTCTTAAGCTCTTTTAAGCTTATTAAGCTTTTTAAGTTCAAGATCAATGAACTTCTTCTCTGCTTCTCTCTGTCAATAAAAAGCCTTACAAAGGATCTTCAGAGGTGGTCCTCCGCCTCCTGGGTGAGGTCCTTCACAATCTGAGAGCAACAGGGGATTCTTCACAGCTAGGAACACACCTATATTAATGGTTCATCACGAGACAGCCTGTAGAGCCCGTTCGTTCCAAGAGCTTCGCCTTGCTACGAGATGGTAAGTGATTGGAAGCCCTTGATCTCAGCTTCGCTTTGATACCACTGATGCACAAATCGGATGCTGTGTGCACGCGTAGTGTATGCTAGAAGGTCCCCAAGAATAAAGAACTCTACAAAAGCTTCATAAAAGCAATAAGAGAGTTTGCACAACATGAGACAAAAAGACCAATTGGGTGCAATCTTCCCCTATGTCTTATGTGAGCACTTCACAAGGCATGTATTTATAAATTTATTAATCTCCAATCTCAAAAATAGCCCACTTTACAATTAGCATGCTTTTGGCTTTTGTGTTTACTTTTGCCCAAATAAAGAGTAAAGTGTTTGGTTGTTCCAAAAGTTAGGCTGTGCCCAAATACAATGTCAAATGATGAAATATTAAACCGAGTGTCTATGCACATACAAAATAATAAATGTTTATCAAGTGCTTTAATAAATAAGCGTGCCTAAATAAATATTGGCGCCATGCCTTTAGTGATAAGACGCGCGTCCATAAAAAATAATAATTCTTCTAGGTAATCTGAATACATGCCATCGCCCGATGCTTCCCAACACCACAGCTGCCTGCTCTCTACACATCAAGTGAAACATTCACAATTGTTAAAAAATAATAAAATCAAACCCACAAAAGTGAATACCTAGCAATCTTCAACTATTAAATAATTAAATAGGTTGAAACTCTGTCCTAACCTTAATTTAATTTGAGTGCACTCTAAACTCATAAACATCCATTAATTTAATATGTATTTTGTAGAATCACCTACGTGCACATTAAATTAACATGACACCCGAAAAGGACAGCGTCCCCGTCAACTTCTCACACAAGGAATCCACCTTGTGTACGAGCCCCAGCATATAAATATAGTTTTACGGAATCCACCAAAAAACCTCATGGAATCCACCGTGGAATAAAAACCTCACGGAATCCACCGTGGAATATGCCTCCTAGCATAAGTTATCCTATCCTTAACACTCTCTCTTAAGATCGCTCCCCTTGATGTGTAGGAAGAAATAGAAAGGACTTGAATTTATTTCTTCCTCTCTGAACTCTAATTGTAATGGAAGCCCATTTTAGGATTGAAACTATTACTAAACTATTGATACCTTATTCTTGTATATATTCCTTTAAATGTAATATGTCACACATTTCAACAAAAAGATCTATCAAAATGATCCTTGTGATTATATATCTCCTTTACTCTATAGCATTCATGATCTTATTTATTTATTTTAAATGGTTTAATGAGTATTGTAAGATGTTATATAAAGCTCTCTACACGAAATTATATGAACTTTTGATAAGTCAATGGAGTTAGATAAATAAATCATTAGTAGTCCTATACATAATAATATGAACTTTTGATAAGACAATGGAGTTATTAGTAGTCAAATTATTACAAAAAATATTTCATGATATCATATATAATTATTCAACATTACTTCAATATTTCTTATAGCTCAAAAGAATAAAATATATTATTTAGCAAATATACATTATATTCCATAACTCTTGAAAAGGATAGTCTCTCTTAAATAAGAATAATTTAGTGAACTAATAGAATAATCAGCACAAAAATTAAAAGAATATTATCCCAAAAATATATAGTTATTCAACACCTATTCTATATATTTAAAGCTCTTAAAGAATATAGAATTCATGTAGCAAAGATATACCAATGCAATATCTCTTTAAAAAGATTTCTTTTAGATCTAACTTATGTAATGATAGGTAGAAAAAGTAGCAAAGGACTAGCCAAAAATGTTTCAAGCCTTACTATACTTAAGATACTCCAAACTACCTATAATCATATTTCCATTAAGTGGCATTTCAAACTACCTAGCAATCTTTGTATCAAGCCATATTAATCAATAGTATTTAGAAAAACCATGAAGATTAAGAAATGTCTGATATGCCACGATAAGGGGTTTGTTGAATGCCACCAATTCCCTAATCATACCGTATCTTGCAAAAAAAATAAAATTCAAAGCATGCAATATTTTATGAAATTTCTAAGAGATTTTTTTAATAAGTGTGAGGTCTCATAAAAAATAAAAATTAGAGCATTCTCACATAATTGAATCCAATAGTGACCATTATCCTAAACTTGAAAAATACTTTAAACATAAAATATCCTAGGTATATTTGAAAAATACTTGAAAAATAATAAAAAGAAAAAATAAATATTTTTAATAGTTTTTATCTTGTAAATATTTCTTTACTTCTTTTGTTAATATATCCGATGAATAAATTTTAAGGATACATTACACACACTCACTCACTCTTATCTTGTAACTCATGATATAATAAAATAATTTGCATACATATATTAAATATATTGTTATTTTTAAAATCATATTAAAGTATATGAAGTATTTTTAAATATTTGTTCACATGAAGTGCTAATGACCAAGACTAAAGTCTCAATGGTTTATATATTTCTAGTTCCAAAAACACAATATTAAGATATATATAACTTATACAAAAATATATATATATATTTGAAAATCACATCATTAAGCTCCAACATGTATCCAAAAGTTGCATATTCTTAACAAAAACTTATAATATGTTTACACTATTGACCTTGATTTTATATCTTTGTTTTGTTCAGGTTTGTGAGACAAGTACACACAACTAAGTTTTGCAAGTGTTATCACAAACCAAGTTATGCAAGAACAATCATAAGAACTTATATCATGAACTTATATTGTCTTGTTGAGAACTTCAATGTATCTCTAATATCTTCTAATGTCTTGGAAATTACCACTTAATCTCTCCATATGTAGTTGCTCAAAACTTATTTATGGAAAGATATTTGTAGAAAATAATTCCTTGTTATTACTTAGTCACACACACACACACACACACACACACACACACACACACACACACACACACACACACACACACACATATATATATATATATAGTATCAAAACTTATTATGTATTTGTAGAGAAATACATCTAGTTGGAACCAAGTATATATCCCTAGCCATATAAACATGTTGAAGTTAAGTAAACAATCTTGATTTGTATCCTCTTATTTTACTTTTTTCCCCTTATAGCCTTTGCAAGATGTTAGTATGGTAATCTAATCATTTACAACAATAAAAGTTTTGGGCTTCCACGTTTCAACTATACTTCTACTAAAGATAATAGAAGAGTTCATGGAATGAGAAGGATGCCTTGTAATCGTTATGGAAAAATAATAAAATCGCAAATACTATATAGAAAGAAACTCAAAGAGAAGGTTAAGAAAGAGAATCGAGAGAGTTTAGATATATTATTGCCAGAAAGAGATCATGTAGTCAAATCTCTCAATTTTCAAAAAATTGGGTATTGACTTCAAGTCCCATCTTTGTTATATCTTTTGATGCCTTTTGTTAGATTCTTTTGTGTTCAATTATCAAGAATCCATGTAGATAGAGCTAGCATAATAGTATTGCCATAGAGCATCTAGTTAGTTCTTTTCCATAGTTTTGCACTTTTTCCATGTTTTGCACTTAGAAAAATGTCATGACACCATAAGAAATCATTTTCATGATTTTTTCTTCTATGGTTGCCTTGAATTGTAAGCGATAGTGTGTTAATTTTTTGATAACATGTTTTTTAGTGGCCATGCTTTTACAATACAATTATTATCATAAAATTTGACCATGAAGTGATTCATTATATAATATTTGACTACACTCAAAATAGGCAATGATCAATGGCCATAGGATTGAAAATCATATGAATTTCTAATACAATAGGGAAATGATTTCACAATATGGCTAAGCCTCATATTCTACATGGAAAGAAGAGGTTTCGACCATACGTCCAAATCTTAGGTTCTAAAAATTTACAAATGGTATTTACTTTTGATACAACAACAAAGAATTTGGCCAAATGTCATGTCCCAATGGATTTAAAGAAGTATAAATTTTAAATACAAGAATACAATTAATTAAGCATATGTTGTAAAGTATTGTCAAGAATTTTTGCGAAAATCAAATCTACCTCAAACAATGTTGAAAATGTCATCTCATTGAGATGGAGCAAGCACACAAGAAGTAGTTTCTTCTTTAAAGTTAGCTAATCCATGGAATGCCATAATGTCATTGAAGGCGAATTATTGCGCGCCAAAGGTGATCTTGTGGTAAATGGTTATCTTATCAAGGAAGTAGTGGCGTGTACTAAAAGCATAGTCCTTGCACAAATGGTTGTTGCTCTTGGGATGTTAGCTAAGATATTGGGAATACAATAAAAAGCAATCCGATGTTTGAAAGTTGGTTTTAGCTTTAGCAAAGGAAGCCACAAAGGAGGAAAAGTTAAACAAATAAAGCTTAAAGCTATGCTTTAAGCTTTTAAGAAACATAATTAGCGTTAAATGGTGGATCCTTGAAAATGGATAAGAGGAGGGTGGTGGTGAATTGAAATATCGTTGCTGGTATTTAACTCTTGGTAGTTATATTTGTCTCACGGTTAGGATTGTCTTATGTAGTTCAGGACTCTTTATGTCCCAGAAATGGTAGCTTACGTTTTTTTTGAAGAACTTGTGCTTTGAAGAAGAACTTGTGGACTTTGTAGTATTGCTTGTAGGAAAAGAAATCTTCCTTCCTTGGTTATATTGTTGATGCTCTATGTGAACCACAAGAGGCACAATTTTGAAGTATTCCTCATGTGTTGGGCTTGAGGTATGAGTTGTTTTGGCCACAATTCACATTTTGTGTGATTTAGCATCAAGACACAATGTGATCCGATGCTCCTTTTCCTTGTGTGTATTGGGTTGTTGTGTAGGGGATTTATTTCCCTTCACCGCTCACAATACATTATTTTTTGTGCACGCACTCTGAGGAGCATTGAGAAATGGATTGGTGCTATATTTTGGCAATTGGATTTTCTTTCAAAATGGCAACATTTCACAGGAGATTGGATGAAGTTGAATATGCTTGGGTGAATTATGTGGAGCAGCATATGCGCATGTTTGATACTGTGGATGATGAGAAATAGTGAATTTTGCCTTTGGCTGCAGGTATTCAAGGATTATGCCTTGGAAGTTATTAGTTATGTTCCAAATGATATCAACAGTTGGGAAAGTCTCTCTTGGTTTATATAGAGTTTTTTTAAAATCGTCCTACAGGTTATGGAATGAGTAACCAGTCATATAGGAAGTTTCAAGGATTGTACTAGCTTTGACTCAATGACATTAGAGAGATCGGATGTTATTATGACGATTATATGGATGTATTGGATCTGCTCTAGCAAAAGGTTCAAGATTTGGCATATGGAATATATTCGCAAAGCAGTGATGAGTATGTTGACGAGAAGGCATATGTGTATACGGATGAGAAGGAAAGATATATACCGGTGGATTATTCTTTAGCTTTGGAGAAAGCTAAGTTATTTGCAAGTGTGACAGTTTTTTATAGTGACATAAAAGAGGGGGAGGGCTTCAAAGAGTCTCTTACATCTTGAGGTGATACAAGAGGTGTTATGTCTGGACTCCTTGGGTTTCGAGGATCTTGGTGTTTCTTTGGGGTTTGGTGATGTGTTGAGTGATATTGAGAGTCATCATGTTGAGGTGTTCCATGATGATTGTGGTGATGTTTCTGGCATTGATGGTGATGAGCTGGTTGTTGAAGGAAGTACACAAGAGCACGTGTCATGTATGCTAGAGGATGAGGGAATTCTTGAAGAGTACTCCTTGGAGTTGAATGATGTTTCTAGCTTGGGAACTGCTGATGATGATGAGTTTGTTGAAAGCCGAGAGTTGATGCAAAGTGTTGTGTATGGAGCACGATTTCCACTTGTAATGTTGCCCTCTATCTTAGATAAAGTTGTGTTTTGTGACTTGTATTTGTAGGGTATGCAGTTAGATGATGGTGTTTTTGAAAAGGAACTAGCTATGGATATTTCTTGTGGGGAATCTCATCTATTGGAGTATGCTTGTGAGTATGAGGATATTGGTACTTTATTCTTGTTGGATAAAGCAATGTAGGATGTATCTATCAAAGAGAACCAAGGTATGCTAATAGAGAAGGCTATTTCTTATCTTTGGCAAAGTATTTGTTGGATGTATGTAGCAAAGTGTGGTTTACAAGTTATCGAGGGAGACTACTTGGTGAAGCCATTAGAAAATTTTTTAAATGAGGAAGTAATATCGGAATTGGAGTGTGGTCTTGCCTATAGAATTGAGGAGATCAGGTTAAAGGAAGCAATTGTGCTTGTTGGTATGTATATGCCTAAAAGGATGCAAAAGATTATTTAGAATCTCTTGGACTTCTTCTTTGGATGTGTATGAATTTTGGTAAAGCTTGCGAGTTTTGAGGAAGTGAATATGATGTTTGGAGGCAAGGATTTCAGTGTTCGAGTTGATGAGATGTCCTCGCGCTTAGAGAAGTATTTTGTATGGGATGAAGAGGATGTTATCTATGTGTTTAAGCCAGGAGTTCGAGAAGTTTTCTTTATAGAGAAAATTGATGAGAGCAGGAATTTTATCTTATGTGTTCGATCTTGGTACTCATGATATCTTTTTTGTTGGTTATCATGATGACCGCTACACATAAATGTTTTGTGGACTAGGAGGAGGGCTAATATGGCAGGTATTTTTGCGAAAAATCAAATCTACCTTAAACAAAGTTGAAAATGTCATCTCATTGTGATGGAGCAAGCATATACGAGATAGCGAGAAGGATACAAGAAGCAATTTCTTCTTTAAAGGAAGTTGATCCATGGAATGCCATAATGTCATTGAAGGCGAATTATTGTGCACTAGTGTGAAGGTGATGCATTTAGTAAAAGTGTAGTCCTTGCAAAGAGGGCCATTGCCCTTTGGATGTTAACTAAGAAATTGGACAAATCCTTGTTAATCTTTCACTCTAAACATATCTTAGAACTAAGTCTTAAGGGAAGAGTGGATGGGTAGGAAGCACTGGCTTGTGATACGATAAAAGGCCATGCGATGATTGGGGGTTGGTTTTAGCTTTAGCAGAGGAAGACACAAAGAAGGAAAAGCCAAGGCGGAGCTTAAGCTTTGCCAACAGCTCGTTGTTTGTTAGCCCGATGGCTTTATATGCACCTTCGAATTCGAATTTTTCGAACCTTCGAATGGTGGTCGCCAAGAGCGCAAGGCCGCATATCGACGAATTAATTCCAAGGTTAGATTGTCTTTATGTAGTCCAAGACTCCCATGTTCCACAAGTGCTTGCTTATGTTTTTTTAAAAAACCTTTAAAAAACGAACTTGTGCCCTTTGTGGTATTGCTTGTAAGATAATAAATTTTCCTTCCTTGTTTATATTGATGCTCTATGTGAACTACAAGAGGCACAATTTTGAAGTATTAAATTCCTCCTTTGTTGGGGTTGGGGTAAGAGTTGTTGGGGTTGGGGTAAGAGTTGTTTCGGCTAGAATTCACGTTCTGTGTGATTTAGCATCAAGCCATAGCCTAATCCATCGATCCTTTTCCTTGTGTGTGTCTTGGGTTGCATGAGGGATTTATTTTTGTTCACTGCTCACGATACATCGTTCAAGTGGTGTGTTCCCTTGATATGTTTAGAAATGGATCCAAGTAGATATGAGCATCTCATGTTCTAATGCAACTACTAATGTTTACATTATTTAATATGGCAAGAAAAGGTTTTGACCATATTGTTGAATCTCATGCTCCATAATATTTAATCTAGCATGTGCTTTTGATATCGCAAGAGTAGTATTCCACCACATGGCCAAAACTGATATTCTAAACAATTAAAGATGGCTTTAATAGACCTAACTTGGTATGTACTTTTGATGTGTTCCATATATGAAGGGTTTTCCCACTTACCAAATGCCAATTGTAAAAGGGTAAGAAGATGATTTGACCTTATGGCCAATTTTTTTGTCTTAAAGTTGTAGAATTGGTATGTGTTTTTAATATGGAAAAGAAAATTATGTGAGCATAAGGATATATATTGTATTCTAATGCATTAAATCAGTATATGTTTTCAATATCGTAAGAATATAAGCATATGGTCCAATCTATCATTCTTTATTTTTTGTATGATAAAAGAATATTTGATTAGATGGCCTAATCTCACGTTTGATTTGTGCTTTTGATATGCAAAGAAGAGGATTTGACCGTATGATTGAACCTTATATTTGAAATGATTATAGGTGGATATAATAGATCTAACCTAGTATGTTTTTTAGTATAAGAAGAAATTGAATGTATAAATAGTTAGCCAAATATCATATTGTGAAAAAGTGAAATTCTATGGACTTTTAATGTCATAAGATGAGGGTTTCAGATTATAGCCAAATCTCAATGTTCTAAAGGTTTAAAATTGATATGTGCTTTTGATATTTGTAAGATAATGTTTTTACCATATGAACAAATATCATATTCCAAAGGATAGTATTTTGTTTAATTATTTCAATAAAAGGATTTGGACATATAGATATTCTCATGGAAATAGGTTATTATATTCTTTTGATTTATAAGAAAAGTATTTGGCCTTATGGTGAAATCTTCTATTTTATTGTTTTGATATGATTAGGAAAATAGTGCTTAGATAGCCAAATCTCATGTTTGGTACATGTTTTTAATATGTCAAAAAGAGCATATGATTGCATGGCCAAAACACATATTCAACAACAATTACACATGGATATAATATATCTAAATTGATATCTACTTTTGACATCATAAGAAATTGATTTGAAAATTCGGACAAATATCTTGTTGTAAGGGCCGATTCAATGTAGTAAGAACAAGATTTGACCTTAAGAAGAGGATTAGATCTTATTGCCAAATCTTGGGTTCTAAAAGATATGGAAAATCAATATGATTTGACCAAATCTCATACCACAATGAACTTAAATTGGTAGTTAGTTTAGTTCTTCGAAGAAGAGGATTTGAAAATATGTCCATGTATAATATTCTATGCTTCCAATATGATAAACAAAAGATTTCATCAAATCTCATATTCTTATAGCCTTAAATTGAAATGACTTGGGATAGGAAAAGAATGGCTATATCAAATGTTCTAATTTATTTAATGTGGTATACATGAGTCTAGGATGTGCATCACAAAGTTTCAGATATGGTGCACAACTTATCCTATGCTACACAAGGTACAACTTATCCTTAATATAGGAAAATCCTAGGACCTCTCATTGAGAAGATTGTTTGAACAATAGCCAACTACAACATTGTATATCAAATCTTTAAAATTTTTTGAGTCACACAAAGAAAATGGAAGGCAATACAAGGTTGGATTTGGCCTAAATTTATGCATATGCCTAGATGCTATCTAAAAAGCAATGTTGATGAACCCTTATATATTTATTATATTGTCTTAAAAAGAGAATAACATGTAGCATCTTAGTACACAAGTCGAAAGAAATTTTGTGTCAAAATATTGAATAAATGTCAAAGTTTCTCATTTTTTCTTTATGAATTTAATACTTTTTGCACTCATTCAAGTGCCATTTTCAAACTCACCATTTCAAAGTGGCCCATAATTTATACGTATAATGTATGATTTTTAGTAGTATAACATCTATTCATCAATTGAATAGAACAACTTAAAATTAATTGGCAAACCTAATTAGAAATTCACTATGAATCTCCTTGATAGTATAAATATTGAGAAAGTAGATTGAGATGACTGAAACAATTCATAGAATTTTTCTAATTTCACACTAACTAAAAGGTATGCATATCATTATATTAGTTTAAATCTTAATATTTAATATTTAATAATTTTTTTTGATTTGAAGTTGAAGAGAGATATCTAGGGCTCAAGTTTTTTTAGTTGAACATAAGGAGATATGAAAGGTTTGGTTTTGAAACTGTGCTTGGCATGTCTTAGAGGCCTAATTTTCAAAGCCTAAGGGGATAGGACATAAAATCCTCTTAGAGGGATATGGACCCCTGGGAGATATGATTTAGAGGTTTTGGGAGGCTTACCCTTGAAACTAATCCTAAGAAAGTACACCTATGGAGATCCCTCTTATATAAACTCCGATTAATGAGCCGTCTTCATGAGCTTGTATGCTCAAGGGAGTTCAATAGAACGCTACTCTATATCTATGAGATCACATGCGTATTCTAGGCACATTTCAGTCTTTGTTCGAGAGTTAGAGATTATTCATGTGCAAATCTAGTAAGGCTCACAAACTCTACAAACCTCTTCACTTCAACAAGTTTCAGATGTTATGTGTGGCAAATAGTATTTTCAAACTATCAAATATTACAAGTGTTACTTAGGCTATGCTTATGTATTGAGTTTACTACAAGTGATAGTTTACTTGAATTAGCAAGTTATTGATAAAAGCTAATCTTTGGGTTCTACTATACAATGTCTAAGGAGTTTAATTAGATTTTCAGTTACAAGATTGATAAGCATAACTTCCATGGTTGGAAGTTTAGATTGACTAATTTCCTTAAAAGTAAAGGTTATTGGGACTACATTAAAGGAGATAATACTAAGACTCCAAAGTTATTGGAGGAAAATGCAATGCTTGAATACACTAAAGCAATTAACTAATGGAGTTAAGATGCTTGGAAAGTTATGTATTGGTCTTTCATGAGTGTCTTAGATAACATGATTGGACATATATATGATGCAAATAACCATGCAGAAGCATGGAATAGCTATTTAGTGCAAATACAAAATCTAAAAAGTTGTAGTTGAAGTCTAAGTTAGACAATATCAAGCATGGAAATTTGTCTCATCAATGACTATGCATTGAATATTAAGAGCATTGTTGAAGCTCTTGGATCCATTGAGTGTAGGTTGATCATGATGATATAGTGGTTATATGTTTGGATGGTTTAGGTAAGGAGTAAAAGAAAAATTGAACCACAATCAACACAAAAGACACCACCACTAATTTTGTAGATCTAATATTTATGTTAATATTAGAAGAGAAAAACTTAGGTCTTGTTGTATCTTCATCACAATGCAAGAAATATTTGGAATAGGTGCTCTACTGTAACACAAACAGAGGTAGAGGTCATTGTGGTAGAGGCAATTGTTGGAGCATTTGGGGTTGAAAGTCTACCACGGGGGTAAGAGACAGCAGGGTGAAAGGAGATTCAAGGAGAGGAGTAGATGGAAGAGAAGGGGTTGAAAGAAATAGAAGATGTAGAAGAATACTCGCAGAGGTGAAGCTTATCAATTTATTTTTGCATTGTGAGAAGATAAATCTCTTGTAGAAAAAAACATGCATTAAACAATACCTTCCCCTATGGTGCTTAGACTGCCAATCTGATGCTTCCATTGGCTCCGAAAGGGGGGTAAAATACAAGGAAACCTACTAGATCACTCCTTCTTCTCCCAGTTCGGAGTGTTGTTCACTGCTTGAAAATTGCGACCGCGAGTCGTGCGATTTCGCCAATCCTTATTTTTACATAAAATCCTCCCAAAATGACTGAAAGCTACATGCTTTCTTTTACATGTCATCCTATTCTAGAATTTGTATATAGTTCTTGGATTTTTACAAGAGATTATATGTAAAATATCAAAATTTGGCTAAACTTGTTCAAAAATCTAGTATTTTTGGACTATCCACACTACAGACACTAACACTAATATCTAAAATGTCATTGAGTCTCTAGATCATTAAGAAAGATGCACTCTAGAGTTTTTCACACTATGACCGCATAGCAGTACGACACCATGGTGGTGGCGGTTATGGGAAAAATCAGAGACAATCTCATAACTCACAAAGCAGTCACATAAATGTGGTAGAGAACAATCTTACGGTAGGGGAAGCCATAGAGGACATGGTAAAGAGAACACATGTGGAGATGAAATTGACAATGAGAAGTTTTTTGTTGTGTAACACATGATGAATGCAATGAATGTAGATATATTGGTAGCAATGACTAATGATGTATGGTATGTGGATTCATGTGCCTCTAACCATATGAAAAATCATGAAGAATGATTTAAAGAAATAGAAAAATGTGAAGCGCTTGGTTTTCTTGAAATATGTTATAATACAGTATATTCTATTACTCATGTTGAGAGTGTCCCATATATACATGATAAAAATTTTAAGTGTTTGGTTGATGTGTTGCATATGCCTAACATCACAAAGAACTTGGTTTTTATTAGGAAAATGGTTGGGTAAGGATTGCAAGTAAAGTTCAATCAAAATTGATGCTTTGTAGAAGACTTCGAAATAGATGTAAATTGGTCGGAAAAGACAAGCATGTGGAAATGATGTTTACCTTGAGTGTAAATCTACTTGAGCTAAAGGTTTCTATGTTTGCCAAAGGTGCATGATTTGTGGTTTATATTGATATTTGACTGTAATATTCCCACCAGAACACTTCAAAAAACAAATTCGGGCTTGAAATGTTTTAAAAATTACTCGTTGAGTTATCACATAAGTGATCGTATGTAATATCAAATCTTGCATTAAATCAATTTTGCAATCTGACATGAGAAGATGCCTTAATGAACCCAGCTAATAAAAAAGCACATACACCTCGTAAATAATATTACGACGGCAGATCATAATATTTCCCGCATTATATTTGATTTAGCATTCTCGATTCCATTTAATGCATCAAAGATCGCATTGATTTTTTAACGGCAAGACAAATCGCAAAAGCCTTAATTGGTAGACAAAGAACGCGCAAGAACAAGCATGATAATGAGTAAGTTAAGTATCAAAGAGTATGGCATGACTTTATAAACTAGATAAGTCATGAGGTAACTTGGACAAAAACTACCAGATGAAGTCCTTTTGATGAAAAAAAGATGTTTTTGAAAAAAAAATAAAAAATCATGACCTTTTTTACGCCTGAAGGCAGAAAAAGCATTTTAAAACCATCCCCATGCCACCATCCAACAGGTAGGCAATCAAAAAGTATTTTTTATCAAGCTTACTTAGCTCTTGACAAGTAGCCAAAAGAATGAGTGACTGCATGAATCCCCCTCATGGCTATAAATAAAACCCCTCTCCTTCACAAAGAAAGTAAGAAGAAAGACCTCTTGATGATGGAAAAATTTCTCTACATCTCTTTTCCATTCTAGCTTGAGCCTTGAAGAAGAAAAATACCCCTCTCCTACCTCATTTCCATTTTCTCTATCCTCTGTTACGCCTTTCTTCCATACATCCATATCACTAAGAAAAACATTGGCAAAATTTTTCTAGATGACCACCAACTCTCCTTGAGCTACCACGTTAATTTCACCTGACATCCATGGCTCCACGAGGTTGCAAAATTTCAAGAAGCCCATTTTAAGCAAAAGAAGCAAGAAATGCGGTCGATGGAGAAAATGACATGGTAGGAATTGGCGAAACCCTCATTACTACAAACCTGATAGAGGTAACATCTTATCGGTTTGGAAAAAAATCATGTTTTATAAGCTTATCGCTATATTTGGCTTTAAATGATTATAAACACATTTTAAAGAAAATGCATATGAACTGCCGCTTAAGAAAATTGCCTAAGTAATATAATAATAAACTATTCAATGAAAAGACTCTTTCACTTGAAAAATGATTATATGTCTATCATGAAGAAAATATCATAATTATGATTTATTTCGTGATATTTATTGTTATTTCGTTAATGACACGTGTGATTATAATAGCTAAAAAAAGGTAGACGGTGTTAGGAAAGGAATATTTTATAATTTTCCCCTGAAAGTGACTATCTCTATTTCATTTTGCTAATGATAAACATATGAATTTGAGTCTTATAATAATTTATAGAAAATCATTAGGATAATATCATGAAATAATCAATGCATTAAATCAACATAAAATTGTATAGGAAAATATATACTAGACGCGCATAAATTAGGTGCGTAGTAATATAATTCGATGTCTAAAAGATGAAAGAAAAATTACACTTATGATTTTTACATTGCTTAGAATAAAGTTTTCAGAAAACCAATCAACATTGCATTTATGACATAACTAAATGGAAATTGATCTTCCTACATAATGTTGAAAGTTCAAAAAATGGTTAGACATCATCAATTAAACCATAGAATACGAACAAAATAAAATAAAAATTATTTTCTTGCTGAAAACACACACAATGTTAATATTAATGGTTATATTAGCGAGGTCGGCAATATCATGAGTCAACCCACATATGAATCAACGAGAAAACCTTACCTAAAATATCGAGAATGTTGAAGCAAAAACAACTATGAAATACTTGACAATCCTGAAACTATCAGTATCAGGAAATTAAATAAATATCGAAAGTCTGTAAGACTTATTGAACATTGATAATAATTTGTCGATACAAATTCTAATGTCTAAACAGACTTGGAAAAGCATTTGAAATCCTGCTAAGTGTGGGTCAGGGCAGGGCAGCGCATGAATTGCTTGCCATAGGTATAAATGCCCATATTATCTTTTAGGGCAAAAATATCAAGTTTTCATAAGGATAAAATAGACTTCAGATTTGCGAAATAACTTGCGGATATGGAAAAAAGAGTTGTAAGTAGGAAGTGAAACCCTAAGAATAAGGTGGAACCTTAAAATAGAAACCCTAGAATTGGGTGGGGCTGCTTCCTATGCAAAAAAACACTTATTGTCGTTTTTAAAAAAAAATTTGTGCATGTATTGATGGTTGCACAAGAATGATTAATTGTGCTTGTAGCAGTTAGATCTGACCACTTCTGGGACCATGGGAATGTTATGGGTCACAACCCTGGGATCGACTCCTCTCAGTTCCTCCAAGGACCATGCGAACACATCGACATACTCTCGCAGGAGAGCAACCAGTCTAGCCTCCTCCTCCTTGGTCAGGTCATCAGCAATGAACACGAGTCAAGGTTTCTTGCCTTCCCGTGCCAGGTCGACTTCCTTGACCCTGGCGGGTCCCTCAATTGGTTCCTTGGCTTGCCCTTGTCTCTTTGCTCCTAGCAAAACCACCACTCTTTTATTGAGCATTTAACCTTGCCATAAGCAATGTTGTGCCTATGATGCATGTTATCCTCTTAGGGAATCAAAGGCCCCTTGGGCACTAGTGGCTTTTGTGTATCCTCAACGATTACATCTGATATCTACTTGTCAAGCATGGTAGGCTAAAAATCTACTCTCCGATTGGTCCTGTTTGGTTTCTTGATTTCGACTGTGAGGGGCTCGGTCACTTCATTGTTGTTGGCTCGAGACTTGGTTTTTCGTTTAGATCTCCTCCTATGCTTCTTTGCTCTTGATACGATCTAGCCTTCAGTCGGTAAAGGAGGTTTAGCAGGGGGTTTTGGCACCCAAATCCATCAGTTACCTGCATAATACCCTTGAGCACGCAACAATGCTTTGGATATCCATCTCGGCATTGTATTGGCTCTCCATCGATGCATTCCTCTATAAGGCTTAGGCTTCTTTTGGGGTCTTCTACGATATTTGTAAGTCCCAAGCCCGTCCTTGGTATTGTCTCTTGACCTTCTTGTTTTAGGCATAGCCTCACTCACTAGTTCTCGTTGTTCAACCTGTGCTTGTATCAACTCTTCCAACAAGTCCTTGCTCTCATTAGTAGGCTTGACTATTATGTCAACACCTTCCTTGCCTTTCCCTCGAGGTTCGACGAGGTCACCCTTGCTAAAGGTTGTGACTATCCTCACACCCGGTAGTGTCAGGTGTATCCTCTGTGCTACATAGTCGGCCTCACACTTGGTCGCCCTTTTGAAGGGCCTTCCTAGGAGGGTTTCCTTCCCGTAATTAGCACTATTTGGAGGAACATGAAATAGGATAGACAAGCTTTCAGTTTCAATTGTCACAAGGATTTTGCACTTCCCTATGAGTGCTTGTGGGTGTCCCTCGTAAGGGCTAAGAGTTGCATTAGTCGGTGCGAGCTTTAGTTGGTCTAGTAGGGTCCATGCTTCATAGGTCAAGACGTTAAAATCTGCTCCTTCATCAATTAGAGCATCAATAGTATGCTCTCTTTTCATGGTGAGTTTGACCCTAAGATAAGTAGGTGGTACTATGTCTTCATCTTTCGAGTCTTGGCTTGTAAATTTAAGCCTTTTGACAAATGCCCTTGAGTTCCCAACTGCACAACCAGATGTGGATTCTCCACTGGTGTCTTGGATCGTCAGTGCAGTGCTATTCAAGGAGCATCTATCATCAGGACTGTCACATCTAGTCATTCTCGCTATTGTAGCTTGATGTTGTTGCTTTCCGCTTTGACTAGATGCAGTCTGAATGCAACACGTATGTGTTTTTGCAGTGTGGCCTTTTTGCCCTTGTTGGCTAGATTGGCCCATTGAGGTTCTAGGGTCTCTGTTTGTCTCTGTTCGGGTATGGGCTTTTGGTTGCTCTTTTGCAAGTGAGAATCCATGCTCGTGTAGAGCCATTACTATACTAGGGTCCGATTCGAAGGACCTATCACGGCACGCATTTTCTCTCCAACCTACTTGGGGGAGGTGCGAAGGGGGTAGAGCCCCCTCTGCGGGGGTCCGGGGGGCAGTCCCCCTGGGCCTGCAGGGCAGTTATGATAAATGTCATACGTGATTTGAAAGATCGTTTATAGCCAAATTTTGAACTACTTGCTCTAAGTTTCTGCCTAGCGATCGATCTATGATATGGTTTCGGCTCTATATGGTCTCTCGGTCAATTTCAGGGTCTACAGGTTAAAATTTGAAAAAATCTAAATTCGGCCTAACAAGTTTGAATTGCAGGGGCCCAATGCCCGATTTGGCCCCTCTGAGGGCCGAGTAGGAAGGGCCAAATGTAACTGGTTTGAATGTCAAATTCGGCCAGTCCGAGTCTGATTGTCCGAGGGCCAAGTGGGCCGAGGGCCGAGTTAGATGGGCCGAGTCGGTAGGTCCGAGTCAAGTGGGCCGAGTCGGCAGGGCCGAGGGCCAAATTTCAAAGTTGGTCCGAATGGTCAATTCGGACGGGCCAAGCGGTGGGTGTTCGAGTGGTTGTGGGCCGAATGGTCTAAGGGCCGAGTGGGCTGAGGGCCGAATGGCCGAGTAGTCCGAGGGCCGATTCTGGGACTCGGCCCAGAATCTCCGCCACTCGGACACGCCGAGCACGACGCATTTTTTCGCCAGACTTTACGAAATTTTCCGCGCCGAGCATTGGAGGCCTTTCCTCTGGTCGAGCAGCTCTAGATCCAACCTACTCATGTAGAGGAAGGTGTAGAATTACCTAGGTTGGGCAAATAACTCCCGGATGGCCAGATCGAAGTGGATCTATGTGAGTAAGCTTTCTCCCTCTCTCCAACTCTCCTAAAACCCTGCAATGCAATGTACTCACCTTAGTCTTGCCTCCCTTACTAACATTTAATCCAAAATTTCATTTTTAGCCCTTCTTTTCCCTGTTTCAGCCTGTTATATAGCAATAGAAAACCCTACTGTTTGCTCCAATGTTTTACTCCTATCCTTCCTAAATGCAAGAAAATATCATAAGGAAAATACTTACACTACTCCATCATACTTTTCCAAGTAAAAAAAAACAAAAACCTGCTTGCTAAGGAGATCGAATACCTCTTCAAACTCCCTCGCTTCCTACCTATCTACCCCAAGCACAGGTTCGGGGAAAACCCTACTTCAATGCTCGATTCGAAGCGGCAAGCGCTTAAGGCTTAAATCTGTTGGTCCCGGCAACGGAATCAAAATGTGGGAGCCTTCACTCAACCGCCAAGACCCACTAACCGCTTATTGTTTCAAGCGTTCCAAGCCGAACACTAATAGCTACCTCTTATATAGCCAACGCGCCATCCATATCTACGAGTGTAGTGAGCTTACCTCCATGCCGATCGAGTTACCTCCTTTCCCACACACTCTGGTAGCTCCGCGATCCAAGTGCAAGCTTCAAGCAATCTCCATCCTCAAGCTCCACGCTCCAAGCTCCATTGCTGCGAGCAAGAGAAGAGAAGAGAAGAGAAGAGAAGAGAATAGAAGAAGAGAGGAGAAGATGGAGAGCTTCTCCTCCTCGATCCCTCACCCTTACACACTCACTCCCTCACACTCTTACACTCCCTCTCTCAAGCACAAACTCAAGCAAGCAACAAGAAGAAGAAGAAGAAGAAGAAGAAGAAGAAGAGGAGACCCACTTTTGGCCACACACAAGAATGAGCTTCTCATTCACTTTTTAACTTTATATTTAAAACCCTAAATCCCTTTTGGGCGGTCATCCCTTATCCCATTTTTTACATGGTCGGCCATGGCCTAGGCCCTTTATCCCATTATTCTCCTATCTTCCTAGCTTCATTTCCACCGCCCGTCTACATTTACAAATTGCACGGGCGAGAGCCCGCACTCTTAAAATAAATCATGGTGCCCTTGCGCTTTTTTACAAAAGTAGACTTGTGCCTTTCCTTGTGTGTTTTTTTCCTTTATTTAGGACTTTTCTGCACTTCTTGCGTTTCCATATTTTTCTTGGTGCGCCTTCGTCTTCTGTTTCACTTTTGCCTTGGCCTTGTCTTCTGCTTCAACTTTTCTGAATTTTCCACCTTTGTTCGTTTGAGGGTTAATAGCTTATTTTGTGATATTTATTATTATTTTGTTAATGACACGTGTGACTATAATAACTAAGAAAAGCTAGATGGTGTTACGGAAGGGAATATTTTATAAATTTTCCCTAAAATCTCTATTTCATTTTGCTAATGATAAACAGATGCATATGAGTCTTATAATAATTTATAGAAAATCGTTTACATAATATCATGAACTAATCAATGCATTAAATCAACAGAAAATTGTATAGGAAAATATATACTAGACGCGCATAAACTAGGTGCATAGTAATATAATTCGATGTCTAAAAGATGAAAGAAAAATTACACTTGATTTTTACATTGCTTAGAATAAAGTTTTCAGAAAACCAATCAGCATTGCATTTATAACATAGTTAAATGAAAATTGATCTTCCTACATAATGTTGAAAGTTCGACAAATGGTCAAACATCGTCGATTAAACCATAGAATACGAGCATAATAAAATAAAAATTATTTTATTACTGAAAATACACACAATGTTAATATTAATAGTTGTATTAGCGAGAGTGTCAATATCATGAGTCGACCCACATATGAATCAACGAGAAAACCTAACCTAAAATATCAAGAATGTTAAAGCAAAAACAAGTATGAAATACTCGACAATCCTGAAACTATCAGTATTCAGGAAATTAAATAAATATCGAAAGTCTGTAAGACTTATTGAACATTGATAAGAATTTGTCGATACAAATTCTAATGTCTAAACAAACTTGGAAAAGCATTTGAAATCCTGCTAAGTGTAGGTGAGGGTAGGGTGGCGCATGAATTGTTTGCCATAGGTATAAATGCCCATATTATCTTTTAGGGCGAAAATACCAAGTTTTCATAAGGATAAAATAGACTTAAGATTCACGAAATAACTTGCGGATCCGGAAAAAAGAGTTGCAAGTAGGAAGTGAAACCCTAAGAATAAGGTGGGACCTTAAAAGAGAAACCCTAGAATTGGGTGCGGCTGCTTTCTATGCTAAAAACACTTGCTACAATTTCTTTTTTTAAATTTTTGCATGTATTGATGGTTGCACAAGAATGATTAATTGTGCTTGTAGCAGTTAGATTTGATTGTAAATATATAATCAGGATAATAAGAGAAAAGATCATTCTATGCCTCCCCCAGAGCTAGACACGAAACCCTACTCCAAGGGGGATTGTTTTGTACCGCTATGAGAAGCTTTGGACCGGCCCGATGGCGAGAGGTGGCTCGGTGAGGAATCCATTAGGCAGGAGGAGGCGAGAGTGCTAGGGAGCTCTGGCTGTAAATCTCTCGATTGCTCCTAGGAACTACTTGACCCTCACGCGAATCAGGATGGGATCTTGGAGTCCCCGGTACTAGTGAAGGGACGAAAAGCTTGGGGGTTTTACTTTCTTCTGCACAGACAGAAGGGATTTTCCAATGAACGGGTTTTATATTCTACATAGGCAAAATGAGAAAAGCATTGTAAATAGCTTTTGCAAAATAATAAATAAATATGTTTTGCCAAAAGATTGTTTTTCTCTATCTTTGTATTGTGTTGTAAAATTACGCAAATGAACCTATGATAACAGGTTAATTAACAAAGCTACTTTTATATGTCATAACTTAATGTGATAGGTAATTGGAAAACTAAAGAAAACCATTTGTGGGAAGTGGGTGGGCAAGATCCCTAACGGATCTGTCATACGGATGGGTGGTCTCGGTGTCGTAGAGTTCGTGCAAGAGCTACTGAACATAGAGTTCAAGTTGCAAGGAAAGAGGCTAACAAGATGAAATCACATTTTTGATGCCAAAGATCACTATATTGCTTGTCAAGTAAATTACAAGAGATCCATGAGTGCTCATTTTGAACATTCAGCTTGTGCAGGAATTTGCATAGGCTAAGTGTCAGTCAGCTGCAAAGTTTTGATAAAGCTCTTTTCATAGGCCAGAGATGAAGACTTATGGGTATAGAGTCAAAATAAATGACAAAGCATTACAATCTGTCCATTGCTTTACAGTCAGTTGTCTATCCAGTTGTGCAAGTATGCTTTCCTTTAAGGATGCAACAGTTGTTGCAGGTGCATATCTATTTGGTCCAATATCTGTACCAACATCAATAAGGCGAAATCTCAGCTCCAGTAATTCATATGCTACCATGCCTTGTCACAGGATGACTCTATGTAGTGTACAAATCAACAGCAGTGTGGGATGAAGAAGCTGAATGCCACCCCTTTTGACTAATAGGGCTCAGCTCACAAATAGTTCAATGGACCTGACTTGAGGATTTGTCATATTGTGTCTTTCTTTGATCATTCTAACAGGCCCCTGCTATGCAAATTCATCAATGCCTCTATGATTAGAACAAATTCCATTGCAGTAGTTGTGCTTCAGTTTCATTACACCCAACACTAGCAAGCATCTGCATAATTGCACCTGCCTTTTCCAAAGGCCAAAGCAAGCCAAACACTGCACGTTACGTAAGTGCCACAACTTCCCAACTGTATTCTCCCATGGGAGGCGCGAATCGGAGGCGTGTTTTGATGAGAAGTAATGTGTGCTACTGCTTCAGATCGGCAGGGGATCCCGCGAGAGGAGTTAGAATGCGGTGATTCTTTCTGTGCGAAGAAAGCGAGGCTGAAATCCAAGACTTACAAGCCGGCCATCTGATTGCATTCTAACTTTAACCAAATCTGCAGGGCTAGTAATGACCTTGAATTGAGATATTCTGGCGCAAAGACCTGTGCAATGATTCCAGATACACCACCGAGAAACGCTTGTCTGGGAAGAGATGAGTTTCTTTCATCTTTCGAGTATGTATGCCTCCACTGCTCATAGGTAATAATCCGGACTGATTAGTGCTCCCCTCTCAGCAGTGTGTGCTTTCAAGCCAAGGCTGAATTCGAGTTTGGAGCTGGCAATAGGATAGGTGAATGACGACAAAGCTTCGAAAATCCTGAAATTTTGCCCCAGAGGTTCAATCCCCAAAAACAGCATTGGCCCACAGTACCTTCATATCTTCCCCAAAATAAAAACGGAATAGGAATCATTGATGCTTTGAGGCTTTGAAGCAGGCACAATGCTGGCTGAATATTCGTGAGATTTGTTACCGTCGTTTACGCAACACTCCTCCTCCTTCGTCTTCTGAATAGCTCGTTAATCGCCTTTGTCACTTTAGTCATCTTCAACAGCTCAGATGTTCTCCAATGTTCCCTTCCATTGTTCTCTGATATCACTTTCTTTTGCTTGCCTTCCTTGACGTCACCTTCAGCGTGTCGTCCTCTTCCGTCCAGCTCTCCGATCCTGTCCTCTTCTCCATAAGCTCCGACCCTCAGTGATGGCGCCACATTCATTAAGATTCCCCCCCTTGCTAATTCCATCAATTCCCTCCTTAATTGCCTGGTAAAAAGCAAAAAAAGCTCATTTTCTGACAAGAATAGGCTAGGTCAACACCAGTAGTGATATTCCAGCCAAGCAAAAAGCTTGCTAAAAAGTTATCCTGAAGACTGCCAATAAGCACAACTGGCTTCAGAGAGTCGTACATTTCGAAGTTTAGACCACGGTATACAATGATTCCAACGCAAGAAATGTTGAATCCACGGTAAAGCCCCGAGATACCATCAGCAGACTTCAGAGTCTTCTTGTAGACATCCAAGAGTCCATTGAATTGACGTTCCCCTCCTTTCTTTGCACCCTTGGCATCATTGGCAAGGATAATCAAGGGAATACACAAGAAAGAGGGAAGACGCCAGGTTACCAGCAAACCAGGCCCAGTAGCCATCCTTGTCGAAGCTTGACACGTTCTATGGGAGCAGCTGCAGTCTTTAAGACAGCTGCAGAGATTCCTCCCATCAAAGGCAAAGGCATATGAACCCTTCTTCTCCATGGCATGTAGTGCTAATTCTTCTTCAAAAATGCTTTGTCTTGCATATTACGTTGGCCTTGTTCACGTGCAACCTTTATCTTCATAGCTTAAATGTCGACTTCTACAAAGCTTCCTTTGATTCCACGGTTTCCTACACTTTTCTTGGAATTCATCATTGAAATTGACAGCATAATATTATTCTCTGGCATCAGTTTTTCATATTTTTCTGACACACACACAACATGCACACAAACAGAAACACACACAAACACAAACACAAGTGGAGTATGTACATTGGATGCGGGTACTGAAATAAAAAACAATGAAACACACATGAAAAGATAACACAGATGCACAACAAAAATGGAGGTGTTTACGGCTCGGATGCGCAACAGCACGACATCGGTAAGCTGGGAGCTTCTTTCAAGAGATTGAATGAAACGTTAATTAGGAGAAATTAGGTAGAGCCGAGCATTCTTAAAACCTTGATCAATAATTAACTTAGGGGAAAGGTGCAGTGGCTGTGCTAGAACTCCGTTAAGGTTTCGTGAATCCTAATTAGTTGATGGAAAAAAGTGTTGCACTTCATGAACCAAGGATAACTACGATCGCTCCAATCAGACAAGAAGCCCTTGTGGGACACCTCTGATGGAGCTAGCTGATGCATCAAGACCTCAGTTGTCAAATTAGGACCCCAAGCTTGCAGGTTGATCCTCGTGGGGATGGCCGGTACCGTCCATTACGGGGTGGACTCTAGGAAACCTAGACGATAGACCCTGTGCATTCTTGCGAGTGCCAAGCAAAGCCATCTAGGATAGTTCCCCGATGGACCACTAAAACGTGCTACTAGGGAACTGTTAGGTAGGCACATGACATTAACATAAACCTATTTGGCATATAAATGTACAACACTTAAGGAATATGTATGCACCCAAAATTGTGACAAGCCTTGTAGGTTCACTATATGTGAATCCTCTATATCACATGTATTTAAGGCATACTTAATATTATCGTTATATATGAATTTTTACAAAGTAAAACATATTCATTTTTATTGAATTGATAAATGATCCCTTTATATGGTATGCTTTTATAAGTAGAAAATATGTAAAAATGATATTTTAAGAATCTTTTCTTTTGAATGTACATGTGATACACTTACATATTTGTAAGTGACTCCTCTAAGTGAAAGCTTACCTAATTTCAAAGTGGATGATATGTAGAAAGGGTATAAATAGATAGTGTATGTATTTCTTCATGATAAACATGTAAGCATGTATTTACTTGATGTTATACATTTGGATGTGTGGGGTTCTACATATTCAGATGACAAGCTCAATGAATGTGGACATTGATGTGATCGACCATTTGGTTAGATGGATCCACATATCTAAACTTAGTACATCAAGGTCATTATGATCATTATATAACCACTTATCAATTATTATATTTGGATAGTTATACTACTTATAACTGGCATATTTATAGTATCAACCAATTAGCATAGTCAAATATGCACTTTTTGACTTAATTGGCCACTTTGCTTCATATTATATCTTATCTATACTTTGTATACATTGTATTGAGTATGTAAAAAGTATAAAAATCAATAAGAAAATATTTTGGTCTCCATCTCTCTTATTATATTTTTGAGTGAGCTTTCTTTTGTATGTATTCTATTATTTGGTAGAGTAGCTCAAGTATGTCCCTCCACCACGTGATTTGTGACGTGATATCCAAGAAATACCATTGAGAAGGGCTAGATGGAGGTTCAAATGAATGGGAAAGAGTTCAAATGAATTTGAGGTTCAAGCAACCAATTGGTAAGAAGTTGTTTCATTCTCTCACTATTTCCCTTGGATTGTGCCTATGGAGGCACCAGAAGCAAGGCAAAGCAAAAATCGCACCAAAAGTAGGGCAAAGCAAAAATCTTAGATAGCGATGAGATTTGGTGTTCAAGCCATCTAAGGTTATTTCGAGCCCCATTCAAGATCTAGACAATAATTTTAGGGCATATTTTAATTTCAAACGTGTCATTCATTCTTAGATGGCCCATAAATTTCAAATGTGTAAGTCCTAAGGTGTTTTTCAGGAAGCAAACATAAGGTTGTAGTTAGTGAAAAAGAAGGCCTAATTTATTGTTGTGTACAAATTGTAGAAGGTTGCAAAAGACTTACTTGTTGTTTAGTACTCATTTTCAGTATAATGGCTAAGAATAGTGGAAATCCTATTTTTGAGAAGCTATAGAAGAACAACTACCCATCATGGAAGTTTCGTGTGACAAACGTCCTTATTGAAAAAGTTCTCTACAAGTTTGTTTTAGGTGAAGAACTAGAGCTAAGTGATATATATCTACATAAGTATTAAACGTGTGAAAAAGAATGAAATAAAATTAAAGATAAAAAAGTAATGTACTAGTTATTTGTAGTAATTGATAATACTATGTTGGGGCATATTAAAAATGGAGAAAATTCACACGTACCTTGGCCACAATTCAAAAATATATTTGAATCAATAAGTAAAAAGATAGGAATATTCAACTCAAGTAAGAGTTGAATACTTTGAAAAAAGGAGAGATGTATATAGTTGAGTATATTTTGAAGGTGAGAAGCATTATGGATGCCTTAGTAGCTATTGATGAAATGCTTGACAATGATGATTTAATTTTGCCTACTTTTGGAGGTTTTAATAATCAAAAGGCATGAAAATATTTTGATAATTTCATGTATATATGAAAGCTATTTCTAGATTTTAACCAATTATTCTCTCTCATTATCAATAAAGAGGTCAACATGCAAAATGAAAGTAGTGATTAGGTCCAAGCATTTTACTCACGTTTAGAAAGAAGATGTGCTAGATCCTGTTCAAGAGGCTGTGATATGGAGTGTGCTAGCAATTATCAACAAAGTAGGTTAAATCAACAACTTGGTGACATGAAAATTTAGGGAGGTCGTGGTAATTCTAGACCCAAGAGGAGCTCTAGAGAAAGAGTTTGATGGTAGAATAGTGGTCCTAATAATTATGATATTGTTTGTCATTATTGTAGAAAGGTATACTGTATTATAGGCCATTGTTATGTTGAGATGTGAAGCTCAACATGAGCTAATACTCATGTATCTAGATGATCATTTCTACATTCATATTACTAACATGTTGGTTTCAACATTGATATATCATTCCAATGATCCTTTACAACTAGACATGAGTTAGTCCACCTACCTAAGTTACATGATATCTATTTGACATCTTTTTAGTTAGTGTGTTCACACTTTGACCACTTGTCCGATCTACATTGTACTTTTTCCCACATTGAAAACACAACCCTTTCTCTTTACACTCTTTAAAGA